>NC_089805.1:37419965-37774804 GCF_029633855.1 Hoplias malabaricus | reverse complement strand
TAAAGGGAGAGATTGGGGAGTCTCCCAATGATTTTTCTGGGCACATTAATTAGCCCACAGATACTTTTAACTGCTGTCCCAAAGCGAACAAAGCAAAACAGACAGACAACATGAAGAAGAGGAGGAGGAGGAGGGAGTCACAATCTCTGCTCTGATGAACTGAGATTACCCTCAACGTGAACAGCCACTCTGAGCTAATCTGGTTAGTCTAAAATGGCTCCAGGCTAATCAAACCCACTTTCCCATGTGACCGGTCAGAACATGTTGGACCTTGCCCTTTGCCAAATAAACACGGTGCTTTCAGGGTCAGGTGCTTCAAAACATTTTGGTCCTGTTTCAGCATTTTACTGCTATAGTAATAACTTAAGTGAAAGTATGTTAACATAAGATGAGAGAAAATCTGATCTGCAAATCATCTGTTTCTGTTCATCGTTCCACAGTGAGGAGACCACACAATGCTGAAAGAATGCAGAGATTTCAAGAAACCATTACTGAAAAGAGGAAACAGAGTTTACAAATCAAACAGTGACGCTGCCTGTGTTCTCAATAGAAAGGACATACCAACACCCAATGTTCATCAATAACTCTTCCAATGTTCCTAATTTTAACCAGAGTATGTTCCTTTGATAACACAAGAGGTCTTTCTCTGATATTTTTGAATGAGAACTGTGCACAACCTGGAGCCATGTATAAACACACATTTCCTGACCTTGCCCACATCCACGGCTGTTTCTGTCTAGCTTAGTTTAGAGCTAAATGTGGAGCTTTTGTGGTTTTACCGAGAACTGTTGTAAAAGATGCTGAAGCTCAGAGGTCATGTTTTTCAAAGTGCTGTGTGGCATGTAAGAAATGAGACTGAAGGTCAGCTCAGACGATGTATTCAGTAAAACATATTTATTCATGGAAATCTCTCTCTCCAACAGCTGAAAACACTGATTACACATTTATATTTAATAACAAGTATTTAATAACAGTCTCACTGATCACCATATGTGCACCAGCTCACACTGTACCACTATACCGCTTTAATGGTTCCACATACACTCACTTTCAGACACACCCACACACACTCCTCACCTGCCCCAGTGCTGCAGCCCATGTGTGTGTGTGTGTGATGTATAGCACTTGCCACACTGCAGCAGTATACCTGTGGTGACGGCCACTCAGGTTTCAATTCGCGGCCCAATTACTCACCTGCTCTTTGATTTATGAGGCCAGCACACCGACTGTTCACTCATTTCCTTAAACGCCAGTGAGCCATCTCACCACTCCCCACACCAGAGAGTCATATTCCCTTAAACTTCAGCCCCTGGTGCTCAGTGGACATAGACTACAGCAGAGGAAGCTACTTTGGCTCAGGAAATGCTGTGAAAGGTACACTGAACACACTGTTACAGCAAAAAGAAATAACTACAAGATGATAATGATAGGAAAAGAATATATTAATGCATTTAAAAGTAGGTATATATTGTGTTGAATCATCTTGAACCTTTTCATAGTTTTTACATAGTACTCATTAATTTCATGTCACTTCCTTGATTCATCCAAATCTGAAGGCTAATCCTTTACATACAATTAAAGGAATTATAGCTGATTTGGTCAATGTAGTGCAAACAATACGTATTGTTCTGGCTCGAGCTTACAGTCTAGAGTCTGAAATAGCAGAGTATTTCAAATGTCAAAGCCACAAAACCTGCCCATAAAGAGGTCAGAAATATCAGAAAAAAAATCAGATATAGGCAAAAGAATGTGCTCCAAAATGTTTGGCAATTGTGTTGGTGGAACTTGGCAACATCAAACAACTAGGCAGAACACAGAGGAACACAGCAGCGGATGATCGAAGAACACTTTCATGTCATGAAAATAAAAGCTGCTGAGCCGATCAATAACACTATCCAAGATGTTGGCAACAATGCATCAGAAACCATTACAAAGAAATCACCACAGTGATGTGATCTCACTGGGTTTAACACGGGGTTTAACTACTACAAAGCCTTAATAACAGAAAGACCAGAGTCCTGGTGTGCTAGGTTTGGTTTCGTTGGTAACACTACTGCCTTCATTATAGAAATACCCAGCTCGGGCATCCATCACACTACAATCAATGAGAGACCTTGAGCAAGGCTCCAAATGCTACAATGTTAAAATGATTATCATTGTAGATTGCTGTGAATGAAAGCACTTATCCAAAGCCATACTTATAAACGTACTGAGTTCAAGGCGCTATGAAGATTAATCTAAAATTGATGAATCTGAAATTAATGCCAGTGTGCAGAAAAAAGAAGTCTTTGAAAATAGACCTGTTCATCGCTCAAAGGCAAACAGAACAGCCTGAGCAGTACAGTTGCCTGAGGAGCTAGTGGATTTATTTTTAAGTTTACAGAATCACCCAAACTGCTCTAATCCAACCAAGTGTTCCATCACTTTCTGTTACATTTAATTTAATTTTGAAAGAAAAAATATGTTATTCACTTGAACTGAATGTGATTTCCACTGGGAAATTCACTTACTGAGACAAAACAGCAGGAAAAGCCCTCAAAACACACAGGAAGTGAAAACTGCTGCATGGTCACCAGGGAAGACACTCAGCATCTGAAGATATCCTATGTGTGGGCGCTTGACCTCTGGCAGTCATCTAATACCAGTTCTTTAAAACACAAGTTGTAAAAAAACAAACAATTTAATTAATAAAATATGGCCCTTCATCCATCTTTACTTTTCAATCAGAGACCATTCTTTCATTTGGTTAATGTCTTGTCAAAAGGCCATTAACTACATATCATTGATTTTTCAAGAATGAGGATATGCATACACATTAAAACATACTTAAAAACAAATGTATTTATTTGTTCTATTTAATGAGACTTGCTTTCTGTTTGCTAAGAAAACTGCAGGGATATTTTTCCACACATTCAAAGTTCAGTTGTAGAAGTAGGTTGTATTTTCATGTCCGAATAATCCCATTAAATGAATGTTTTTTTTTCTTTTCTTACAGACTATTGTGACTGGAATGTAAATAAATGAAAAGACAGTCCCCAATGGTCTGTTGCACAGTGGATGTACCATAAATAGCTTTGAATTAATGCTCTTTAATCCTATTATCATTTCAAATCCACATGTACTTGAGTTTGGAGCTAAAGTAACTTGTTTGGTTCTTCTGTTTTTCTGTTGTTCCACTGTTTTCATTTTACTGTAAAATGCAGAGGCCTGGTGATAAATAATACATCATTTTATTGTGTAGTTTCCTTTCTTTTTCATGCTTCCAAGGCTATTTCTTTTATATGTATCTGCAGAAAGATGTGTTTTCCCATGCTGGAGTGCAGAGAGGAGGGGTACTTCTCATTCTCTGGCTGTCTCCTCTTTTGAAGATCAAGACATTCTCCCCTCCGTTGTCCTGACATCATTAATACCATCATCTTCTACAGTGCCGTGACTTGAAGTATGTGCTGAACAGCTCAAGAGAGTTAGAAAGAATAAAAGATGGAAAAAATAATGCGATGGAAGGAGACGGATGGAAGCAAATGAGCAGCAGAGTTGCTGTTGCTCCTATGATTCATGAGCCAATGGCTCCTAGACCCATTATAAGCACTATATGGTCACAATGGGCAAGTTCATGCATAGGCCATGGAGACATACACTATATGTGCAAATGTTTTTAGATTTCTGCTAGTTTAAGTTACTCATACAGCTTCTTGACTCCCTATTGAAAAGCATGAAATGGGACACTGTAGAGCACCACAGCCTGTGCTTGAGGTCACAAAATTCAAAGCCAAGCATCAGCCAGAGGCAGTGGGACTGCATTTTTCAGAGTGATGGAGCTCCAACCAATACATCTAAAGTAAGTATGAGCGGTGTTTGTGATTAATAAGTAATCGCTTAGCATCAGAAGCTCACCTACTAATGCTCTTGTATAATTCCAACACATTCTCACTGAAATAGAGGCAGTCTCTTTTAATTTCAATGATTTTAGAAGAAATCATTATAATAATTCCAGTTTCCCAAACAAGGACTAAACTATAGTCCCAGATGACATATACTTTCCAGTTGACAGCCTCCATTCAGATTGATATACAGTCAAGAACTAGGCTTAATCCCTGTTTGGAAACTGGTCCTCATTGCACGTGTAGGTGATTTAAAATGCAGGGATTAAGGCTAGAAACGGACTATGTTTTCCTTTCAATTGAGTATCAGCTTTAAACTACAGTGCTGTTCAGAAATAGGCTTAATCCCTGTCCAGGAACCCAAGTCATATAAAAAAATAGATTTAATTAACTTTACATCGTATCACTGCATCTTACTGTCCATCTCTTTTGCCTCCAGGATTAAAAATAATGAGAGGTCTAAAGAGAGAGCTGTAGAAATTGGAATGCATTCAGTTCACACGTCTTCAGTACTGTGCTACCTAATCATACATTATGTATGCTTATCTATTCATAGAGGATTATGGATGTGGAGTGTGGTTTTCTGCTGCCTGCTGTATGTCACTTCGGAGTTGAGCTGTGGAGGCTGACCGGCTCTGTTCCGCATACTGAATGAGTGCATTCTGACCGGGCCACAAGGAGCCCTTTGCTCTGAAGAGCACCATGAACTCAAGGCTGTCAGACTCACTCCCAGCTCCGCTCCACTCTCCACAGAAAAGCAAGCGAAGGTTCGTCCTTTCACCTTCATACTCTCTCAATTTTAATAACACACACCAGCTCCACTCTCACACCTCACGCTCACAGCATCCTCGCTGATCAAAAGCAGGAGAGCAGTAAAGCTGGCATACACGCTCAAACACACAAGCTCTCTCGGTCATGCGTGCGGCAGTGTTCTTGAGAATGCCTTCCGGTACGCTGTGAAAAATCTAGAGGAACATTTCAGTTGCCAAGCAGTGGTGCTGGTCAATGCATGGTGTCATCTGTTGCTCCAGTTCAATATGAAAGACGATTATGGCTAAAACAATCAAACTTTCACTGACTAAATTAAAATATATGGCCAGAGGTCATTTAATATTTCAGCTTAAGGTCAGTTTTCTGAGGGTTGATGATTAGTTCTTATTCCCCAGTTGTTGAAATGGTGTGCCACCACTCCACACAATAACATTTTTGGAAGCTCTGATGTACTAAAATTGCCCACGTCAATGCAGTTTTAAAGGCTTTTAATAAATTATTCTATGGCGCAGCAGGTAGTGTCGCAGTCACACAGCTCCAGGGACCTGGAGGTTGGAGGTTCAATTCCCGCTCCGGGTGACTGTCTGTGAGGAGTTGGTGTGTTCTCCCTGTGTCTGCATGGGTTTCCTCTGGGTGCTCCGGTTTCCTCCCACGGTCCAAAAACACACGTTGGTAGGTGGATTGGCGAATCAAAAGTGTCCGTAGGTGTGAGTGAATGTGAGTGTGTGTCAGTGTTGCCCTGTGAAGGACTGGCGCCCCCTCCAGGGTGTGTTCCTGCCTTGAGCTCAGTGATTCCGGGTAGGCTCTGGACCCACCGCAACCCTGAACTGGATAATGAATGCTGAACAATGAATGAATGTATAAATTATTCCCATCATCAGAGGCACATTTCCGGTCATCATTTAGACTAGAGATGTCGTTTAAGATATTCAGGCGTGTTGCAGGCAATTTGTGAACATGCCAATAAGAGAAATTAGATGAGAGCTGAAGGAATTATTATTATTATTATTATTATTATTTTCTAACTCATATTCTGAAATTATGTATAAAGAACTATGTTTTGACTACACTGTTAGAAGAACTGTCACCGTGGTGGTATCTTTTGCTGTCACAGTGGTGGTAACATCAAGGGTACACATTCATTCCCTTAATTAAGGAACATAATTGTTCCTTGTTTCATAATAATTGTAGTTTATAAAGTTGTGTTGGTTTCAAACGCCCCATTTCATCTCCAGAACTTACATCATGTTCATTTAATGTACACAGATCTATGATGAAAGATTACAGATATTCACCTCTCTTTTTAGAGAAGAGGATGTGATTTACCTGTAGGGAACACAGCTAGAGTTTAATAGCACTGTTTTACCTTTAGTGACATCAACGTACATCTACCGTACCTTTTTTAACTAAGAGTGTATTTTGAAATCTAACAAACAAATATATTTACTCTGTCCAGAATGTGTCATGTTTGGGAGCATTCACTGCAAGCTGTACCTGTATCCTTTGATTTATTTGGTACTATTTTATTACTGCAAAGCTGTCATACTTATTTGAAAGCATAATCCATTTCTGATATCAGTTATCAACATGTCTTTAAATCAAAATGGCAACAAAGTGCTTTTAAAAAAATTGTCACAAATTAAACTTATCTTGCATATTTATTTATGCATTATATATGCATTATTTATTTATTTATTTTACAGAGAAGAGATAAAAGGCACTGACACCTTGCAGAAATGGAGTGCTGAACGCAGACGATGGGATCAGTGTGTTACCGCTGTGAGCTCCGCACCTAAAAGAAAGGCTCTAACTGAGCAAGCGGATGAGGAATGCAGAGTGAGAACGAGACGAGGCGCTGATGCGTCAAGCTGGGCGGCAACCAGCCCTGCATAGGAATGTGCTCTTTAAGGGTGGGCCTTCCCCACCCTCCCTGTTCCATCTCTCTCCTCTTCTCTATTCCTTGCTCCCTCCTCTCCTTTCTCCCTCTCATCTCTCTTTCTTCCTTTCTCTTGCTTCCTCCTCTTCATTCTTCTCACCCTCCCCTTCTGTCGTTCTTTCTTGCTTCTCTTTCTCTCTTCCCCTTCCGTCTCCATCTCTCCTGTCATTTCGATTCTCCCTCTTTATCTCACTGTCTTTATTTCTTCTCTTCCCAATGTCACTTCCCTCTCACTTCTCTCCCTCCACATCTCTCTCTTTCTCTCTCTCTAGAATAATTGCACCACTGCAGCAACAGGGCAGCAAAGTAAATACAGACCCTTAAGAATAAATCCAGTTCCTCAACAGTGTCTACATCTAAAACGAATGTGTGTGTGTGTGTGTGTGTTTTCACAAGTGAGATAGAATGCAAGTAAAATACAAAGGAAAGATCAAATGAAGGCCAAATGATCACATGAGGAACATGAAGGGGGTTTATATGGGTGCTGCATTGTACATAGTATTACCACAGAAAACATACACCAAGTATTTGTAAAACAAGAGCAAAGAGAAACTAGGCAAGCCTAGTGTAGCCAGTCTGCCGTTAGCCATTGCAGAGGTTTTTCTGGCATTTCAAAATACATACACTTGTCATTGGAAGGTCTGGAGAAGCTTTGATGCTCCATATCAATGTTGTTTTTACATGTGGTTTTTATTCAGGGATTGTGTTGTACAGAAAATATGGAGGGCAGGTAATAGATGTGCAAATGTAATACCAGGCATCAGTGTTTTTTTTCCATTTTATTTAAAAATAAAGATGATCTACCACCAAAGAACAAAGAAAACCAAGAACGTTGTGTTGATTTTAAGAATTACAATTACTTATTTATTCAATGTAACAGGTTAATACGTGTGAAGTTTAATGAGGCTCTGCGCAGCTATTTGGAGTTTTATAAGTACGCTAACGCCCCAAAATCTCTCCCACCCAACATCGAGCCGAGTCTCTGGCTAATGCGCATGGTGTCACGCCACAAAATGTCTCTTCACCACAAAGACACACGCTCAGGTGAAATAAGAGTAATTCAGCAGTCCTCCTCCCTCTGTGAGATATAATACGTTTGTAAATGTTGTCGATCCCCAGCCATCCTGCAGAGCTTGTGAACAGTGGGGTAACGTAACTAACACAAAGCCAAACACAGCCACAGAAACAGTCAAACAGAGCGTGTTCCTGTTTTATTTCCTATTTATTTGTTTATGTGAAACCTTGTAAATGACCCCATCCAGCTCGACTGGACTACAAGCCTCTGTGTGAAGCTCTGAGCTCTTTCTAGAGTTAATGAACCTCAACATGCCCACGGACGAAGCCACGGTTTTGTGCTGAAGAACCTACTGTTCTATGGTTTCAGCTGAGAACAATGTTTTTTTTGGTTTTGAACCAGTTTTTGTTGGTGGAAATGCACCGGATGGTTCCAATTCCATTTCCTGAACTAACAACAGAGAGTGTAGTAGCGCCACCTTGTGAAATATGGCTGAACTAACAGCAGAATGTGAAATAACGTTCCAGCTCGTGCATGCACATTTCAACATTAGGAGTCAGTCAGTCAGTAAGCAAAAATGCCTCCTCTAGGTTGGTGGTCCAGCAAATATATATATATAGCCAATGATTTTAGAGATCTGCTAAGTCCTCTAAAAACAAACATATGAAAATCACCATCACCCCATGCCACTTCTCTGCAGTAACAGCTTTGACTCTTCTAGGAAGGCTTTCTGCTAGACATGTTCATGCCATCCAGCCATACGTATATGTGTAAGCTCAGGAGCTGATGTAAGATAATTAGTTCTGGATCACAAACACCACTCCAACTCATCCCAAAGGTAATAGATGTAGCTCCATCAGTCCAATAAACACAACCCCACTGCTGTTCAGCACAATGTGGGAGGCTTTATGTCCCTCTAGTAGACAGCTAGCATTGGGCAAGGTGATATTAGGCTTATGCGTCACAGCTCCAGAGCATACCATTTCATTTTATGCATTTCTGTGGAGTTTAGGCCAACTGTGTGTGCACTATTAAATGTCAAATTCCATCATAAGCGCACACTAAAACAGCAGAACTCCTTCTATATAAATGGCGTTGACGAAGTTCTGATGGCATATGAGCCTCTTTCTGATGGTATATGAGACCCCACAAAACAATAGTAGGGTCATACAATCCAAAATGGAGTATTCTGTTTATGGCCTTAAAAACACCAATATCCCAGAGATGTGCCACATGCAGACAAGTCTCTTATAAGTCTTACTACCTGCTGTGTATATCATATCAAATAATAACCCATATTTTTTAGTTTCCCTGAGTGATGCTATTTGTATATGTCAGAAATATTATAGGACAAAAAAGTCCTATAAACCAGATGTCTGAAAAGTTATCAGAGTACATTTTAACAGAGTACATTTTTGACTCCGTTATTCACTCAGTGTACAAAACTCAGATATGATAATACCCCCCACCCCCCCGTACAAATCTCTCAGCCATAATGAGAGGGCTAAAGAGAGTGTCTATGGAGAGTAGAGACAGACAATAATAGAATGATGGGATGTTTGTTAACAGTGACCTATTAAATGAACAATCCTCTGTAGTGCATCCAACATGAGCTGCACTTCAAAGAGATAATACCTAATGCTTGGCTGAACAGGTGCATTCTAGGAAGTCCAAAGCGATTGTTTGCCTGCGCAGCATCCACTGCATCCCCATGACAACACCCGTGCTCAGGCTCCCACAGCTGGCCTGCCAAGGTTTACCAACTACTGCTGAGAGCACTGTTCAACAGGAAGATGGGCCTTAATTATGAGTGGCTGCTGCAGCCACCCATTCATGTGTGAGCAGGAGTCAGACAGCAGAAAAATTGCACAAAAATATATACATTTTTGATTTTGGTTGTTGTCTGAAACATTAAATTTGAGGTTTTCCAGACTTGACTGACAAATCGGAGCCGTTTATAGTGGCATCCGATACTTTTTACCGAGAACACAGCTTTGATCTTAAAACCATGATATTTTCAGGAAGACTGGTGTTGGTACTTTTTTTTTTGCACTCTGTGCTCTACCCCAGGCAAACCATGGATTATGATAACCCAATTATCAGCAAATGAAAGCTGAACATCTTAGCTAAAACCAGCTGTAGTCCATGTCCCAAAATACATCCTGAGCATTCATGACTAAATTCACATAACGCACTTCTGCCTGGCAGCCCCAACATGTCGCTGGTTTGGCACAAGTCAAATGAACGGCTGGCACAATGTGAAAAGACTAATATTTCAAAGAATTAAGCAACAAATAGAAAATAGTCAGAGCTGTAATTTTAACCAAAACATAAATAATACATATTAGCTCTTGAAATAACTAAATGCTAAATATTCAATGTATTTTATCATTGGCTTTAACTGAACAGCTGTGGAAAAAACAGCACAGTTCCTTTACTGAATTAAAGGTCAACATGCCTTTCATAAAATGAGCCCTTGCAATAAAACATATGTGCCATTTTATGTAAAAACCTCTAAAGCCTTCAATGACATTGTTTGATGCCCTCTATTTAATAATAAGCAGTCACCAAAGCATATCTAATATTTATTAGGCTGTACTTTTCAATATAATCATATGTTTACTGTGAAAAAATAACATTCATCTAAGATTGGCCAAGCATGTAGCGTTACTAAATATTTGTGGAGAAAAAAAGTAGGTTTATGTTTAAGTTAATTTTGTGTTTCTTTCATATTTAATTTGTTTTGTTGCATTATCGTTGGCACTTATAAATTCTGTTCTGCAGGTATTTGTTTGTGTTATGAGTCATAGGTTTTGTCTGATATTAGTGAATGTATATTGATCATTGAATTGCTGTTTTCTTTTGCGACAATTTGTTTTTGCTGTTCATCAGTTCAACCTAAAAATCCTTCATTTGATAAATATAAATTATTTGCAAAAATCTACAAATATTTCATGACACATCAGACCTCAAAAATTGATCCATCTACCAACAAGTGTTGTTGGATTCTCGAAAAAAAACTGAGCACCCCAAGCAAATCCATACTCACACAGAAAAACACACTTTACACAAAACTTACAGTGACCCAAGGATTGAACCCTGAGGAGCTGTATGGCGCCAACACTACCTGTCATGCCACAATGCTGCTAAACTTATACAAACATGGTCAAAATGGCTAAAACATTTACAGAGATCTTTAAAACATAATGGCAGAAGGCAGTTTGTGTGTTTGTTATTTATTCTTCTCCAAATAAAGCTAATCTGTCTTATTAAAAAAAATAAATAAATAAATAAAAAAGTGAATAGGCAGAAACCCAATGACACCTTAAAGAAATGATCAATTCAAGACAGACAACTGGTCTAGAGCAAAACCTGAAAAAGAGACAAGTCTGTAAAATTGATTATAAATGTATGTATGGTTGGTAAAACCTAACTGTGGTGAGAGAGTGAGAGTGAATGTGTGTGTGTCTGAGGGAGAGAAAGAGAGACAGAGAGAGACTTTGATTGTGGTGTGGGTAAATAATGCAGAGGCTAAGGAAGTGCTGAGCCGAGGTTTTACTATTTTACGATACTGGGTTTATCAGCACATGCTGTGGCGACATGGCACTGTTCTATTCACCTTGCACGGGGCATCTCTTCCTCACACAACACACAACTGTGTCCGGCACTCTCCCCTCGATGGAGCTTGACCTCCTTAACGGACAAAGCAGCTGGAACACAATGGAGACACTTCTGTTTCCGTGTCAGTACTCAGAAAGTGGAGGCTCGACTGTGGCCAGAGCACGTTGCTGCTCCTGCCCTGTGTGCTAGTGTCTGTGCTTTACAGGCTTTTCATGTGTGAGGATAATAATGCAGTTGAAAGGGAAGGCTCTGGGCCAATCCGCCTCACAGGAGCCATCTGGGTCGCTCTGCCAGGGCTCTCACATGTCCAAAAAAACCTGAAAATTTCAGAGACTAGCTTTCGAGTCATTAAAAAAGAAAAAACACCTGCAAATGAGAAAATTGCTATTTCTTAGAAGTATGATTATGATCCTGAGGACAGATAAAATTGCTGGCAGATAAGGCCACTGGCTGTCATTGCCACTGGGGAACAAGCAGGCAGCAAGCTGGACGGTGTGGTCATGCAATATAATAATTGTATTATCAAGGAATGGGAGCTAAGAGAAACTAATGTTTTCTATGAATTAAAAACCATTACCTGGAAGGCAACTGTAAATTATTACAAGCTTCACAAGGCAAAAATCTCACTATTATAATCTTCAATATAGGATTACAAGTTTCATTTACCTTATTTAATTTTTTACAGAAACCCCAGTAAACAACATCCTACAAAATTGTAAACTCATCACTTGTCTCCCGCCTGTGATCAGCCTTTTCCAAATAGATGCAATGGAACAAATCCTTGGTCAATGAAACATGATCCACAGGACAGCAACTTTTCAGCCCCATGTCACTTCTCATTTGCATAAAGTTAAGAAGACCTGGATCATTTCTTGTTATTTCTTTCTGCACATGTAATTCCCTTCATACCTAGAGTAATTGTTTGTGTTGTTAGTCATTGAGAATGACTGTGCATGCACACCCTACCTGGATTTGAAAGTTTGGATAGGAACATTTGTTGCTGTTTTAATATAAATATTCAAATCATTTAAACACTACACTGTCGGAAACACTGTCACTGTGGTGGGACCCTCAAGGGGACATATTCATATCTTATTCTATAATAATGGTAGCTTTTAAAATTGTCTTGATTTCATACTTATGTCCTTTTATCTTATACAATTCTATAACGAATAAATGATTACAAATATTCACCTCTCATTCTGGAGAAGAGAATGTAATGTACCTTTAGGAAGCACATCTGGACTTTAAAACCACTCTTTTATCTTTAAAGATTCATTTGCCTTGTTTGTACACTTAGTGACTAATAATGTACCTTTACCGTACCTTTATTTCTGAAAGTGTAGGTTGCACAGTGATACTCGGCTGAGTAGCATCCAGGATCTCAGTGTCTTGGGTTCAATCAGGTGTGTTCTTCCTGTGCTCTGTTTCGTCCCACAGCCCAAAAACACCATATTAGTAGTTGGGCTGGTTGTGAGTGTGTGAGTGAACATATTAATATGTGATGCCCTGTAATGGACTGGCACCTTGCTCAGGCTGTGTTCCTTCCTTGTGCTCGATGATTCCAGTTAGACTCTAGACCCACCATGATGTGTAACTGAAGCAGTTATAGAAAATAAATGAATGAATGAATGTTGCAGACCTCATAGAGCAAGTTCTCCAGCTGTTGATCTCTTCCTGTGTGAACCTAAATGCCAAATCATAGAGAACCACTTGCAAACAGTATTTTATTTAGTATGAAATATTTTTTCCTGACTTGAAAATTATCCCTCAGAAGTCCTGGAAGAAGATTTCCTGCAGAAAGTAGTAACCCTGAACTGTGTTTTTTAAAATAGTAATGCTCCACCAACACACACACGCCATATTTTTAAAAGCTGGACCTCAGTGGATGAGCCTGCTGTGGTTTCTGGTTCTCTTGGATGTGTCCGGTCATCCTGATATGAATCTGGGCTCAGTTACAATGCTTCCATCAGATCTTCTGCCCATCCCAAGCCTACAGGACAGGCCTTTGAGGCCCAGCTGATATGGAAATGCTAAAAATGGTAAGCTGCTGTGTAAATTTATACAGGCCAGATTTGCCAGAGCTTGTGGCCTTGATAACACCAGAAGTGTTGGATAGCTCTCCTGCTCTTGTTTTGCCCACCCTGGTCATCATGGTGCCCCCAAATGGCAGCAAAACCTGGCCTCTTCCAGATGTGCACCCCCTCTAGAAAAGAGATGGCATGGGCACCACTTTCCAGTACTCAGCTTAACCCCTGTGCTCCCATCTTCTCCAAACCACTGCACAAAATGGCCGATATGGATCAGCACACAGCAGCAAAACACATCTATAATGAAAGGCCTTACAACCAAGGGACATGTTCACATTACTGGTGACTGTGCTGAGTTACTGAGGCATTTAATGCTTCCTCTAAAATAATTTTATGACATTTTAAGATGCAACTTGGACTGAACTTTAGTGGGTTTTATTTTAGAACTCACAAAATCATCTCTAACCAGAATACTTAGTCATATACATGCATTTCACATCTAAAGGGCTTGGTTAAATATCATTATATATATATATATATATATATATATATATATATATATATTTAATAACCATGTAATGTAATTTTTGGGGGTGGGTGCACTAAGGCATTAACCAAGGAATAAAAATTCGTTCTGATTTTGCGTTGCATTGTACATAGAGTACAGACACTTTAGCATTGTGCTGCCCTCTTGTCTGAGTTTCTCCAAACACAGCAGTAGACCATGAAGACAAGGTAAAGGCAGACCAACCACAAGTGCAGCACAATAGGTGTAATGACATGGAGAAAAGGAGAATGGAGAAAAAAAGGAACCCAGTTAAATCATAAAAAACTTAGCTTCTTGTGAAATGTGCCTCATTCTCGGTTAAAGAAACTGTCTCTGAAAGTGGTCATTCTGAACAAAGCTGTTTAGACAGAGGAAGAATGTTGCTGTAGTCTTTGACCCTAGTGTTATTTTGACCAAGACCCCAGAATTGTATATGTACCATTTAAGAAAATACTTAACATGTGAATGAATGAGTGAATGAGGTGCTTAGTGTGTACACATCTGTATAACATAAGTATGTATAACTACACATGGAAAAGCAGTGAAAACTTAAACGTGAAGTGTAAACCACCTGAACTTCATCTGATTGATCTGCAAGAATCAAACTCAGACAGCATAGGTCACATATCAATCCAGAGAGTACACACTTGTGAAACTATTTGAAGGAGCTGAACATGTGCAGAAAGGAAGCACTCATGCAGTGATTTGGTGGGGCAGTGGCGGGCAAGATTCACGGCTATTATTGTTGACGACAGCTAATCCAGCCGCATTCTCTCACTGGAGCACGCCTTTTTAACCAGAACAAAGCCCTGTCATTTGACTGGCAGTTTCAAAAAACAGAGCCGCCACAGATGAATGAAGCTGCTAGAGAAATCACCTGCCAACCAATTTCCTCCATTCATCAATCTCCTCGGCATCTTATCCACACAGGAAATCAAAGGGATGATAGAAAAAAAAATGCCGGGCATCGGACGCCTAAGCTCTCCACAACAATTCCTGTCTCGAGAGCGGTAGAACAATTGATCTGCTAATTGATCCATTGACAGCTTATGATAATTCTGCACAGACAAATACAATGGAGGTAAATTTCTGTTACACGCTGCAGAAAATACTATTATAAACAGTCATTCATTCATTCATGTCTGTAACTGCTAATCCAGTTCAGGGTTGCGGTGGGTCCGGAGCCTACCCGGAATCACTAGGCGCAAGGCGGGAACACACCCTGGAGGGGGAGCCTGTCCTTTGTAAAGCAACACATACTCACAAATTCACTCACACCTAGGGACATTTTTCAGTCGCCAATACATTTTGAGTTACAAAATACATACAACTGAGTGTATATATTTCCTGTGGGTTTAATTCCCGCTCCAGGTGACTGTCTGTGAGGAGTTGGTGTGTTCTCCCTGTGTCCACGTGGGTTTCCTCCGAGTGCTCCGGTTTCCTCCCACAGTCCAAAAACACACGTTGGTAGGTGGATTGGAGACTCAAAAGTGTCTGTAGGTGTGAGTGTGTGAGTGAATGTGTGTGTTGCCCTGTGAAAGGTTGGCACCCCCTCCAGGGTAGGCTCTGGACCCACTGCGACCCTGAACTGGATAAGCGCTTACAGATAAAGAATGAATGAATGGGAGTACATCTTGAATGCAAGCCTGGTCACATTCCAGATTTCACTTAAATATGCTGAAAATAAAATAAAATATAAATGCTATTGGGAACAATGAAGAGAAACAAGACTGAACTCCATTGTTCTATGATGAAGGACAACTTTCATGCTATACATCCAGTCACATGTAACTTTATCCTACATCATCATAATTCATACACCAAAATCAAGCCTGTATGAAATCTCAGTGCAGTCTTTAATTGATAAAACAAATCAATGACAAACGCTTAGCAAGCTCAAATTGCATTCTGAATTTTATGCTCACATCTGCTCATAAACTACTGAGATGCATTCAGCAAGACAGCACGGAGACTCTTTTGTACTGTGACAAATGACCTCTGTAAGCAGCGAACAGCTCATCAAAAGTTTCACTGATTGGGTTTCCATGACCAAGCAACTGCAAGCAAGAGTAAGAGCACCATGTTCCATGCTATGTCATTACCGGGGTGACGTAAAACACTCCATCATTCATCTCTGTAGCGGAGGAAATCACACTTTCTAGAGTGATGAATCACACTTAACTACCTAAGAGCCTAACAGACCCATCTAGGTTTGCTGAATGCAAAGGACAATGAAATACTCACCAAGCACAATAGGACACGATGTTTGTATGTCCTCATATTTTAGCATGAAGCGTAAATCAGACAACAGAAGTAACAGTCTGATAATTGGACATACCTATCACCTGATCACACCCGTCAGCAACATGGATCTTCTCCTGAGACCCACAGGAATCAATCTGCTGTGCTTCACAGCCCATTTTTTCTAATGGCTCATTCTAGTCTCATCTTCAAAGTCTTTTATTCCTGTCAAGGAATTAAGCTACTCTAAGACAGAAAACTTGCAGAAGAGCAGATCAATACTTATATCCTCCATGTTTGCTTTGAAAATCAGACTCTTGCCAGTGTCTCCAATAATTTTCATCAGCCTCTAAGATGCTAAGCAGTCAACTCTGCAATGAAAACTGGAGGGAAAAAAAAGAAAAGAAAAACAAGAATCTATCATCAATATTCACTAGGGCTCATATGCAAGATACTACAAGTACCTTGGCCAAAAAATTAAAGAAAATAAATGCAGATAGGTTGGAAAGTGATTTGAAACCCTAAAATGTATCAAGTAAATTGCAAACAAACATTAAAGTCAAAGCAGACACTGTGCAGCTGGGAGTTCTGCTTTTGCTGAGTGTTTTTGGAAAGAGAAATATGGTATTAATGATTAATGGTATTTTCCCCACCTGCTGAGGCAGGATGATGTAATCAAAACTTGGGAGACATTTCAGTAGTACAGAGAAATCTTCTAAAGAAGACTATGAAAACAAGACCTCAGTGTTTATAATGTACGATATAATTAATTACGCTTAATTAAGACATCAAAATACATATATTTTGACGTCACGTAAGTCAAGCATTTAAAAAACCCATCATCATCTATGCCATGAACTAACAATAGCAAATATGATGGTGTTCACCAAGAACTAATTTCTATGGAATAAATCAATTTCTGTGACAAGACAAATCCAAACTGCATATCATTACTGTTATATCCAGGATTCCAAATGGTGCAGCTGATGGCACTTTTTGTCCTAGAGGCCAAGAGAGCATAAATCTTCCAGCTCTTTTTGGGTAGCTGGATAGGATAGCCCTCCCTCTCCCACTTCCCTATTATTCAATTAACACAACGTTAGCCAACGTGGGCATCTGTTAGCTGATGAACCAGAATTGGGCACTTCTCCAGATGTGGTTAGCTGTCCAATGACATTGTGTTAGTGACAGTGCCCGTCTCAAAGGAAGATCCATTAGCCTAAACCCGTCCAGCTTATTCATGAGTATTGGGAAGGTCTACTAATTGGTAGAATTTTAAAATAGGGAAATTACCATTTTGTTCCTTTTGGAACATTCTGGAGGAACCTGATGGAATCCTTACTATACAGATTCATCTTTATTGTCATAGCTCAATACGAAATGTAGCAGTTGCATTAATGTGACTATTTATGTGATCTTTGATTTTAATAATAAGCTGCCAGTAGGCCTGTCACGATAGTATTTTTACTTTTTTTTCCTCAATATTTTGTCCCAGAAATATTTGTGAAACATTATATTATTGTCATCTTAAGACTGATTTATGTTACATTCATTCATTCATTCATTATCTGTAACCCTTATCCAATTCAGGGTCGCAGTGGGTCCAGAGCCTACCTGGAATCATTGGGCACAAGGCGGGAATACACCCTGGAGGGGGCGCCAGTCCTTCACAGGGCAACACACACTCATTCACACACTCACACCTACGGACACTTTTGAGTCTCCAATCCACCTACCAACGTGTGTTTTTGGACTGTGGGAGGAAACCGGAGCACCCGGAGGAAACCCACGCTGACACGGGGAGAACACACCAAACTCCTCACAGACAGTCACCCAGAGCGGGAATCGAACCCACAACCTCCAGGTCCCTGGAGCTGTGTGTGTTATTTATGTTACAGATATAATGAATATAATAATAACATAATAATGCAGTTACACTCTTAAAGGGAAAGTCTAAGATTGTGGGGAATCATAGCTCTAAGCGCTACACCTTTAAGGTGGAATGGTATGGTTGAGGGAAAATAATGACTGTTGTTTGTATGTGGCTGAAGTTTCACTTGTCTAAAAGTTATTACTCACTGTTTGATTTGAGAAACTCATCTATGCAATATTACCCACATACGGAGCAGAAATATAGCAATCTTCATTTCTGTCTGTGATTTTAAAGTTTGGAGTTCTGTCCATTGTTTAAAACAACTCCAGATGCCTCTGCCATGAGCAGAGAGAGAGACAGAGAGAGAGAGAGAGTGAGAGAGAGAGAGAGAGAGAGAGAGACTAACATACAGGACAGAGACAGCTTTTTCATTTATTTACAGACACTGGGGTTTCGTAAACACATCAGACCGGTTTCGAACACACAAACAGACTTGAGTGCTAGCGAATGGTGAGGAAACACTCAATAATTTTATAAAAAGTGTTTTTGATTACAATCAAGAACTGTGACTTTAAAAGCAATATTTTAGCAAAAGCTTTCTCATTAAGAATATTCAGACATTAGAAATCAATTATAGAAAATATCTAAATATTCTACATACGTAAAACATGAAAAAATAAAACCACCGGTCTCAAACAAATGAGCACAACAGCTCCAGAACATCAAGACCAGAGAAAACCAGAGAACAGAACAGAGTGAGGGATCTAAAATATTAGTGCCATCATCATGCCATCAAATACAATGCGCAATATATGAAGGCAACAAACATAATTGAGGAAAAATGTTCATATCTTTTTCTGATAAGTCAATAATGTAATTAATGTGACAGACCTAGGTTCCAGACTTATATTCCCCCATAAACCTTTCCTTGTAATGCTATCATTGACATGAACTAATAATGTAAATGAAAGTCATTTATTTATTCCAACCTGACTTTTAAACCTGTTAAGTATATACTACACAAAATCCAAGTCTTAGTGGTTTTCATTTACACATAAATCAGATGTGTGTTCCTCACAGACTGTGTCAAAATTAAAGTTTCGGTTGTTTTCTGATGCTTAGCATCATGCAGTTAACAAAGGCATATATTACATCTTCACCATCATTGATGTTTAGACACCAATGGCTAAAGCAATCAGTCCTGCACATTTGTTTGTGCAGATTCACATCCAGTGTCAGCATATGGTCTAATTGCAGCGATAATTCCTCCACGTCTAGTTTACTTTCTCCAGGATCCTAGAAATCCTTTGACTCAAATTACCAGATGCATGGTGTGATTTCCAGCTGCTCTGGCCATTCAAGCAGAACTAAAAGAGGTATTAAAAACTCAGCCGAATATCTGTAGATTGAACAATATAATAACGGCAAATATGCTGTTACACACTGTGAAAATACCCAAATTGGACTTTTATTTTCTTGTTCCTCTCTCTCTCTCTCTCTCTCTCTCTCTCTCTTCTAATTTCTAAGCTTAAGTAACTTTTTTCCCCTCTGCATGGTTGAACCAGAATGATTTCCATCTTGACATATCACAATTTTGTCTTCCGGAGCTAATTTCCACAACAGAAAGTATAATGAGTTTTTATTGCATATTGATTGCAAATTGATATCTTTGGCTGAGGTCTCATATGAATAATGCAGAGTGCTTGTATTTGACAGGCCCTGTCAGGCTTTTCAAAAAAGGTACTAAGCATGTTATGTGTGCATGAGAGAGAGAGAGAGAGAGAGAGAAAGAGAGAAAGTCAATTCCATCCATTTCCATGCACAGAACTTGGATGCTTTTAATACATAAGCAGCATGAGAGATGAAACTGCAAGTACTGAGTGTGATCTGTCAGATGATGTGAGTGTGGAAGAGTGAGAATGACCAAAACAGTGTGGTCCAAAGTGATTACAGAGATATTAATAAAACAATAAGCATAATAAAAACACAGTCTACTGTCATACTGTCAAATGCTGACTAAACTATGAAAGCTCTAGCTTTTGTACAGTGTGTGTAATTAAACAGTAACGTAATAGTTCTTGTTGTTTTGATGTTATATATTAGCACATTGGAAAGAAAATTAAATTAATAGCATTTACCTATGAAGTACAGAGAAGTCAGAAACCTATTTTCATTCCTTTTTTTATTGTTTCATTTTAATTAATTTATTTGACTGTCATTTTCTCTAGACTTTTTTTCAGAGAACCCTAAGTCACTAATTTCAAGATGACAAACAAAGTAAAGAAAAAGATTAGAAATAAAAATGTCCTTTCCCACTTTACATGGATTTTAGTGTTTTGGTCTGAGAGTTGAGTTAGCAGTGTTTTACATATGACCTCTTTTTTTTACCCCTGAAGCTTGGGGGGGCTCATACAAAACTCTCAAATTAAAGCTGACAGTCCACTGCTTTAGCATCACATTCACTGTTTTATTTTAAGTCCAATGTTGCACGAGGAGTAAATGAAAGCAACACAATTGTTACTGAGTAAATAGTTATGGAGTGTGTCCATCACGCTCAAACCTAATTGACTTATGAATTATTGTTTTAATTTTTACACTGAATTAAATTTGAAAAAAAAAAAAACAACATTTAATTCAGTGTAAAATTCAAACCATAATTATTAAGTCATTTAGGTCTGAGAATGCATTGAATACATGTTCTTGTTCATATTGAGTTCAACTCAATGCAGTAACAGCTGCTATAGGAATAATAAGAATGCTGTGAGGACTACTAAACACTTGTTTTTCCAATATATGTTTGGTAGAGGGGCATTTAATAGTATTTCTTGGCATTCGGTATGTTGTTATTAAGGTCATGTACAGCTGGTCCAGAGAATCATTTTAGTTTATGCTATCTATGGAGATTACATGTGTACGCCTTGCTGTTCAAAATGCGAACATTTTAAAGTTGCTCAGTTCTATGACTCTCTTTGGAAATATATGTAATTACATAAGGCATACATACATACTCATCCACTCAGAGTAGGAGCAATTTAACAAGCCATCAGAAGCTATAGTGTAGCACTGAGGAAGGTTTAATACCCTCTTCAGTGTAATCTCTGCTACTTAGAACAGATCATTTGAGTTCCCTGGTGCACAGCCTGCGCAGACATCTGAGGGGTTAATTGATTTGCAGGTGTCAGGATGTCCATGTTGAATTTCAGGTGTCAGTGAAGGGTTTTGTATAAAGCAAAAAAAAAAAAAAAACTTCAGGATATCAGGCTTTTCTTTAAGTTTTTTATCTTTTCCTTGTACTTGCTGAGAAACCCATCCTGCTGAGAAGCATTCACATTAAGAACGACTGATCAACAGGTGACCTGTCATTGCCTGTGGAAATAAATAACTCATAGCTGTGATTAAGCCACCAGCAGCACAGCAGTAGGACAACAAAGTAAAAGGGAAGGTTTTCTAAACTTTAATTTATTTATCTGTATTTGGGAAAGAAAGAAAAAGGATAATACATATATACACCATTAAAAGAACTACCATGTACACTGTATGTACTCATTAACATGATGAAAATGTGCATAAGATAAGCAGCTATTCATCAGCAGTCATGGCTAGACCAAAGGTTTAGAACAGGCTTCAAACTGAGCATTTCTGCGATGGCCTTTTCAGTGGTCACTGTCTTCTGTGGGCATTCGTGATGTGGCTGACAGGTAAATGAGGCAAAGTCAGCAAGCTGAAGCCAAAACGCTCAAGGATGACTGATGGCACTGGTGCATTGCGGGTGCCTCATCAAAAGCCGTGGCACAAAGCGCTACAGTCTACATCTTCAGACAAAGGCAAGAAATGAGCCAGAGAAGCACCAGATGGACATAAAATGAACAT
Source organism: Hoplias malabaricus (assembly GCF_029633855.1). NCBI lineage: Eukaryota > Metazoa > Chordata > Actinopteri > Characiformes > Erythrinidae > Hoplias > Hoplias malabaricus. Next base: position 37,753,019 of record NC_089805.1, on the reverse strand, counting down.
CTCTTCGGCAGAGTGTTGCGGAGAGAGCCATATGAAGGGGCGACAGATGTGAAGCGGTTCTGGATTTACAGCGATATTTGGCTTTCATCTGTCTCAGACATATAGGCAGTGCTCTAAGTGTCTCAGACCTTGCATAGCTAGTGCTCTCTATCCTCCTAATAGCATTATCATCAGTAATGACTGAAGCCAAGGGAGGGGTATCCATACCCTAACCCTTTCCACCTAAATCCAGACAGAAATCCCTTTTCTGAGGGAAATAGTCTGCAAATCCTATTAAATCAACTAAATGTAATAAAGGGGGGCAGCAAGGCCAGTCTGACAGGCGTTAGCACTGGAGTCGAATTGACTCGAGTTAAGCTCAGAGAGCTTTTTACGCCACAAAGAGACCTAATCATCGGGATGACTGCCACAGGCAAGCACTTCCAGAAAAGTGCATTTCTCGCACCATCATAAAAAATAGTATTAAAGTCAAGATTCGAGTAGCATGCACAGCTCACAATTAAGAGTCTAATCATTTAATGCAGGGCATGTCCCAGAGTCATTCCGGCTCAGAACGTGCCTCTGAACCCTTCTTTCCTTTTCTGCTGCCTCAGGGAAGATGTGTAACTGCAGGTCAATGTCAGACAACAAAAGGCTTCCTCATTTTCTAAGCAACAGATGTTATGAGATGCAAAAAATCTGCCTGGGTAGCTAACGAGAGTGCCAATGAGGGGGATTAAAGAGATGCTGGGTTTAGATTATAGGTGTGCAGCACTACTGTGCCCTTCTCATAAGGGGAAGCCTCCACAGGAAACAACCACTTACATTCCTGCACTGTCTGGAATGCATTTAAAGACACATATCGTGGAACAATCTCTTAGGAACTGTCCTATTTCTTCTTGTTTTAAATAAGCTTGATGTAGTCTGTAAACACTGCTAAAAATTGTAAACCAATTCTGTGTGAAAACCTGGAAAATCTAAAAAAAATCTGGGATATCAAAAATCTCAACAGCAACAGTCCCATCCTTCACTTTGAAACTATGAAGCATGTGGCCTTTTTGCTTTTTAAAAGAGGTTTGAAAGAGGACAGGCAATCAGAACAAGGCTCTATTACACATAAATAATAAATAGCATCAACCTTCTTTTAAATTCTACAAAAAATAAAAAAAAAAAAAGAAAACCTTTGCACAGAGGTACTTTTTTTTAAATTTAATTTATTAACAAAGTGTTGCAGTGCTACAGTTTCACTGGCTACAGCTACGACTGCTAATTTTATGAACTGCATAATTTGGGTAATTGGACACACGATAAGTCATCCCTGGCTCTCAAACTGAAAATGACCACTGGAATTAGTGTGAAGAGTGAAGTAGGCTGTGGTTATTACACACAGCTCAAAGCTAACACATCAGACTGACAGATTCAGAAGAATTAATGCTAAATTCAGGCCCAAGCTACAGAGAAAAGTGGCCTATGGGCAGGGCATACTGAGAAAAGGGTCATCTATCCCTATGCTAATAGCCATAGATCTGCTGTCAATCCCCACTCCACACACAGTAACTGGTCGTCGATGTAGTGCAAGATTGGATGAATGTACTTAGTTCAACAAGGTACTCAAAAGGATTAAGTACGCTGGAGTATCAAGACCTGGTTTCCCAGTTATAATGTACATGTCATAGCCCAACTTTAATCAGAACATCACACTTTCACTTTACCATACAACTGGTATTATGACAATGTATAGCTTCATGTAAACAGCTATTTAACTAATGCAATGTGCTAAATGTAAATAATTCACTCATTCATTCATTAATTCATTAATTTCTTCTATTTTAGCCTGATCAAGCTCGCTGTGGGTTCACAGTGTAACCTGAATCACTGGGCAGAAGACATGTATACACCCTGGACGGGGCACCAGTCCACCACAGGGCATGACACACTCACCCAGTCACTCCCACTCACACAGGCAGAACATGTCACACAGCCAATGAACTGTGTAAGGAAACCCATGCAGACACAGGGAGAACAACCACTCCTTCGAGACAGTGGCCCAGGACGAGGTCTGGCGGCGCCACTACCTGCAGTGCCAGTATCCCACCCTGCTAACTGTAACTGGATTACTGAATGTAATTTAAAAGATTTTACATTGACAGTTAGCTATGTACATAATTACTCTGTTTTGTTTCCCTTAATGGAGTCTTTGTAATCAGGGGGTAAAAAAAAATCACTTTATTGCATCTGTATCAGCCAAGAGAATGAGAGGTCATATTTCAGATTTAATAACACTCCAATTTGGTAAAATAATTTGCTCAACATCATCCTACGTTCCCAGAATTCATAATGGTTAACGTTCCTTCTGTAAAAGCCCTATCATCTGGAAGCAGACAGTTATTTCCTACCATGCACTTTGATAACGGCATGGAGCTTGGCTCGGGTGCAAGCTACCTGGAGTATAAGTTGTGAATAATGATATTAAACAAGACACTAAAAGTGACTCCTAGCTTTAAAGAGGAGAAAAGTATACAGGGCCCTAGCCACCATGGATATTATTAAACTAATTTGTCTTGTCATAGCCCTGGGTGAACCCATATCTTAGCGCCAAGGATGTATCACACTGCATAAACAGCAGTTCAGTCACAGGAGTTTGCTCAGTGAAGAAGGAATATAGATTACAGCAAAGCAATGCAGAGGGGAACTTTCCACGTACCTCAGAGGAGACTTTGATTTTCTCTCCTGGACTGAATGTTAATTGTACTCGTCTCTCTCGCTCTCTCTCTCTCTCGCTCGTGCTCATATAAACAGCTATTCTCAAGTCGCTGAAAAGCCACATTGATCATCCGCACGGACTAACACTGAGAAAGACAGCGCTCATATTTATGCTGGATATTCTACAGCAGTGTAATGATTCTTTGTTGGGTTGCTTTATGCTGCAGGCCACAATTAGTCAAGCCACAGATGAGCTGGAGCACAGACTGCAATACTGAAGAGACATCCTTCCTTCTGTCTGAAATGTGTTGTATCTTTTCATTTAGTACAAAGAAAACCACTGAGAACATTCACAGACCTGTTGGATGGAGTTAAATGACTTAGTCTAGCAGCACTACAGTACAGTACTCTACAAATTTAAGCTTGAATTTTGTTTTAGGACCAAAAAATATACCTGTGCAGAAACATAATTCCACTCATTCCCAGTTTGTGTTAAAAGTGAATTCCATATGTTCATAATATTCCACATTTAAGGTGAGATATAGAGATATGGAACAACTATGATAAACATTGACCATGTTATTGACAGGATAATAACATTCTGTGAGGTAAACACTTGAGATGTCAGGTTTCTTTCACCACCACTGTGAAAAACATTGACTAAACAAATTTGTCTACAATGGAATACTTCACATACCATTTTAATCACTTTGTTTACAACTACATCATTGAATAATGCAGACATATTGAAAAATCTGTGGAATTCCTCTTGAATGCACCCCACAAGTAGTTTCCAGCAGAAAACAATCTAACAAGTCTCAGCATATGTGTATCTTGTTGAAGCCTGTTGGAAAAGTGTCCCAGGTGGCTCCTCGTGAAGCTGCTTGAGAGAATGCCAAGAGTGCGTAAAGTTGTCATCAAGGCAAAAACAGTCAAAAATATGACTTCAGCCCTATTCAGATTGGGTTATTTTACTAGGGGGAAATCTGTAATAACATTTTACATGTCTCCTCTGTCCTCTTGGATATGGATGGCAATAAAAATTACTGTTGGATTAGTGAGTTTTATAGTTATGTGCATTTTCTAAAGTTTACTGAAAAACAGTTGATGATTTAGCCTGAAACTTCCTCAGGAGAAACCAGAGAACAACACCCACATGGCCTTTCAAAACAGTAGCAACTGTAAAACCTGTAAAGAATTACAGCAGATCCCTGTATAAACATATGGATGTCCACATCAGGCTGTAGTTTTAATGTGTGGTTGTTTCTTTTTGGTCAAAGAATACCTCTATGCCATTGTTTTTTTATGCTTTCGCTGTTTATAGTTTGAGAGTAGGCATGTCCATACTTCCTACAGTCACCATCCTCTTTATTGTTTAGCTTCAGTGAAGTGGAGATGGGAAACAAGGTTAACAGTGGATAATGAGAATCTAACAAGTACAACATTGGGCTCTTTTTTTGGTCTCACATCATTTAAGCAATCGGTTCTGAAGTCCTTTGGTGTTACAGACAGAGGAACACAGTGTTATAGTGCAGAAAACAAAACAAAAACCATGAAACCTTGCATCTCCTCCAGCAGACAAGTGCATATGAGGCCACCTCATGAATACAAGACGATTTAATGTAGGAACTTAACATTAAGACATCATCGGAATGGAAAAAAAGGCGAGTTCCTTGCCATATGCGACCTATTCAAAAATAAAAGGAAGGCATCTAAAACAAAACGCCATGAGAGAAATGTGTACTTATCTTAGCTTTCTATGTGCCTCCTGCTAATCCCTTTAATGTGATTTCATTTATTTGCATTTGATGGTTTATTTATTTCACTATTTCATTAGATTTCAATGACTCGGTTGCCCTTTCTTGTTTTCCACTATTTTTTTCTTTTCTTTTTAAGAAAAAAGAAAGGGCAAGAGTCCAAATTGGCAAAGCTAATGGACACCAAGCTTACTGTAGACTCAAACTGGAATAAAATGCTCAAATATTCTGACAGACTGTCGCCCGACAACATAACAGCCCACATACCGTGTGCAGAAATCTGACTTCAGTCATTAATATTCATGGAGCATAGCCAACAGGGAGACATGAGTTGGGGTGTTGCTTGACTGGTGGCTAAGGGGCAGTGACAGGAGGAGAACGGGTTACACTTTCATATGAACGTGTGCCAAGGCTTTGCAGTAGAATCTGCGATACTCAAAGAGTTGAATGATAATAATCCCCTCCCTGCTGAAACCCTATGGCCCCATTCCTTGGTGACACAAATGAAAGGCAGATACTGACATCACTGCTAGGCGACACTGCTCCAGCATCTTCACAGCACTCTTCTCAGATCCTAATTAAAAGACCAAATTTCTATGTTGTGGCAGCTTGGCAAGTCGTTTCCTTTCTGCACACTCAAAGGCAAAGTTCCTAGAAGAAACAAATCCCCTACAAGTAAGACAATGGTGGCCTAATCACTAACAAAAGACCCAGGCAACAAATTAAAATGCAGGTACAACAGTCTTAGGGCTCAACTGTGTACCATTAATACCTTCATGAAAGTTCAAATGTTTCACAGCCTTCCTTCAGCATAAGCTTAACTACTGATAAATAAAAATCCTTAATCATTATCACAATGCATCCATCCATCCATTATCTGTAACCGCTTATTCAATTCAGGGTCACGGTGGGTCCAGAGCCTACCTGGAAATATTGCGCAAGGCGGGAATACTCCCTGGAGGGGGCGTCAGTCCTTCACAGGGCAACACACACACACACACATTCACTCACACACTCGCACCTACGGACACTTTTGAGTCACCAATCCACCTACCAACGTGTGTTTTTGGACTGTGGGATGAAACCGGAGCACCCGGAAGAAACCCACGCGGACACGTGGGAGAACACACCAACTCCTCACAGACAGTTACCCGGAGCGGGAATCAAACCACAACCTCCAGGTCCCTGGAGCTGTGTGACTGCGACACTACCTGCTGCACCACCGTGCCACCCCCCATGTACAATGTCAATGCTAAGAAAAAACAGCCATAATAGAATATGTTACATCTTTGTCCCATAAATAAATGAAGATGTCTCAACCCAGAGATTCAAAGAGACAGTCAAGTACTAGTGAAGAATGAGAACACTAGGGGCAGTGAGCACACATGCAACCCTTGCCACAGGGGAGCTGTTGGGGGTTAAGTGCCTTGCTCAAGGGCACTTCAGTCATGACCTGCTGCAGTCATCGAACCGGCATCCTTCCAGTTACAAGCCCAGTTCCCTAACAACCAGGCCACCTCTGTCCCTGTGAATATGTCACAATTATAGCCAAAACAACCAGTGAAACTGTATTTGATGTTGATAATGCTAAAATAGTGGTAAATCAGTTTCCTCAAGGACTATTTTTGCCTTACAATATCCTGTACGTACATCTCAGGCATGAACTGACTTTCAGAAATATGTTTTAAGCCAAAATAACAATGTAATAAGATCTCAGACACTAGGCATGAATTGTTGCCACTGCTTCAGCACCATTTCAGATTCTAATTGAACGACCATATTGTTATGTTGTGGCAGTGCGGTATGACATTTCCTCCTTACACATTCAAACGAATTGAAGTTCCTAGAAACTAGTCTCTGAAAATATCTACTAGAAGAGCATAAGCCTTCACAACTTACAACACAGAAAAAATAATACTGTGAAAAACAGTTGGTAAGTAAAGTCTGCTTGAGCCAAGCCTTGGTAAATTCTAACATGAAAGAGCCATTTATAAAGATGACAGAGTATCAGGAATACTGCCCAGTGATCCAGGTCCCTTTGAGAAACTCAGTGTCACATTTCTTATGCACTTCTTGGCAAGGCATAATATAAATGCCCCTATATAAAATCCTTTTTCCCAGAGCCTAATAATTGATGAAGTGCTGCTTGGGTCTCAAAGGTGTTGAGTCAAAAATAAATAAATTAAAAAAAGAAAAAAAAAAAAAAAAAAAAAAAAAAAACACCCACATCAGGGCCACTGGGCATCTACTGCTTCACACTTGAGCCACACACTGGGCCATTAATAAATTACAGCAGACATGCAAATTAAAAGACGAGCCGCGAGGGACAGAGACGGGAGGAAACTGTCTATTACATCCCATCGCACACATGCTAACATAGATCCTAGGCTCTCTGGAAGAATCAGGATCCATGCTAACTAATCATGCCCTCCCCTGTGTGCTGTTCGCAGCAATATCACAGACAGGGTCAGATATAATCAGGAGCAAAGGGCAAATAAGATCCCATACTCAACCTTTTTGACCCACAATCTTGAGGACAGAGGCAAAATGCCCCCAGTAATCCAATTAACATTTTAAAACAATATGGCTGACATTAAACTTTTATTTTGTCAATATTGCAAACTCCCAGTAACACATTTTTTTTTATTCTGAACTTGTAAATAATAATGGAATGTCCTTGTATTAAAGAATAACAACACATTCAACAGTAACTACCAAGCCACACTTTAAATGCATAACCGGCCTGTTGTGTGAATCTGGATTAAGCCTAGTCCTGGACCAAAGTGTCAATAATGTTTCTCAATTAACAGTCCCAGGTGTAGATTTATTATAGATCTGAAACTGGTCCTATGTATCCAAATGATGTTAGATCCCTGCTTAGGGAGCAGCTTTACTCTTTTAGGAAGGGCTTTCACTGCATTCTAGACATTGCTGTGTTGAGACCTGATTGCATTCCGCAACAAGATTAGTGAGGTAAGGTACAGATGCTACATGATTAGCTCTGGACCAAAATGACAATCTAACTTATCCTACATGTATGAGACTGTGCTACATCACTGCAGAGCATGCAGTTTTACTGCTCCATAGTCTCGTGTTGGCGGGTTTAATACCCCTCCAGCCAACACTTGGAATCGGGCATGGTGACCAATGTTGCAGCCGATTCACAGCATCCAATTCTATTGGCAGTGCATTTTTATTGAAATTATATAAGCTGTGTGTGTTTGCCAGTAGTGGGTGGACCTTAAAGCAGAGGAATTTATTTACTAGAATGAGTGGACATTTAGTGTGCACTCACTGTAACAGACACTCAGCCACAAAAAAAGGAGCTAAAATGGATACATCAAAAACATATCAAGCAGCTGTCCAAAAACAAGCATAGGCTGCAGTGCCCAGCCAAAAACAGGCTTCTGTTTGGAGCTAGAGAGTTGTCCTTGAGCCTCCAATCCCCAGCTGCTCTCTTCAAGGATTGAGCCAATCTTCAGAGCAAGAATTCCATGTCTAATCACTTTTAATCGGGTGCCGGTTTCCACTTTATGGCCATTGACTGAATAGGATTGGATTGGATGTGAGCACTATAAAGCTGAGTCCATGTCTGGGCGCTGTGGCTGGTGGGCTCTAACTGACCATGCTGCAGGGACAGAGTCTCTGCCGCCTGATTGCACCTTCTCTACGCTAAAGTGCCCCTTCCTCAGCTTGATGTATCAGCCTCATTTTCTTGAGAAGATGATCCGATCATCAGCACTGGTGCAGTGGAGAAAATCAAAGGCTGTGCAGGGAGGATTGGAAAGGGACATTGATTTGGTTCTGCTATGCTGCAGTCTCTGTCATAAGCCTGGTTCAACAGGCTGACTTATTCCCAGGCTGTTATCTAAATTATCTCAACAAGTTACAATATTTAAGGAGATATGTACAACAATCATTGACTTATGTCTAGCTCTATGCATCAAAAATGTTCTGAAATCATTCTTATTATATATTTCTTATATGTAAATTCATTTTTTAGGTGCGTCTCTCTTTCGATTTCCAATTCCAGTTAAGAAGGTTTCTATTTCCTTCTGTAAAGTTACTATTTTGTTTTTCACTGGACAGCAACAAAGTATGGACGACATGGAAAGGGAAGCAAGACATTTTCCATGATGAATGTCCTTTAAGTGATGAATTTAAAAACAATAAATTTAAAAATCTGCTACATATATTGCAAAGCCATAGAAGAACATTTGTTCTTTCATGGCCATTTAGTCTTTTCTAAGCAATAGCCTTGACACTAATTCAGCCATCTGTATTCTTTAAACAGTAGTTAAGTATACATCTTCATTGGGGTGCCGTCTTGAGAGCGGGAATCCTGTAATAATCAGATTTTCTGCAATGGCTAATGAACACAGCCCCATTCCTGTTGATGTGGGCCTTTGTGCATTATGTGCTGCAGCAGAGGAGTGCAGTGGGGATAATTTACTTAGTGGCTTCCCCACACATGACTCTATCCTCCTTACTGAAGCTGCTCAGAGGGCTACTGCTCACGGCCATGCAGTAAAAGGTCCTGGCCACAGCAGGAAAGCAGCTGATAAGCATTCCAACACTACCAACACCATTACAAGGCCAGAATGGTAATAATCATCCTTCTTACAGACTCGCATCTCAGGAGCTAGCCATGGTCGCATCTCAGCTATAACTAAGCTCACACAACGGGTGAGTATTCTTATAGTTTTAGGATGTTCTACCTGAAATACAATGCTAGAAGCTCCAGAATATCAGGCGTAGTCATCCGAAGGAGTAAGATCATTCATTCATTCATTATCTGTAACCGCTTATCCAGTTCAGGGTGGGTCCAGAGCCTACCTGGAATCATTGGGCGCAAGGCGGGAATACACCCTGGAGGGGGCGCCAGTCCTTCACAGGGCAACACAGACACACACACATTCACTCACACTTTTGAGTCGCCAATCCACCTACCAATGTGTGTTTTTGGACTGTGGGAGGAAACTGGAGCACCTGGAGGAAACCCACGCAGACACAGGGAGAACACTCCAACTCCTCACAGACAGTCACCCGGAGCGGGAATCGAACCCCCAACCTCCAGGTCCCTGTAGTTGTGTGACTGTGACACTACCTGCTGCGCCACGGTGCCGCGTATAAAAATATAAAAAAAGGTAGAAAAAACAACAAGGTAATGCTTAGAATATAAAAACATAAAAAGTATATTTTATCTCTGTCAAAAAGTCTAGTAATAAAAGTATTAAAAAGTATCACCATATGGGCAGGCGCAGAGGCACAACAGGTATTTCAGAGTCCTGAAGTTATGAGTTCAAAGCTTGCCTTAGGTGTGTTCTCTCCGTGTCTATGTAGAGTTATGCTGGGGAAAAAAAAAAAAAAAAAAGCACTGTTCATGGGTGTAAGTGTCTGAGTGAATGAGTGCAACGTCCAGGGTGTATTCCTGACTTGCGCACTGTAAGTCCAGGTAGGTCCAGGGTCCTCTGAGAACCTGAACAGGTTAAAAAGGTTTACAGAAAATGAATGAATTAATAAATGAATGAACAAACTAATGAATGGGATGTTTTCTCTATAAACGTGTTATTTTCACCTTGAGCATAAAGATAACATAAACCTTCGCTTGTAACAGTGACCAAGCAAAATAAATTGTTTCCAAAATGTCCTACAACCAGGAACATGACCCTATAACAGACTGTAAGTGGTCTCTTGATAGGTCTGTGTAATAACGGTGTTCATACGGCCAGTCCATTTCAGTGAGGCTCAGTGACAGTCTGGGAATAAAGCTAATGTTGACTTAGCTTTCACAAGCTACTGAGCACACCCTGTGGTGCAGTAATTACCACTTGTAGAGATTCATCCTAGTAACTTCAACCTGTCGCAAACATAGGCATCACCACAGCACTGAACGTCCTAACAATAAAGAAATAATGATAGCATCACATTCCATGATGTGCTCCTTTTGAACAAGAACCAAGCAAACAGTACAAAGGGCTCTAAATCATACTAATCCATGTTTTGATATAGTAAAAAACACTATTAAATACCTATTAAACGTATTTATAACTCAAAGTTTAGACGTAGTAGTTACACAGCACACTGGAGACCATTACAGATCACTCCAACATAGTCTACCTAGCATCACTAGGGAAACAATAAATGTCTTTGTCTGAATAACCGAACTACACCCATGTCCCAGTGTCATTAAATGTCTGTAGTAATCTGCTAAAGTAATATGGGGCTATGATCTTGAATGAGTTTGACCCCTCACTAAATAAATGAATGCTCTGTGGACATTTAAATTTCAAATCAAACATCTTCTGAAGATTACTGACGTTTCCTCTGGCCTCCTATGTCCCATAGATTGCTGAAAATGGCTTTTAAACCAAACCAAAATATTTATAAACAAACATTTACTCTTGTATGAGAGAAAAAATGGCTTCAAATCAGCACTGCACTGCCAAATCTGTCCACATGGAAGCTATATTTGTCAATAAGCTCATGCACAAACAGCTCCCTATATCTTACATGCTGTAGCCCATGAGGACTCAACCTACATATACAGCATCTGACCTGTTTTTAATTATATTAAGTGGGTGCTCTGAAAATGTAAACAGTTTATCAAAGAACCGTTTACTACGTTGGCATGAGCCCAAGGGCACGTTCATGGGATTCAATCCAGCTGGATTTTAATAAGCTACCACAAAGCCGTACATGCTTATCCTGAAGAGACTGGACCAGCTCAATTCAAAACCAGTTGACAATAACCTTTGTGGAGAAATGTTTAAGTTAATTAAACAAATCTCCAGATGAAAGCTTCTTAGTAGTACTCGCAACTAAGTTCAAACCGGAGATGGCTGTGATTCACCAAAAACTCAATTAGTCATACTGACACTGGAAAGAAAGAATGGCAAGACCTCTCTACCTCCTCCCCAAAAACTGCAATGAGACTGTCAGTCAAGCAGTGCATGATCCGAAAGCAGAATTAAGCCCTTAGTAGTTTCCATTTCTTACATAACAAGTTTGACTAAGGGGCCCTTACAATATTCAAAATGGTGATTTATACTAAAAAAAAGTTGTAATTCATTCTTACAAGACACATTTTCCATCCTTAAGATAAACATGTTGTTTTGCAGGCACACTGTCATTGAACAGCTGAACACACCTATTACCAAAATCTGACAAAGGTGGTGTCTTATTTTGCTGTTTAAATTAAAAAAAAAAAAGACATCTTCAAAGAATGAGTGCTGCAGGTGCCATGGTGTTTATTTTATCCACTTGACAAAGTGAGTGAGCTTTGAATTCAAAAAGCTGAAGATCCTTTTTGGAAAAGGGCATGTGCTAAGCACATAGCGCAGTAATATGATGTGATTTAAATGGATTCTGCTTTCCTTCTGTCACGGCTAAGTGGGGTAGCTGTATGCACACAGTAGAAGGCCCAGGAGCAATACAAACTGGATCTGAGGATTTTATTATCAGTCACTCCTTGAGGATGAGCTCTTTCCTGACAAATCTTTTGGTATTAACCTCAGCAACAGTGTCTGGAGTTGTGCGAGTGCATGTGTGCAGCCAGTCGCTAATCAAAGGTGCGCATGGTAAAACAGAATGTCACACCAAGCCTTTCCTAAGTCTAATTACGTGCCAGCATTTATGTGCGAACCTAGAGCTTATGGACTTAAGCACAGAAGCTGGTTCACACTTTGACATGCTCATTAGTATAAACTTGCATTTCACATGCTAATGCAGAGGAGTCAATAATAGTACTGTGAGAACCACAGTGTTCCTGACATTAGGTGTCACATCTCAGCTCTATGACTATGCCATTTACATCATGGCCCCTGGCTTCAGTAATTTGTTCCTTAATATATACTGTTGTCTATGCCACCCAGGGTCGCATAACTGACATTTGGAGGTATTAGCCTTTAAAATTCAGGTTGAGTCACTACCTGATCACTGAAAATGGTATTTTTAATGCTACCAATATATAATTAAAAAAAAAAACCCAATAGCTTCATCCATCAGCTCAATAAAAAATTGGCAAACATTATCATCACTTAAACAGCCTATACACAAAACAGTGAAATACAATAAATTAAAATAAGTAGGCTAAGGTATAATAACATAAGCTGCGCCAGAGTCATAAATGTGGCTAAGCAGCCATAAATTGCTCTTAATGTAGGTCTGAATCCCAGCACACTCTTTGCAGCCTTAACAAAGCATTACTTTAGCCCAACTTCTGGGGCTCTTCACCCTTGTCACAACTGCAGGGAACTATTTCAGTTTCAAATCGCTGTCTGGTGCTTTGTTTGAACTGAGCAATTAGGGAGGGAAAAAAAAGTGTGCTTAACTTGTGAAAATTATTAATTCTGCAATTGTGAATTATTAAACCATTAATTATTAATCGATCTCTCGTGTTATGAAAATGTAAGTGTTCTTTGACACTGTAGTAGTGATGACAAAATGACTGTCAGTTTCTAGCCTGGCGAGCTCAAGACTGTGAAAGTAATTCCTTGTCAGAAGCACTTGATTAGGGTTTAAAGATCAACTGTACAACATGGCAGTTATTTCCTGTAGGCACACCTGTGCTTTATTAAAGACTTAATACTTTAATCTAACCGTCTGATTACATTTGACCATCTGGACACACTGAAAAGAATCTTGAGCACTGATATTAAAATCTGTCTAGAGAGAGCTGTTAACCAAAAGACATATAAGCGGGTGTGTACGGACATATACGTCAGCACATACCCATTTACATCTGGTGTTTCCATATGTCATTATGATTGAATTAGGAGATGCCACACATGCTTACTCAATCCGTCAACCTGTACACGAGTCCTTTTACAGGTTTTAAAAACCACAAGATGGATTACAAAGCAAGCAGTTGAATACTGGTTAATCTCTGCTGTGATGATGTAATTAATTAAATGGTTCACTCATCGCTGTTAGGAATACATCAGCACATATTAGCATCCATGCTACTAATGTGGTCAAATTTGTCCCAAACCACCTCCAAACGTGGCTTTTCCAATCAAGTCTCGGTGAGAAGCATTGGAAATTATTCAAAACCTCACATTATGTTGTAGTTTTAAGTTAAGCCAATCTGAAGGTGGCAGTTGACATTTATATGTTCTTTTACCTTTCCCCTATAATTGTAATGTTTTTACACATTCAGACCACTTGCACTCAACTTACTATTAACTGTCTAAACATTCTACTTCAAATGCTTTAGATAGTGTGTCTATAGTATGCCCAAAGGTTTACAATAGCAGGTGTCAGTGTCTATGTTGACTGCATATTAAAACAACATAACTGTAAAAAGCCATTGTATTAAATATATAAATCACCCAGGTATGATTTGACTGGTGGATCATTCTCAGCGCTGCAGTGACACTGACGTGGTGGTCATGTGTGTTGTGTTAATACAAGTGGATCAGACACAGCAGTGCTGCTAGAGTTTTAAAAACTGTGTCCAGTCACTATCCACTCTGTTAGACACATCTCGCTGGTCCACTGCTACCAGCGCAACACACATTAACACACCTCATCCCAATTCATATCTGCTCTGTCGTGGTCCTGTGGAGGTGCTGACCATTGAAAGACAGGGTGGAAGGGAGCAAATTATGTACATCAAGCAGTAGACAGAATCCAGTCTGTGATTGTAAAACTGCAAAACACTCCTTTGGACAGTGGAGCTGATAGAATGGACACTAAGTGTAGAAACAAGGTGGAGGTGGACATAATGTTATTGTTGACTGGTGTATAAGTTCCCTTAAGAAATGAAAAGTTATTTAAACATAAACATTCTCTGGGGGTCTTCATTGCATAATGATACACTATGACCGAAACACAGACATGTTCAATTGGGCACGCGGCTAACTACAGAACTGCATTCTCTGGAGTGATGGATCTCTATCAATATAGATATTAATTGAAGTGGTTTTGATACAGAACTAATCATCCAAAATCAGTAATGTTCTCTAGACTAAAGACAACCAAATCCCCATGGCAATGTTCCAGCAGGTAGCTGAAAAAAACCTTCCTGTTCAAGTACAGGTTGTTGCATTAAGTTTGAAAAAAATGGAACTAGAACATTAGGACATTTTTAGTACATTCAAAACTGTTCTTGTCATTTTGGATATGCCTTGGCCTATCCCTCAGCCAATAGTGACAAAGCTCTAAGCTACAAGCTTGAAATGAAAAACAATGAAATGGCAAATGTTAACATAAGGTATATTTCATGATGAAAACAACAATACACTGCCCAGTACTTAATGATATACACACTACTGTATTTCCTAAAGAGTATCACTAAATCAATAGTGAGAGGCTATCACTGATTCAAATTACATGAACATTAAAAGAAGTAAATTTTTAATCCCACAATGTGCCTGGCACTGCAGGCTATGAAGCATGATGAATTATTAATCATGCAAGGTAAGGAGGATACTCTGATCATCAGTGGTACTTGGGAAAGTGAATTACAACTTGATGTTTAGCTGCTACAGGCACATTAACAAGGTATTTAACAAGAACCTGAAGTATGCATGTCCTATTTTATATATATATATATATATATATATATACGGGGTTGGACAGTGAAACTGAAACACCTGGCTTTAGACCACAATCATTTATTAGTATGGTGTAGGGCCTACTTTTGCAGCCAATACAGCGTCAGTTTGTCTTGGGAATGAGAGGGATTTTAAGCCATTCTTCTTGCAGGATAGTGGCCAGGTCACTACGTGATGCTGGTGGAGGAAAACGTTTCCTGACTCGCTCCTCCAAAACACCCCAAAGTGGCTCAATAATATTTAGATCTGGTGACTGTGCAGGCCATGGGAGATGTTCAACTTCACTTTCATGTTCATCAAACCAGTCTTTCACCAGTCTTGCTGTGTGTATTGGTGCATTGTCGTCCTGATACACGGCACCGCCTTCAGGACACAATGTTTGAACTATTGGATGCACATGGTCTTACTGGTGCAATGTGCAATTAATGAAGAGTGCCCACCAGGCTGCTCCAATTTAGCCATGAAACCTCCCACGCTAAAATGACAGGTGTTTCAGCTTCATTGTCTAACCCCTGTGTATATAGTTTTGTTTGCTACTGCTTGTCTTATAGTAGCAATTTAAACCAAAGGTTAAGAAGTCCCAATTTATTTGGTTTTAAATGGTTGTGTATGATTTATATTCATTTCTACATATTCATGTGATTCTACCAATAAGTTATGAAGCCTTCTGAAATGAAAAATTGTGAATTGAGCTTAAACAGTCAGAATGAAAAGAGAAATGTCAAAAAAAAAGAAACGAAAAATTGTGAATGACCTAAAGCAGGAAAGGCCCACGAGTTTAAACTGAAATTACTTATCATTAGGATTCTGCAAAGAAACAGAATGAAGAAAGCTGGTGATGGAGTTAAACAGCTGAGGTCTTTTACTTTCACATTCTATATTCCCTATGATGTTTAGATATAGTCTGTGCCACAAGTGGCTTCCATTATCAGTCAACCTTAACACTGGACAGCGGCGATCCTTTCCAGGTGTTCTATTCAGTGTTACTCCCTGAATTGGTTGTTGGGAATTATCGTAAAAAGGGCAAACTTTCACCATCAGTGCCATCTACTGAAATAAATAAATAAACAGGACAAACAGCCAAGGAGGTACCATCCATATAAGACCACATGTTCAAATGGTGAATCAAGTCCCTGTGGTACCACATTATGGAGCTCTCAAGAAGTGAAATGCTCAGCTAAAAGTCAAACACAAGATGAGACATCATGTTCAGCCTTGAGAGTGCAGTGGGGGAAAAAAGCCATCAAGAATATGTCGCTTCACAGTCTCAGGAGTTCTGCTGTACTACACAACAGAGGCTTAGGGAGAAAGAATCAATACGAGCTTTGAGTTTTTAACTTTCTCTCTTGGATGAACATAATGAAAAACATTACATAAAAGCAAATATTGCTGCTGGGCTTCTTGCTGAAACCACTATGTGCAAGTGCACATCCACGTCATCTGAGGCCGGAGAGAGGAGAAGACAGCCGCAAATGGCTGGCTAAGGGACCCAGGTGAAAAAAAAAACCTAAATAAATAAATAAATAAATAGACAGATTCACAGAAACACTCTCGGGACCATCTCCTACCATCAGCACTATGACTTTATCCTTCCATTTTTTTAACAGCTCAAGCTGTTACCATAATTTTCCTTTATACACTGCACTTCTATTCAAAATGCAAGGATACATTTATCAGAGGCCAATGAATGTCTCTTTTCAACTCAGAGGCTCCTAGAGCCCATTCAATTTAGAGCATGTTTGATATTTTAGGTCACTTTCATTTGCCCCAGTATTTTCAGCCTACTTCAGGATCTGAAAATCAGATACACAAACTGATTATCTCACATAAGGACCCAGTGAAGAGGGAAGCTACTTAAGGTCCTAGCTGCAGACCTCTGACTACACTGCATAACTCCATGAACAATTTAGTGCTCAAAGTAGCCATTCCCAAGCCACTCCAAATACATCATTTTCCTAAGCATCTGTTTTTGTAACAAGAGACAGTTGAGTGATGAGAGATAAGGAGGATTTTACTGGAGGACTGACAGTGAAGCGTGGTGAAGCACTGATGAGGAGCTAAAGCACATTTGTCAGGGAGCGTTACTCACAGGGCTTCCTCGTGCAAGCACAATGTAAACCGATGCTACATTCGGAAATTAAAATATCATGCTTTCACTTCTTCTCTGCTTGAAAACAATGTTCTGTACTTACAGCTGACACACAAATTCGATGCAGTATGTTGGTTTGGAAAATCACAGGACAGACAGCGTTTTTCCTAGGGAAAACAATGGTATGGTCAGGGACAGGGACCACTCAACCAGGGAAGACCAAGCTGTTGCCTGGCTCATGCTCCATATGTACTGCTACATGGCCCATTGCGTGCGAGTGATGGTGAGGGGCATCGGTCGCACCTACGAGATTCTGCAGTAAGCACACAGGCAGTGATAACACCTCCAGGTCTTTCGCTGGCAACAGATGCATTAGTGTGAGCTTTCCTCCAAGCGTGTGCATGTAAAACTGCGTCCACACAGCAGCTAGCTCAGTTTTTTACTCATATTAACTCTTTGATGCTGCATATGCCAGTTATACAAGGGCAGAGCACAAGACAAAGGCGGATGATTCATCTCCATCTCATGCTGCACCTCAAGCATGTTGACCCTGGATGCGGGCTTACAGCCCATCTCTCACCACCATGCGTGCTTTTATCCTTAACGGGATGTAGGAGGGGTCAATCACTCAGAGGGAAACCGGCAAAGTGCCTTACGTCCAAATGGAAGTATATAGCTGATAGCTCGTCTATGTCCTTTTGGGCGTCACGCAATTGTGCTTGACTAATCGACTTTGAAATCTGGGTGAAAGCGCATATATGTTTTTTTTTTTTCTTCATGGACGCTGTAGAAGTTAAGTTACCTTGGCACACGCACATTCATTTCTTTTCCCAGCTGAAGCTCAACAGATGGACACAGCCTGCACAGGAGAAATGCCTTTAAATATCATAGATATCATCTCGTTATCGTACAATGGCTCTAATTTGTTTCAAAGACGAAAACAAATGTGAGTGATTACCCCAATTTCTGAGGCTTTATCTGTTTTATTACCTTCGATAATGTAGCTGAAGTGAGCACAGGTGGTAACCGTCAATGTCGTGACGTACTAACTGAAAACCACTTCAGTTTTAAGAGAAACACCAGCGAAAAATAGCGAGAATCCCCAAATGTACGTTACAGGCGCTAATGTTAAGACGTACCAGCCACAGTCCCATCGGCTTTATCACTCGTTCGAGCATTAGTTCAGACATTATCGTGTTGTTTATCTTTGAGTGGTGAAACTAGCCTTTCAGCCTCGACCTCCTTGGCATGGTTTGGCCGTGAAGCAGGGATTTTTGTTCTAACCGCACACGCACACACTGCGCAAACTTAACACCAGACACGAATGAAGTAAACCCTGACGAAGATGCACCTGTTTTCAGGCAAGCCCCGCCTCCTGCGCTCTGATTGGCTGATCGCAGAATGGCGGAGAAACTCCAAGCCAGTCATTGCGTGCGAGGGGCGGGTTTTAACGGAAAACAGGTGTAAAAAATTTAACGCGTCAGAGAGAAGCACATCCACAGCGACTGAGAGGAATATAGGCGGTAGACCGGTTTATTTCTAGATTCTTCCACGTTTCTTGTGGAGAGAGGCGTTTGTTGCAGCTTTTCTGAGGAGAAGTTGGCACGGCTTAGTCCAGAAAATGTGTTTTAAATGACGGTGGCACTTTGGTCCCAGTTCACGACACACCTTTACAGTGAGAACATAGGAGGGAAAACAATGCTCTAAACATGGCGTTTTTATCTAAAGCAGGCGGAAACTTCAGCTCCTTTGAATAAAGGAAACCAGAACATAGCTTTTCTTCTCTCTCTCTCTAACACACACACACAGAGAGAGAGAGAGAGAGAGAGAGAGAGAGAGAGAGAGAGAGAGCGCTAATGGCATTTAAACACGAAAGGTCTGTAGGACGAAGGGGATAATAAGAGATAAATGTATACCTGCTCTCTGTCAGCAGTGTTTATTCGATATTCCCGGATTCGTTTCGCAGATACAAATGAAGTTTGCCCTCCATTGCACTCAGCTGAGCCGCTTGGCTGGTATTTTTCTCTCAGCAGCAGAAGCGGTAGCAGCGGCGTAGAATCTCTTCACCATCAATCCTCCCAACAGCGAAGCAGCAGTCAGATAAAAAATAAATAAATAAAGCAAAAACACACTGGACGACATTAAAAAACAGACGCAGCCTGAAAAAGAATCGGATGGACTTAATCGATAAAGGAACGGGTAAAAAAAAAAAAAACAAGGGTTAAAAAAATAAAGAAATACAAAAAACACACAAATCCGAAACGAAACGATGGTGCAAAAAAAAAAAGGAAGCGGGTCTTCAGTCCTCGAGCTGCGTATCCATCCCGGTCGCAGTGTTACTCCAGAGCAGTTGCAGAGTGCTCAGCGGCTGAAGCAGCGTCCTCTCATTCTTATTCCCCAATTTGCTGCAGTTTTATTCCCAGGACATCAGCGCGCGCTGGCATGCACGACCGTACGTGCGCGCGCGCTTGTGTGTGTGTGTGTGCGTGTGCTCGCGTGCGTGTCCGTGTGTGTGAACGCATCCAGTCAGCCCTCTCTGATCTCTTCCTCGGCGGCTCGCCTTGAATTTGCGCGTTCTTCTGCGGGGTTCTCGAGCTCCCTTTCCTGCTCTTCTCTGTGTTTTCTTCAGCAGGGCTGCTCACTGCACGCGCGCGAGCATCTGGATCCCCCGAGCGCGCGCTCAGGAACGGAGACGGAGGGTGCGGGAGGGAGGGAGGCAGAGGGGTTGCGCGTACTGACGTCAACCGGCGGAGGTCTTCAAAAAATAGAACCCCCCCCAAAAAATAGATGAGATTTTTTTTTATTTTTATGTTTTAGGTTCACATTTTTTTTCCGGTTAAAAAGAGAGATGAATAGTTTTAGATGAAAGGAAACTGGTTTTGGTTTGATGTGCGCCAACGCAATGCTCATACTGAAAAAGTGAAACATAAATCACATGACATAACTCTTACTTAAACACCTCCAGCCGTTGGTGCAGAGAAACAGCCTCATTTTACACAAATTATATGTTTGACTTTGTTTCTGTGTCCTAAAGTCTTTGGCAATAGCCTCATCCCACAGAGGTCAACAATGGAAGACAGTTGAACATTGACGTGTCCAATATCAACGTTTCCAAATGGCTCAGCCGAAGCTTTGACCCTATTGCTGGTTTAACGTAACCCATTTCAGCTCACCATTTCAGGAGAATTCCTGACTCTGTCTTAAGGACAATTCCATCTCTGTATGAACTGAAGTGAAGGGTGTTAAATAAGTCAGTGGAGGAGCAATGGAACAAGTGAACACCAATGTCCACTTCAGAAGCAGAATTAGGCCTGGAAATCATTGCAATTTGATGCTATTTCCATAGCAACTGCATAAATAAATAGTGTTGGAAAAAGCAGTATATTAGAGTAAGCTGAAACCAAGCACTACTTTAAAAAAAACATATAATACGTGAATTCATTCATTCATTCATTCATTGTCTGTAACCACTTATTCAGTTTACGGTCACGATGGGTCCGGAGCCTCCCCAGAAGCATTGAGCACAAGGCAGGAACACACCCTGGATGGGGCACCTGTCCATCACAGGGTATCACACCCTCACCCCTATGGATACTTTTGAATAGCCAGTCCAACTACCTGTGTATGTTTTTTGGGCTGTGGAAGGAAACAGGTTCTCAGAGGAAACCCTCACAGACACAGGGATAATACACCAAACACCTCACAGACAGTCGCCTGAGGCGGGGCTCAAATCCACAACCCCAGGACTCCTGAGCTGGGTGACAGCAAGCCGCATGACGCTCCGGGTGTGAGGAGTTTGGTGTGTTCTCCCTGTGTCTGCATGGGTTTCCTCCGGGTGCTTCGGTTTCCTCCCATGGTCCAAAAACACACATTGGTAGGTGGATTGGAAACTCAAAAGTGTCCATAGGTGTGAGTGAATGTGTGTGTCACCATGTGAAGGACTGGCGCCCCCTCCAGGGTGTGTTCCCGCTTGCGCCCAGTGATTCCAGGTAGGCTCCAGACCCACCACGACCCTGATCTGGATAAGTGTTTCCAGACAATGAATGAATGAATGATGTTTAGGTTAAAAATGTAGAAAAAAGTCACTCTATGTTCAGCTCTTATGGTCACTGATTGAGAGCTTTGCTTTTCCGTCAATATGACAGTGTAGAGGATACTGTGAGACCACTTGTGAGAAGTTGGTGCTACACACTTCCGAGTGGTCAGTGCATGTGGGCAAAGGCAACTTCAAATTCAAATTGAAACACAGCTTCGGGGTCTGTGGCATTCTGTTTAATTGTTGAGTTGTAGCTAACAGGGAAGAATTTGGGACAACTCCTGTTTGGGGAGAAAAGCTAGAGAATAAAATAAACACATAAAGGGGTATTCTGACTCTAGCAGTTTAATTGCACTGAGCACTCAAAGACTGTTTTTTACAAACAAAACATAACAGAACATAAAGTTACATAAGGATTAAAGTGCACTGCATTCTGCAGACCTTTAAGGAAAGACCAAGAAATAAGACATAAATTCAACCCCATGACGCTTGAAGACATTTTCACAGTATGCTGAATCACAAAGAAAGCTGTAATGCAGATTACAGAAATTAAACTGTTCTCCATTAATAAAATATATGGTTGATTGTGCACTTACAATACCACCATCATTGATCACAATAATCATATTTCTCACCTCTGCTGGTGGTCCTGGTTTGTAAGGAAATAATGTACACTTCAGGTATGCAGTCTGAACAACAACCATTATTATTAGCATCCCTAAATAAGCCTTTTTTTTACCACAGAAGCATAAATTAGACATGACAATTTGACAAGAGCTGTAACAGAAGTGTAGGACTTTTATCATTCAGGCTTATTGTTCTCTGCTGCTCTTTTTTCCTTTTTTTTTCTTTTTTTTTTGGCATCAGCTTTTTCAAAAGCAGCCTGAAGGTCAACAGGTTATGCTGAAGGCCAAAATTTGTATTTCATAACCATGAATAAATGAATAAAGAAGACTTTGCTTCTGTGGATTTCAAAAGTCCTCTTTCGCTTTAAGATCCTTTTTAAATCAGGCTGGAATAGCCTAAAATAAGTGACCTGAAACTAGCCACCGCACTGCCGTGTTTTCACTGGATTTTGTATGCATCCATAATTTAAGAACCAGGAAAATACCAAGATACCAACAGAACATGATTTTAAATGTGCTGTGACATCAGAAACATTAAAGCTGCACTTTGTACAAGTTACATAAGTTTCTATATTCGCTCTGAATGATACAGCATTTTATGTTACTGAACTGCATTCAGTCAGCACAATTTGGCCTCTTATCCCAAGAATTTCATCTCAACCAGCATTCAATTTCTTTCATTCTATACTGAATATTTTATGACTAGGCATTCTGAGCTTACATAGTGCAGCCAGTACAACAATTTCTGTAACATGTCTGTGTAGTTTGTATAAAGTGGGGTTAAAAAACAAAAAAAAAGATTCAAAGTTTCAAGACTATTTGAGCAGGAAGAGGTGTAAATTCACGGTTGGACTTTGGCAATACCCTCGAGTGACTGTAGGACTCAGCTAGTGTGGAAGCACTAATGACTAAACGTAGGATTATAGAGAAACTGCATGAGGGAAAGATATGAAACAAAGCTTTGAAGCCACTCAGACAGTGGTGGAATTTTATTTGTGTTTTTATTTTTTTCTTGATTCATTACTTTTATTGTCAGGATTAATTTCACTTCCCCCCTCTGTGGAACATGTTTAATTGCAGCCATTTACATGCTCTCACCATTAGTGAACATGAAGATTCCTAACCTTTCATAAAACAACATGCACGATGCCTGGAGCTATGAATGAAACATTGGAGAAATGATTTTTTAAATCAAATGTATTAATACATTTATTGCAATATCCCAAGGCAGATGTTTTTCCTAGGCTTTATAAAGACAAGTGTAAAACCATCAGAGATGGATTACAGGGTCTCTGATCTTATGATACAAGACCACTGCTTATTCTGTGGGATTCGTGTGATCACAGATGTGTTATATATTAAACAAAGATGAATGACAAACTCAAATCAAATTTGTTGTTAGTATTTTTGTGATGCGTGCACGGCTGTGGTGTTCTGTTATTTTAAGTGTTCCTAGACTTGCAAAGAGCAATCTCACTTTGACTTTGAGTAATTTAGTTTCTTCCGTTTCATGCCAGAGTGCAGCAAAAGCAGAAACACAAAGTACTGATTAATGCACTGATGGAACAATGCAGAAATAGGCCTACTGTTTGTTGCCTTAATTGCCAGTTTGGTAATTGTCCTCCTCACTGTATAATTTGTCTGCTCTGCAGAAGAACCTGCTTTAATTTAATGTTTAAGTTCAGCCCAGTAAATGCTGTCTCTTACAAGTCCACTAAGAAGCATTTCTGCATTGATCTTGGAACATATTTATTGACCCATTCCAATAAGCACAGATGAGAGAAACAGGTGTGTTGACTATTGACGATTATAATAGGGTTAAGCAGAAAAGCCAGCTATTTGCTGAGTTGTTTTGAATTGATGAATAAATTAAAATAATCACATAGGGTGCAAACTTTAGTCATACTCATATTCTATAAAGCCAAGAATACTGAACTCTGGACTTAACCTGTTGTGAAAGGCTTTATGTCCATGTCCATGTGCCTAATGTGTCACTTTTATTATTTTATTTTTTATGAGCGTATGCACATTATTTATATTTGTCAATGTCTTGGACAACAATTAAAACACCTAGGACAAGGTAGGTGGAGTATGTAATGATATAACACTTAACATTTGCTGGTACAATGTTAGTTTCAAACCCATTTTGGTTTACAGCCATGCTTCGCTACCACCTCTTCATGAAAATACAAGCAATAATTTGAGCACACACAAAGACACCCTGTGTCACAGTGTTATATCTGTTATACTGCATATCTGTGCTTAGACTGCATCCACAAAATATAGCCTGAAGGATGTCCTTTTTTTGTAGTATCTGCAGAATATGGCCAATAACTACATCCTTCATTCTGAGAAGTCAACAGATGCAGCTGGTGCATTTCCAAAGACCTTTGACCGCACAACAGTCCTCCACTTCCAGCTCAAAATAATTTGTGAATGTGTGATTGAAGAGATTCTGTCACAGCAGAGATTGTATATCTCACATTAATCCAATCCTGGCTCCAACTTCTGATCCTCTCTTGTCCAATTATCCAGTTCAGGGTCGTTGGGCACAAGGCAGGAACACACGGTGGAGGGGGTGCCAGTTCTCCACAGGGTGACACACACTCACACATTCACACCTATGGACACTTTTGAGTTGGAAATCCACCTACAAACGAGTGTTTTTGGATGTGGGAGGAAACCGGAGCACCCGGAGGAAACCCACACAGACACAGGGAGAACACACCAACTCCTCACAGACAGTCACCCGGAGCGGGACTCGAACACACAACCTCCAGGACCCTGAAGCTGTGTGACTGCGACACTACCTGCTGCACCACTGTGCTGCCCATCTTCTAATCTTGTCTTTTCTTATAAGTAGCCCTCTAAGTTGGCCTTCATCAGGCTTTGCATCTCTTTGTTTGCTTTAAATATTGATTTGCCAGTGTTTTTTTCATGTTTGTTGTTCACTCATTATGCTCAATTATTTATTTATTTTTTTATTATGCCAGTATCCTTCATGCCTGTCTTCTATGGCTTACTGTTAGTGGAGAATGCTGTGCTTTTGTTTGAAAACTGCAACTGATGGCAGAATTAAAAACTGTCCAGATTCTCTCTTTCAAAATTGTCTTGCCATTTTTAATAATAATTAATTTAAAAAGTGTTTGGGGGTGGGGTGGGGCAGGATGTCTCTCTCTCTCTCTCTCTCTCTCTCTCTCTCTCTCTCTCTCTCTCTCTCCATGACTATGTTTTCTGCTAGATCCCAGTGGTTCATGAACCCAGCGAGAGTGATATTCTGATCAAATATGACAATTATGATGATTTTCCTGTGCAGAGACCTCCTCTACCCTGCATCCATTCATCACGGAGGCTGAAGTCATCATAATGGCTACCTGAGTAAATAAAGCCTGCCTCATCAACACGCCAGCCCCATTCCACTGGGGCTATAAATCACTACTGCAATGCACTAGTGAGCACAGAGGGAGTGAGCGAGGGTGAGGGAGTATTATTCCAAACATGTAGAAGAACATCAGGTTGTACTCCAAGTTTTTCATTTTTTTCCCTCCTCATTTATGTCTTTCCACATTTGTAAGAACATATAAACAACACACACAAACACGTACAAAACACAGAGCCTAAGGGCAGGTATTCAGTTCATGCAAACCCTTGCTTTGATAGTTAAATGCCCTGCAGTCCTGCAACAACAAAAATCCTCAAGTCCTGGGCAGGATCCTGCAGGGTTTTCCTCCAAACAGCAGCATGAGCCACCCAGACTCAGGCTGTTTGTAATTACTAGCACTATGTGAAAACACAGAGAAGACCACTTCCTCTAACAGCAGCGACAAAGACAAACCACAGGCAAAGGCAAGCTTTAACACATCTCTTTCAGTGACCAATCCAACCCTTACCGTTGGATCCACAAGGGTTCTACTGCACAGAGGTTGATAGAGGGGTTTAAAACCATACTCCATATCAAGTAAATACCAAATGTTGGGTAAAGTCTCAGCTTTTCATGTGAGGTGACCACACTATAATAAGTGCTTGGCAAATGCCACCTGCGTGGAAGTACAAGAGTAGAAGTTTAAAAACTACTTTAATACTGAGAAATTGTAGATGCTCTGTGAGATGTCTTTGAAAATCCAGCATCTGTTAGCACTGATCAGCCATAATATTAAAATGGCATCCTTGATCCTACAAATATTGTCATCAGTTCCCCTGTCCATGCAGGTGAACTGTGAACCGCTACAATTATAGACGGTAATCCAGCTGCTGCTCTGCACACTTTCTTATCCCATTTCAACCTGTTCTTCAAAGGTCAGTATGGTCTGTGTAACATTTATCAGTTCAATTTCCTGATCTTTTTTTCCATTTCTTTCATTTGGTATATTAAGAAAAGAATGGGTTATTCTTCATTTTTCCAATTATCTAAATTTTCATTTCTGCTCCTCAATTCAGAATTTCAGAAAAATAATAAAAATGACTATTCCATTTTCTCATTTTCCCCTTTACTGCATCTTGTAATGAAAGTGATAGGACTGTACCATCGCAGCGGGGGAGACATGCTCTCTGAGCGTAAACCATGCCACCGGCTTTCCACTAAAAAAGCAGATAATGTCTTCATACTTGTTAAGGGCTGATTTTAAACAGTGACACACAGAGCAGCGGTGTCAGCATTTACTCGGCCACTGAGGTCAAACCATCTACACTTCACGAAAACAGTCATGCCAAAGTGGCATTTCTTGTGGAAATGCACAGAAAACTGGACTCTAAACTTTAATTACACGATATTTACTGAGTTTTAATCACAAAATCAAACCTTACTGGTCGAAAAATATATAACCCTTAAACGAGTACAACCCTCATAACCTGAATGAATAGAGCTTATACGATTCAGGTGGTATTTAGCCAACACTGATGTGGTAATTGCTGTGGTGTGTTAGTGTGTGTTGTGCTGGTACAAGTGGATCAGACACGGCAATGCTCTTTGAGTTTTTAAACACCTGAATTTCACTGCTGATTTGAGAGGAGGCCAACAGAAAAAAATACCATGCCAACAGCATCCTTTGGATGGTGTGCCCACTGATGAAGCACTAGAGGACAACCAACATAAACTGTGCAGCAACACTGTGATGAGCTACTGTCTCTGACTTTACATCTACAAGGTGGACCAACAGCATTGCTGTGTCTGATCCAATCATATCAATGCAATACACACACACACCACCACCACCACCACCATCAGATTTGAAAATTCAGGGGGAAAATATACATACATGCATAAAAATAAAATTGTTATAACCACCTCTCATCATGGAACACATCACTTTGGAACATGAAATTATAACACAGTAATAAATGGTTAAAACTGGTTTACAGGCATGGACCTTTGTTGAGATTTGCAGCAAATGATTGACACCAACGTGTAGGGAGAGGGTGGTTATTGAATAGAGGATTGAAAGATGAACAAAGTGGTGTTAGATGACGAAACATGAGGAGGATATGAGATGATGCTATGGCCTGTGGGTAAGGCTCCTCTGGTGTATTAGTTATTGATCTGGAGTTTAGCAGCAGATATTAATCATAAAAAGAGCACAAAAATGTGAGGCTGGCATGCGTTACAAGAAAATACAGATTTTTACACTGCAAAAAAATGTGTACCACTGGCTAGTGGCATCATCTTAAACCTAGTGTAGAATCTAATCCTTCTCAAGACTGTTTTACAGATCACCAACCTATTAAAGTAGTGATATTAGGTTATTCATAGACAATCAAGTATCAAGTTATTTATTTTTCAGTAGATATTTCTCAGGATCTTATGGTTTTCCACTGTATGGTACTTACTGGGCTCAGCTTATTTTTTTAATTTTGCTTTTTCACTAGGCAAATTGGATCCAGGTACACAGTAAATTCACCCGTGTTAAATCAACTCTGTTAGTGTTAAATTAACACTGTTAGTTAACACTTATAGTGTTGATTTAACACTGGAGAATTTGCTGTGTACTCTTTTAGTGCCTACTCTCTTGTGGTTCCAATGAAGGTGAGGAGGACCTGAATATGATGTGTAAACCTTGCAAAGTGCTGACTGGCAACTTTGTCTGAACTGACGTAAGGAGGTGTGTTCAGTCCCAACACACAACAACATATGAGTACACAACAAGTAAACAGTGCTTAACTTTCCCACCGCTGTTGTTGTGGTTCCCAACGTGTTTCCCATTTGAGATGGTGTTTTGAGACATCTAAAAATCGAGTAGAGCCGTTTAGAGTCATGTGGGTGTTGTGTGTTTAGAAGTGTGTTTAGAACACTGAACTGGCCGCCCCAGACCACGTGTTCAACACCACAGAATGTTTCTGGGACACTTTGCATTGTGAGAAAATAAAAGCAAATATATTACCCTGAACTTTGATGGAGTACAAGGATATTGCTGCAAGCTATGTGTGAGAGCTATGAGTGAGAGCTATGAAAATGGCAAAAAAAAAAAAGTAAGGAAACAGTGAAATATTATATTAATTTTGAGGTATTTGGGTAATTTCTGTTAAATATGCTTTGTGTTAGAGTTGCACAATGGTGCATAGCTCCCACATAGTTTCAGACTCTGAGGGTCCAGGGTTTGGGTCACTTGTGTATTTCTCCTGTGTCTACATGGGTTTCCTCTGGGAACTCGAATTTACTCCCACAGCCCAAAAACACATGCAGGTAGGTGGATTGGCTGTGTGAAATTGTCCACAGCTGTGAGTGTGTGATGCCCTGTGATGGAATGGCACATTGTCAAGTATGGGTTCCTGCCATTTGTCCAATAATTCCATGTAGGTTCTGGACACCCCACAACCCTAGTCAGGAAAAGAGGTTAAAAAAATGAATATATATTTTTTCTGACTTTTGAAAAATGACCTACCTGTACATATTTAACGGTAAAAAAATAACCTTAGCACAGTATCTTACATCTACACATTTTTACTTGTGTCTATTGAAAAGTTGCCTACCAGAATAAGCACTTCACTGCTGGTGGAGGGGTGGAGGGGACTTCAGTAAAACATCCTGTAATATTCTTATAACAATTTCCCAGAGGAATATTAGATATATTGGTTAGATTGAAGATGGTTTGACTTGCCAAGCTATCGTTTTTGCAGTGTAGGAGAAGGATGAGGGCAAAATTGTGAGGAATGTTGGAAAAATCCAGCGATAGAGCAAGTAGAAAGCCGGGTCGGGGGCTTACAGGCAGATCCTTTCAGCAGAGGGAGCTTATGTGCCAGGGAAATCTGGCAGCACACGATAACAGATAAACATGTTTTTACACTTCTGCTACACGGCCTCGCTCCTCACTCCTCACACACACACACCAAACAGGCTTCAAGCCACGAAGGCCGAGAGACACAGCACACACACTTTCACACATATACTCTCTCTCTCTCTCTCTCTCTCTCTTTCTCTCTTTCTCTCTCTTGCTCCGCATGCTCTCGATGTAAAAAAATATACAAGCTCAGAATACAGAGAGAGGGAGAGAGAAAGAGGAGAGAATTCAGTTACTGTACACTCAGTCAAACATGTCATATCAAATAAAAGCCCAAGCCACAAGACTTCATGGCTCAACCTATGTAGCAAGTCTTCTGACAGCAAAATATAGACTTATCTTTCCCTTATCTATTTCTTTTTATTTTGTTCCCTTCCATCTTCCTTTACGCATTGTCAGATTGTGGTATATATACATAGTGACACAGATACTCACTGCTGACCAAAAACGAAAGGATCTGTTTGGTGGGTTGCATTTCCAGAAACGTTTGTACAGTTTGTAAAATTTGGAATAGTTAGAAAACTACCAATGTATTCAATGAACAACTTGAATGTATTTTTAAATGACAACAAACTTACAATTTGATGCCTGCAACACGTCATGAATTTGGGAGCCAGGTAATGTATATCACTGTGTTACACACTCTGCAAAGCACATTACACCACTGTAATGTGCTTAGTTTTGTGTTCTGTTCCGTTTTTGTTCCTTGTTTGTGCTCCCCTTGTCATGTGACAGTTTCCCCCTGTCTTGTGTCTGCTTCCTGCTTGTTCTCAGGTCATGTGATACCCTTCCCTTGTGTCTTAGTGTCCAGGTGTCTGTTGTTGGTGTGGTCTTTATATAGTCCTGTTTAGTGTTTCTTGTGGTGGGTCATTAAATGTATCAATGTCTTGTTATATATATATATATATATATATATATATATATATATATATATATATATATATATATATATATATATATATATATATATCTTGTCATGTTATATCTAGTTCGATGTTTAAAGCCTTGTTTATTGTTTAGCTTCTTGTTTAGTGTCCTAGCCCTTGTGTTTAGCCCCTCTGTCTTGTTCACTAGCCTCTCTGTCAGGTTCTGTTGTTGTTATTAAAAGTCTCCTGTACTTACCTCCATTCCTGTTAATATCCTTGACCACTCCTACACACACCCATTTTTGCAAGTGTAAATTTTACCCATTCAGGCTTAATACAAGATGTCAGTTGTTCAACAGTCTGCGGTGGCTTTTGTCTGACTCTCCACATCAAAATGCAGCATAGGAGACAGATCTGGACTGTGTAGTGTATGTTGTTGTAGCAAGTATAAAATTAGGCCTGGATTTGACTTGCTGAAATAACCATGATGTACCCCATACCATGACAAAGGCTGCCTTTTGCACCCATTACTGATAACAGTCTGGATAATCATTCTCATCTTTGGTATTGAGAACTACATAAAAAAAAAAAAAAAAAAGAAACATGGACTCACCTGACAGGAACATGAGCTTGGACTTGAAAATGTGTCAGTGTTTTTTGCAGAAAACTCATGTGTGGCTTTCTTTTTGTGTAATAGATTTGCACATAATGTTAAGTGACAATAGTTTTTATAAGAGGTCCTGGATCTATGTGGGAATCTATGAGGCATCAAATTATAAATATTGACTGAATTCAATCAATTTGTTCAGTGAAAACTTTGGGAAACATTTATTTATTTTTTGTCAGTTAAAGTAACACTATGTAGTATTTTTACCTTAAAATGACAGCTTTAAAATGATTGTGAGGCTCCTCCAACCTGTCACAGGGTAAATAATGTCTCTCTCACTGTTCCTGGGGCTGTTCCTGTAAAAAACTTGGCCATGCAACTTATCTTAACTATTTAACTATTTACATATAGTACTTTTTACTGTAGTAATATTTCCCATAGTACACGGTTGTTCACCACACTATAAGGAGAATCTAGTTGGTTTCCCTGGTACAGACATTGTGGCAAAGGGAGCAAGGAGGAGAAAGAGAGAGGGAGTGACAACGGTTGTTCAAGGTTTAATATTGGACCAACTTTTCAGTAGCATGAGCTGAAACAGACACTTTTTTTTTATCTTGGGGCAGTAAGTAAGTAAGTTCATGCACTTTCTTCATGGGCTGTGCTATCAGTGAAAGTTATCACAGAAGTGTTAATATCAGGTTTTTGAGAGTTACTATGCAATGAGGCAGGGTTTGCAGCTGCTAACTTTAGAATGATTAGCATTACACATCGATTCTTGTAAAAAGTAATTTGTCGATTGCTGTGTGATTGTAATAGCTAGAGTACCACAAAATTACACTTCATGGCTGTAAAAACAAGGTCCAGTGTATATTATGCGTGATATATGTTTCATCATGTAGTCAAAATCATTTTTTTCAATTACACACATTCCCCAGCATGCTGAAGACTGTGAGTGAATCACTAGTACAGATTAAGCAAAGCCACAAGGAGCTTCTGCCTTTACAAACATTTTTTTGGAATATCCATCTACAAGTAGAAAAACAAAACTGAGTTGTGTACAAGTATTAACTAATTACATACATGTATCTGTAAAATAACATAACATCAGCCTCCCTAAAGAGGTGCAACAATGTCCATGGCCCAGAGAGCTGTTCGTGACCGATATGAATATCCCTCAGTTCCCTCTGTAGTGTGTTTGTATGTGTGTTTGTGTGTGTGTGTGTGTGTGTGTGAGTGTGTGTGTGTGTGTGTGTGTGTGAGAGAGAGAGAGAGAGAGAGAGAGAGAGAGAGAGAGAGAGAGAGAGAGAGAGAGAGAGAGAGAGAGAGAGGTGTTTGTGCAATACTTTATTTCTTTGCAGTATTGTAAACGTGAGTTACACTCAGCAACAGGCAGCATGGAGCTCAGGAGATACAAAAGACACTTATTAGTATTCTTAGTATCACTTATTAGGATGTTGAAGAGACTTAACAAATCACAGATTCTCGTCTTTACTGCAATTAACATAATGTCCCAAATTTTCTGGAAATGGATTTTGCAGACACATCATTAAAGATTAACTCTGGATGGCAGACAGATTTGTATGGCTTTTGCTTACCCAATATTTATATGATATGCACTTGCTTTGGTCAGCTTCAACATTTTAAGCACACTGCAATTACCATTTATCTCTGCCTTTAGTGATTATGCCATCTGCGCTTTCATTAATACATCATTATTTGCCTGTATCTGTCAAAGCCCGCTGCAACATATGTAGCCACTCCACATTTAGCCCTCTGGAGTCAGATCAGTTGGTGTGATGGGTGTATTATTCAAGCAACTTAGCTGAGGACACAGCATGAAAATATTATCTTGTTGTTTACTGCCTTGTTTTGCATTTGGCTATAAGTAACTTAAGACACTTAAGGTTATGTATGTCACGATTCTCAATAACATGCTAATTTCGGCCATTGATATTGAGTCAGTGCTATACGCTGTAACTAACTTAATTGGCAATATGTTACTTTTGAAGTATGCAGCTGACATATACACTTATCAGTCATATCATTAACCCTCCATGTTTCTCCACTCACTGTGCATTTTATTAGCTGTACTGAACATATAAGTGCACTTTATATGCTGCAACATCACAAGACAGTCTACTTGTTGCTCTAAATAAATAGTTAGCCAATTTACATACTACTCCTCAATGGTCAGGACTACCACAGAGCAGGTGTAATCTAGGTGGTGGGTCAGTCTCAGCGCTGCAGTGACACTGATGTGGTTGGTACTGGTGTGACACAGCAGTGCTACTAGATTTTTTTGTGCCCACTCACTGTCCATTCTGTTAGACATATTTATTTGCTGGTTCACCTTGTAGATGTAAAGTCACTGGATGCTGTCAACATTATACTGCTGAATGGATATTTTTGGTTGGTTGACTATTATTAGTCCAGTAGTGACCAAGAAATGGTATAAAATTTCCAGCAGCACTGCTATGTCTGATCCTGTCATATCAGCCTAAACAGAAACACATGAACGCATTTGAAGGAGCTCTTGTAAAGCAGATACAAATCCAAATGTATTTATACTTCTACTAGAGAATGTAGAGACAGTCAAATGACTCAAACTCACAGAAAAAGGTAAAACATGTCTTCTGAGAAAGTGTGAAGAACAAAGTTTGTTTCCAGATGTTCTCCTTGATCGTGTGCATTTACTAATTAAACAGCACACTTAACATAATGACTACAGCTTGGATGAAAACCTCAAATAATACTGGACTGCCTCAAGGAGAGATGTAGGAAATGTTAAACCAACACATTCACACAGTAAATATCCCGACTAATAATGCTATTTGATTTATTCTGATATTAGTTTTTATTTTTTAACAAATAAACTTACTGCTCAGATAAATAGCTTATTAAATGTGATTTTCTCATGTGTTGAATGCACAGTATGCATAAAAATAAAAGCTGCAAATTTGAATAGATTTCATTAAAAATGTAGATTTCCCCTCAGAACTGTTGTTTTCTTTTGCATTTCTGTAGAGATGTTGAAGGCTTTTTACTGTGATTCCTCAGTCTGAACACTTGCTGAATAGAATGAGTGAAGAAACAAATAGGTGGTTTTTATGTTATGATTGATCCATTTGTCTAAAATAAATTAAATGTAATCAGTTAATAGTGCTCAGTTTAGCATCTGAAAGCCCAGGGAGAGTGATTGCTTCACTAATCCCTTATTTACCATCTACTAAATAAATAAATACATATAGAAATAATGGGGAATTTTCTGTTGGAGGGTTCAGTATTTTACCCTGAGACTGATTTTTATTTATTTTTTTCCTGAAATTACAAACTTCAGTTAAAATTCCGCAAAGTGATGATTCCATTAAATGAAATGAACTAAAAATGACAGCCAAATTACAGAGACAAGTCCCGGAGGGTTCCACACTGCCTAAAATGCATTGCGCAAGATGGATTGGTTTTGTCACCGGAGGTCCTGTACTATAATGTGTAAGGGATTTGACTGATCAGTTCCTAGGGAACGTATCTGCTTCATTTCTTTAGATTTCCAGGGATAGCCTTATCAGCATTAACAGGTGGTACTTTATTACCGTATTAACATTAACAACATAACTTTGGAATTTGTAATGTTTTTGGTTGCCAGTCATATTGAATATACAACATGTGACATTTAACAATTTAATTTATATACAGTTTCATAGGATAAATACTGGGTCAGTTTGCACTTAGGAACTTTCCAAACAGCACTTATTATTGTGTTATAATAAGAGTTATTATTATATAGAGTTATTATGTCAGACTACAAGGACTAAATATGTATTTGGTGATTATGGGACTTTCATGACATCCTCTAGTTTAAAAAAAAAACAACTAATGATCATGTAGGACTTTCTAGCCTTAGTTGTAAGAGGAATAATGCCTGTTATTTTCAGAACAAAAGAAAGACTTCTTAAGAAACGATTCCATTGAAGCCGTTCATCATCTTACATATTCCCTTCTGAGGTATTTGTGCTTTTTTTTTCTAGTGGTATCTGTGCTGCTTGTTAATGATCAGAAGTAGACGTTCGGCATGTCTGGATATTAGTACAAATGTAATGTTGTTAAAACCTGATTACCAAAATAAAACAACACTCAAAACAAGCTGCCGCACAATGCATCAGCAAGTTATTAGAACCATGCCTTTTTTCTGCAGATAATATTTTTGTTTTACCTGCAGAAAAAGGAATACAACAATTTTTCATTTATGAGGCTTATACACTCAAGTCCACAACAAAACATACACCACTCTCATTTTACACTGTTGTCATTGTTGAGTAACTGGTATCAAATGGGGCAGAAAAGGACAGGTGTTTCACATAGGAGTTAATTGGATCTACTAGACTACTTATCACATTATGAGATTGCGTCGTGTCCTTGGAGACATGGATTCGCACTCAAAGAGCCCCTAGGCTATGAATTTGCCTTCATTAATAGTAAGGCAACTCACCACCTCCCACTGCCCTCCCCTTCAGTCTCATCAGTGGTAGCCCCACATCCAGCATTCCTCATCCAAACCCCTCCTCCTCCAACCCCCTGGCCTATCCCCTCCTGTCCTCCTCACCTCACTTCAACCTGAATAATGTACTTTCTGAGCTATTTGCAATGCTAAGCATCGTCTGGCAATGGTGTCAGGAGGGGTAAAGAGGAGACATCCTGAATCTTCCTCAGTAGTGGCCTAATCAATTTCCCTCTGCTTTTCCAACCCACATAATGAGTGATTTAAACATTTAAAAGGGGATTAGACTGGTAGTATATACATGAGCTGTTGTTTTCAGACTCCTGAATGTCCATGTTCGTACTTTGCCAGCTTATGTAATTTAGTTTACAAAAGGCGTCTGACTTGCTTTGAGATGGCTTGACAGAGAGAGGGACATGGAGAGGAATATCAACGAGGGCAACCACTGAGGCCAGAGACTTATTAACCCCTTCCAGCCTGTAGTGCCGAGACAGAAAGAGAGATGGAAGGAGGGTGAGGGGTCTTCAGGAATTCAGCATTATTATCATTTGGGCAGAGGACAGCACAAAGTATCACAACACAGAAGCCTTCCTTGATTTTATAGGAACAAATTGTTGTTTAGGAAACACTGGCCAGGTCTAATGATGCGCCTAATGAATGGTGATTATTTTTCCTTGTCTTGCCAAGAGAAAGAGGAGAAGAGCCGGAAAAAAAAATACTTACAGCTCAATGTGTCATCATGATCCACTACATTAAGGATTAGTAGCTCAATAAGCCTGTCGTATACTTTGATGTGACCTATTCAATTAGTAATGGGGCCATGCGCCAATCGATCCAAACTTCATCTGATCAAAAGAGGCTTTCCCTTCAGTGAAGGCAGAGCACAGATTGTTATCATGTGAACTGGATCCAATGCCCAACAGGGCCCCCTCTCCTAGGGCGTGTTTGTACTTGTAGTGCCCTTGTTTTGGACCAAAGCAGAAAACGATACATCATTCACACTGACATATTAGGCACTGAGACAAAAAGGTAAACAAAAAGCATGCGGATACAACTCGCAGTTCATTGAACTCATTTCAAGGCAATGACAAGGTAATATCCAACAAACTCTCTAGACTTTGCTGCACTTAAACTTATCTGAGTTTATCTTATCTTTAAACTGTCTGGCTTTCTAGAGTTAATAGTTACAAGAAACTATGCATTAATAAATAATATAATTTAAAGGAATACTACATAATATTTTTGACTTAAAATTACAGCTTCAAAATCATTGTAATGCTTCAGTGGCCTGTAATAGGGAAAACAGTGCCTCTGTCATTGCAAACTCTGGGATCAGCACTGCAAAAACTGCACTATGTAAATTGATGAGGAGGGTAGGACCTGTCCCTCCCTGTTGGTTTCAGTATAGTGCTGTAAAAATGAATTACACTAGGGAGCCAAAGCCCCAAAGGAGCCAAAGCTCCAAATCTTACCTTGGGTTCCTTTAAGTGTGCACTCATACTTTATATGTCTATTAGTTTCAGACACCTTTTATAATTAGCAATAATTTATATTTATATCTTCAGGGGCACCCATTGTAGGCACAGATGTTCAGTTGCACACACACACATCTGTCTATCTCCAAGCCAACTTCTAATTATATCCTCAACTCCTCAACATTTAATACCTACTAATACCCTTCACTTCTGAAGAACTGTGTGAATATGAAGTGTTTAAAATTAGAGTAACTTTTAAAATCAATCCTGTCAGTAATGATTCCAGGACCCTGAGGTGATGATAACACTGCATCATCAAAGAGGAAGAAATGTGCCTTGTCCTGTTACCAAAGCAAGTTTGTAAAAGGTTTAATCTGTAACTGGTCTGTTCACACATCTCCTGTCAGAGTTTGGACTAGTCTGCTTATTTAGTCAATGCTATGGTTTGTATAGCTGCATTCACACTTTTCCTAATGAACTCCACTTACGGAACAACTGCAACAGGGTTCATTTTAATCAGACCAAACCTGCCAAGTGTAAACACAGCCTTACAGACTTCTGAGGACAGCTCGTCTTCCACTGTTTCGAGAAAAAATTTATGAGACGCCATTAGCCCTTTATTACAGTAAGCAACAATGAATAATTGTTTGTAATCAGCACATTGGGTTCATAAGAACAGAATTATGCTCCGCTCATACATCACAAGAGTCAGGCTCTAGAGCTGGGCTGAGATTGTGAGAATAACCTTGCTTTATTCCTGTTTGTTGGGCTTTTTTGTTCAGTTGTAGCTGAATGTACTTATTAACAAAGTGCAATTAATCACAGCTTGATAATGGACACTGAAGTGAATGATTAATAACATCACTTAAAACTAGTACAGCTTTGCTCTCAGTACAGTGTGAGTGGTAGTAAAACGACCCTCTCTTCCATTAATTCATTCATCAAGTAAAATTTCACTTGCAATTTACTCTAACATATAAGTGACTATGCTGTTGTTTTACTACAGATGGCCTCCTTACGCCAACTCATATCCTATATTTGTTTTTTATACTTTTTCTTAATTATTCCCTGAGATCCACATATGTTCCAAAAGTCATTACCATTTTCCAGATATCTTCTTTGACTCAGAACTAAATAGTGTCTGGGCTCCAGAGAGGAGAAGCTGTCTAAGGGTTAGCCCTGTCCCCTGGAGATTGCAGGTTCAAGTGGGCTTCTTGTGTTCTATGTCAGGAGCCTACAGACGGTACAATTGTCCTTGCTCTCTGGGTGCATAGAACTGCCCCTTCTCCCCATCACTGCCCTCAGTGCTAGCAATCATGGGCCTCTGTCAACTTCTTTGAAAGATGGACAGTTTATGTTCTCCTCCGATGCACTTAACTGTTCACTGGTTTGCATCAGAAGCATGTAGAAAAAAGAAAATAAATAAGTGATGGGCTGGCCTCACATGTCTCAGAGGAAGCATGTGTTTGCCTCCACCTTCCACAGGCACTGTCTGTGATGATTGAAGGTTATAGTCCAAATGGGGGATGTCCCTGTCTACCTGACATCTAACTAGCTTTGACCATGAGACCGTATGTTCATGCCATCAACTGACTGATGACACTGGCCTTTTACTTTAATTAGAATTGCTCACTGTTCACCTGCCTTTCACTATAATTTATTAACACAATCCTTAACACATTCAGAACATGGCGTTATAGATGATGGTACACCAGTTATTACGCTACAGTTCTTCATTCATACTTCTTTCTGTTTATATATTGCGACAGAGCTAAATGGCTAAAACGTTGACTTAATTATTAAATATGGAGTTACACAAATTAAAATAATAATAATGTTTATTGCAAATACTATAATTACTAATGATGGAATTGTGAAGCTGGTTCTCTATGAGTTGGCCTGTATGCTCTGTGACGCCTGAGAAAGCTTATCAGCGACACTGAAGAGGCCCACTGTAGTTCAGCAGAATTCTAGTAAACATCACACGCATATTTTTTATGTGAACAAAGGCACTT
Organism: Hoplias malabaricus; assembly: GCF_029633855.1. Classification (NCBI taxonomy): domain Eukaryota; kingdom Metazoa; phylum Chordata; class Actinopteri; order Characiformes; family Erythrinidae; genus Hoplias; species Hoplias malabaricus. Next base: position 37,714,541 of record NC_089805.1, on the reverse strand, counting down.
ACAAAAACTGAGCCTTATTATCAAAGCACCTGCAGGTCCAAGGCAGAGGCCTGAGACAATGATAGCTTTTAAACCTTTATTATCAATTTGCCTTATTAGCATACAGGGCAACTGTGAGAAAGGGCCAACTCAAGGTCTGAGACCTTAAGCCTGAGATTGTTATTTTGTAAAACTTGGCTGCAAAATAATGAAAACATTGTTTATGACATAACAAATAATGAATATTCAGCAACCTACAACAAAATCATGTCATTTGGAAATAGTAATTAAAGGGTGTGATGTATTTGGGAGTACAGGGAGAAACCAGGTGTTAGTCAAGAGATTGACAAAGGCTGTGAGGATGTGAAGAACAGAAACATAATTAATGAGAAGAAAAAGGAGTAAAAATGGCCTTGAGTATTTTTTTTTTAAAAGCACACAAACGTTATTTGAATCTAACAGTGTCCAGTAAACAATGAATAGCTAACCGGAAGTGAAAGTCCATATTTGTACATGGAGAATAGGTGTCTTTTGGTTGTAGTGGGATTCATCTTGGCCTATGGAGTGTGGAGCCCTGAATACTGTATAAAAATGAGAGCTTCATGAATGTTGTTTGTATGTCTTCCTAAACCTACCAAGGTTAATGTGTCTAGACCTTAACCTGCTTTAAATAAAGAATGGAACCTGTTCTATTTTAACCTGAAACCTGTCTGTGAAATTTTAAAGATGTTTTATTGTTTTTTTTTTTTTAATTAGACAGATAACTAAGTCGGTCGTTTAAGCCAGATGGCCTTTTTGACCCGATAATTGCTCTTTATTTGTTTTATTCCAGTGAACCAGAAGAAGTGGGGTTCCATTTTGAGTCTGGGTTCCACTCTCATATTAGGGAAAATCATAGGGATTAGGACAACACCAGCTGTGAAAAGCACTCTATAAATAAGATTGAATTGAAATGTGGAACTCAAGACAACTACTAATAAACGAGAGATGTCTGTAAAAAATGTGAGATGAACTGGTGCCATTTTATTACAGGGAAATAAAAACATATTTGCTAAGTTAGTTTTGAACATGATTACAGTGATGTGACAGTAGTACGAAGGATGCTGTTTTTAGCTTAATGCCTAGGAAGATCCCTCTTGGTGATGCATCTAGGATTCAGGAGCAGCTTTGAAAAACGACAACTGATTTAGGGTCATTATTTCTGCCTCTGACTGAATAATGCAGAAGAATGCCAGACAGCTAATGTTACAGCTAGGAAACTGAATTTCACATCTATTAACCTATGGATCAATGAATTTCATTATCACAATATAGGGATTCCCAGTGGTTGTATGAGGTCTTTATGTAATGCATGCTGGGTATTGTAGTGAGAGAACATTGATGAATGTACACACAAGAACAATTTAAATTGTGAATTCTACTGTACTGCTGTATCTGAGAGATATAACACTATACTGCTTAGTGAATTAAAACTATGCTGTTTTTTGGCTTAGTTTTAGGCTTAGTTTTGGCATGTATGGTAAACAATACTTACTACAATAGCAGCCATTTTCTGCCATTAAGTATAAATTATGAACCTACCAGAAAGAAAAGGAAAAAAGAAAAAAAAAGTAACACATACTGTTAAGCTTTCCCATGAGTCTTGACCAGCTCTGAGACCCAGGTCCCAACAGTGTGTGCACTGCACTTTCCCATGGGGATTTCCTTCATTACTAGTTCTTACCTGAGGGTGATGAAGCCCCATTGATTCCAAGACAACACTGATTAAAATCAATGCACCATCTCCTGTGCCCTGTGGAGCCCCTGACCAAAGGCCTGCTCCCAAACACCGACCCAGAGCAGGCGGTTTTGGACAGAACCTGCACTGGCATACCTATGATAGACTTTGCCCTTTACGAAAAATGTAACAGACAGATTTACAATCACACTATATGTTTGTGTCACTTTTGTGTGTGTGTGTGTGTGTATATGTGTGTGTGTGTGTGTAAGACAGAGAGAAAGAGAGAGAGAGAAAGAAAGAGAGACAGAGAGCTGATCTGATATGGTGGTATTGTTGAGGTGGAATGCAGCATGTGCGACTGAGGAGAGGTGAGAATGGATGGAGAAGGGAAGTGAGATAAGTCAAACTGATCTTATCGGTGTGGGGGCCAGACACCATAGACAGCGAGAATGACCAATAAAGCGGCTAGATGTGGAATGATATCTGGCCAGGGCCCTGCTGAGATGTGAGCGGAATGGGCCGAGACTGAATGGTAGCTATGCCCACGGTGAATTTAGATGCACTGCATGTATCTGTCAACAACGTTCCTTTTATAGATCTTGACCGAGCCTGCGATGGAAGGTTAAGTAAAAAGTAAACATGCCTCTGTGTTGACATGCCTAGCTCTAATGTTCACTACTCCACACACATCAGGACCTATTACACTTATGGGAAAATCATACAGTCAAAAAGGCTTGGCATAAATTATATATTATATAGCAAGCAGACACATGCTCTTTCAGAAACTATTCCCTCTTTGCATGATTAGCAGTCCTACTCTTTTACACTAGATGTTAAAACATTGCTGTGAGTATCTGATGGCAGTCAGCCGCAAGTATTAAATGGATGATTCATTTTGGATCACAAACATTACAGTTCATCCCAGAGGCACTGAAAGTGGCAGAGAACACCCTTCCCCTGCTCATCAGGCCAAATCTCATTTCGTAGCTCTGTAGCCAATGATTAGTATTGAGTATGGTGTCTTTAGGCTCATGCACAGCTGCTCATTGCTATTTATACCTTTCTATAGATTACACAAGCTGTGCATCTGGAAATCTATAGTTGTGGACATGTACTGTAAACCTGCAAAGACAGTGTTAAAAGAGACAATGTATGAGTATTCTGCAAGGTATCCTAAAACGGCCTGGAAAGATTTGTAGGTAAACCTTGAAAAGATGATACATTACTGGATTATAGTAATTTTTTTCAAACTATTTTCTTTCATGTGTATCATTTCCATCCTAAAATCAGTCACTCTGTCTGTTTAAATAAGGAAAAGTAGCCACTCTGCTGTTTGGTATCATCATGTACACCACACCGATCATAGAACAGAGAAGGTGAAATAGAGGGATGTCTGAGAGAAATGGAAAGAATATTCTAGACAAGCATGTCAAAGGTAAAGACTATTAGCCCTATTAGAATTAACATTCTACAGTGTTCTCCTCATTCACAACATTCTACAGTGTTCTCCTCATTTACAACATTCTACAGTGTTCTCCTCATTTACAACATTCTAGTGTTCTCCTCATTTACAACGTTCTACAGTCTTCTCCTCATTTACAACATTCTACAGTGTTCTCCTCATTCACAACGTTCTACAGTCTTCTCCTCATTTACAACATTCTACAGTGTTCTCATTCACAACATTCTAGTGTTCTCCTCATTCACAACATTCTACAGTGTTCTCCTCATTCACAATATTCTACAGTGTTCTCCTCATTCACAACATTCTACAGTGTTCTCATTCACAACATTCTAGTGTTCTCCTCATTCACAACATTCTACAGTGTTCTCCTCATTCACAATATTCTACAGTGTTCTCCTCATTCACAACATTCTACAGTGTTCTCCTCATTCACAACGTTCTACAGTGTTCTCCTCATTTACAACATTCTCAGTGTTCTCCTCATTCACAACGTTCTACAGTGTTCTCCTCATTCACAACATTCTACAGTGTTCTCCTCATTTACAACATTCTACAGTGTTCTCCTCATTCACAACGTTCTACAGTGTTCTCCTCATTTACAATGTTCTACAGTGTTCTCCTCATTCACAATGTTCTACAGTGTTCTCCTTATTTACAATGTTCTACAGTTTTCTCCTCATTCACAATGTTCGACAGTGTTCTACAGTGTTTTCACTCTGTTCTACAGTGTTCTCCTCATTCACAACATTCTACAGTGTTCTCCTCATTCACAACATTCTACAGTATTCTCCTCATTCATAACGTTCTACAGTGGTCTCCTCATTCACAATGTTCTACAGTGTTATCCTCATTCACAATGTTCTACAGGTTTATCCTCATTCACAATGTTCGACAGTGTTCTACAGTGTTTTCATTCTGTTCCACAGTGCTCTCCTCATTCACAATGTTCTACAGTGTTCTCCTCATTCACAACGTTCTACAGTGGTCTCCTCATTCACAACGTTCTACAGTGGTCTCCTCATTCACAATGTTCTACAGTGTTTTCCTCATTCACAATGTTCTACAGTGTTTTCCTCATTCACAATGTTCTACAGTGTTCTCCTCATTCACAATGTTTAACAGTGTTTTCCTCATTCACAACGTTCTAGTGTTCTCCTCATTCACATTTGACGTTCTCCTCATTCACAATGTTCTACAGTGTTCTCCTCATTCACAATGCTCTACAGTGTTCTCATCACTCACAATGTTCAACAGTGTTCTACAGTGTTGTCATTCTGTTCTACAGTGTTCTCCTCATTCACAATATTCTGCAGCATGCTCCTCATTCAAAGTGTTCTACATCATTTTTATTCACAGTGTTGCATCTGCTTTTCTTCATTTTTGAAAGAAAACTACTAACCTTAGAAACAGATATCTGTTGGAAATTGTCGCTGTCATAAAAACCTGTATTTCCAAAATAGCATCTTTAAAGGAGAAGGGAAAAACCTTATTTACGTTATAAGTACGTTATAAGTATTTAAATTACTTTGAAGCATTTCTATTGCTCTGTTCATCATGAAATTCTCACACGATCTGAAGGACAGCAGCTGTGTTCAAATGATGTAGTAAACTCAATATGAACAAAGATGGAGATGTTTTTCATTGTACAGCTACAATATATGTGTTTTGGCCTTGACCAATATAACATTAACTGCAGTTGACTCTGCCTTTTATTGTGTAGAATCTCCAGTTGATCCTATAGCATTATACCATACAGGTGTATGGACACAAAGGGCTGTGGGTTTTGTGCAAAGTATCAGCAGGTATTGACTGACTGCTGCAGGCGAGTGAATATTCTATAAAGTTCTGGTAGCAGACAGGGCTTTACTGTTCTGCTGCTGTCTATAAAACCAGTTGTAAAGTAGAGATGAAACTTTCAAACTGCTATTCATATAAACCCTCTCTATTCTCTGTATTCAGCCCCTCAGAACTGTGTGCTTTTGAAGGCACATATTATGGCATTGTGATGGAGCCGGCTGATCTGGTGTGAAAGCTTTGATGATCATCAACATAATGCTTTCGGCAGAAGACACAGAGTGAATGTTCCTAATGAAAATTTTACCCAGAGTGCTCTTTTGTGTTAGCGTTTGAATTAAAAGATTGATTAGTAGACTGTGTGTATCCAGGTGTGACAAATTGGATAGTGAATTAATATGCCCTCCCCATGTGTGTGACATATATACATGTGTGTGTGTGTGTGTGTGTGTGTGTGTGTGTGTACATAAAGGTAAAACATAAAGGTAAAGATGTGCAAACTGAACATTTAATTCTGTGTCAGCTTGAAAGATAGCAAGAAGCTATTAGAACAGAGTGCATTAAAGAGGTGTGTTTGAGAGGGAGGGGGATTTGAAAGTGTTTGAGAGAGAGAGAGAGAGAGAGAGAGAGAGAGAGAGAGAGAGAGAGAGACTATCAAACAGAGCCACACAATATGCCCAAAAGTATCTCTGCTTATTCAACACCTCCTCTGAGCTCAAGGGCACATAGGGAGTTTGTTCTCTTTGCTGTAGCCTCTTCTCCTCTAGGAAGACTCTAGACTGGATAATGGAATATTTCTTTGAGGATTTGATGATATCTGAATGGTGGTCCTTAATTTCAATAAAACACATTTCCACTGCTTTGAATTAGAATCACTTTATTGGTCACTGTGCTTGCACACAGAGGAATTTGTTCTCCGCATTTAACTGAATCCGTGAAACACATTTACACACACACTAGTGAACACTAGGGGCAGTGAACACACATGCCCTGGAGTGCTGGACAACCCTAGCCACGGCACCTGGGGAACAGTTGGGGGTTAGGTGCCATGCTCAAGGGCACTTCAGGCATGACCTGTCAGCTCTGGGAATCAAACTGGCAACCTTCCGGCTACAAGCCCAGTTCCCTAACCACCAGACTACAGCTGTCTTCAGAGTAGCTCAGTAGTTTACAGCACAATTATGTTTCCTAAGTAAAGGCAATGAAGACTAAAGACATTCTGTATAATTGGTGGATCATTTATATTTTACCCACTGTGGAACCCATCTGAAGCAGAATCAGCTTAACCTTGTCCATGCCAATCATCACTTTTAAAAACAAAACTTCATATCACCAAAATGGTGACATTACAAAAAGCTCACTGGAATTAATGAAATAATTATTTAATGTAATTCTGGCCCAATTTATGAAAGGATTTTATAAATTGTAGAAATTATTTTTAAAATGACTTTAAAATGATCATATATTTTTGTTCCTGAGAGTAATGGTCATTTATTTATTTGAGAACATTTTATTTCTTTTTTGGAGTACATTAAAAGGTAATTTTATCTTCTATGACATTTTAAGAACTGAAATAGCAGCAGAGTCCTCGTCTACTGTGCTCAAACCCAACAAAATATCTCACTAATTGAGGACTGCTTTAAGCAGAGTAAAGGAAGCCTGATCTGCTTGAGTGAAATGTCAACCCTCCATCAGTGGCCTCTGACAGAAATGGACTTTGAATAAGCTGCGGAATTGGAGTGTCAGAAACATTAAAAACTCAGAAAGAGCCAGAGTCATGCTGAGTTATTTTGGGGGGAGATTTCAAATTGCTCTTCAATCAGGCTTCTTCTCTGGAGGGTGACATGAAAGGCTACAAGCTTGTTTGCATGACCTTTGGGGCACACCTTTAGCCTGAGATAAGGTTAAGTGTAGGTATGGTCCAACCCAAAGGAAAGAGAATAAAAACAGATCTCCCAACAGAGAGGCATTTTCTTGAGCTCTGATTTGTTAGAAAACACTTTTGGCGAGCTCAAGGTCATAGAAATGGTTCCACAGTGTGTTCATATGTGTGAGATTTAAAAAAAAAACTGGGCTTGTGTATCATGGCCTCTGATGAACATGATGTCGTCTATGCAGACACTGACATTTCCCTGGAGGAATTTGACTAGGGAAAATGCACTGGTGTGGTTAGTGAAAGTGTACTGTGATGTTAGTGTCAGAACCAGTGTGAAATCCCCAAAGAAAATGGTGAATCTGTGTTCTCATATGATACAAATAATAGACAATGTATAATCTGATCATGTCATAAGAGTTGCTGACTGTATTGTTATTAGAGACTACTCTAAAGGGGACATATTATGCAAAACTCACGGTTTTTTTTGTATTTCACTTGGGTCTATCCTGCTCCTCTGCTATAAACACTCCAAGTGTTAAAAAATTAAAACATCCATCTGTTTTTTTGTGAGTCAGTTGAAAGATTGTGGTGTCAGGAATCATATGCTTCTATGGGCGTTTGGATGGTGTTTATTTGCATAAAACTCCCTGGCACCACCCCTCACCTGCCAACCCTCACCAGAGCCCCACTCACTAGATTAGTTGAAGATCTGCCATTTTGGTCTTCTGGTTTTACAAGTGGGTGGGGCATGGCCAGCAACTGCTTTTTTGCATAAAAGTGACAGAGCCCTTAAACGGCTTATTCTGAAAGGGACTGAAACTGACCAGAATAGAACTGGTGAGATCTCTTTATGTGAGATTGATTTTGAAGAACTTCATGAACATTTTTATATAGCCCATAGACCTATTCTAAGTTGTTTAAAAAGAAGTAAAATATGCCCCCTTAAAGGAAGCATTTGACAGAAGCAAAAAAGTGGTGCATAATTATTTGAAGAAATCTTTACATGTACATTACAAAATACACACACAAGCATTAATTAATGTATAAAGTGATATTTCATAAACACTCTACATGTATACATGGACGGTGTGGGGGTTAGCCATGGTCTAATTGTTAGACAATCTGGCTTGGGACTGAAGTGTCTCTCTTGACAGGCAGAAAATTTGGGGGCCATAGGAGTGAAGGGACAGTGCTTTCTTCTCCCAAAACATTCAAAGCTGATGTGTGTTTGAGCAAGGAACCCAACCTCTAACAACTCCCAGTGCGCTGGAATGGCTGGGTTACATGCTCACGGGGCAGTGCAGTGTGAGTCTGTGTGTTCACTGCCACAGATGGGTTTAATGTAGAGCCACAGTTTAATGATGTGGAGTGACAGTAAAAGCATGTTTACTTTTTTATTTGCCCTGTATACACACAGCATGTGTGTTGTTGTTGGGGAAAAAAAAAAAGTGAGAATGAATTCCCAGTTGATAATATGGAGAATTCAAAATGTTTTACAACAGCTTTTCCTTTTTATGAAATTTGTTTTCTCTGTGTAGACTCTTCGTTTAATTACAGCAGTAGCATGAATTCTCAAGCTAAGTGTTAACATAACAGAGGGAGTTTATTTCAGTAGGCGTCATCCGGAGACAATAAAATCTCCGTACAATAATTCTGACTCTGAAGTTACTGCTGAGGGTTTGAACAAAATAAAATTGCTTTCAAGACCATTGGGGGACAGAAAAAAAGAGTCTTCATCTGAACAATGTAGAAAAACAGGACTTCAAATATTTCAATATGCCCAGTTATCAAATCATACATGGAGGAAAGAAAATAAAGACCTCCAGCAAATAATCTTCTGTACCACTGCTGCTCCCGCCGCTCTAGAAAGCCATACGGCGGTATCTCTAACTTTCCCCATTTGCCCAAGGAACAATCACTAATTCTCTCTCTGCCATTAATGCTCTGACACTCTTTGGTCAAGAGTGACACCCAGACATTGACATGTAAATGAATGTGAGAGGGGAAATGACCTGATAAGACCCTGTTAAACTGACCGCCCGCATGGAGCCTCATCATGGAGTCTGGTCCACAATTAGCTCTGACCTGGCTTTATAACCTGTGACCTTTTCTAATAATACAGCATCAATGCCAAGGTAAGTGTCAAATCAATGAGGAAATTAGCTGGCTTTAATTGGAGGGAAGTCAAAGGCTATTTTGGGTACCTGGAGTAAGAGTCCACGCAATGAAAAGTGGATTTAATTTAGAATAAATAATTGTGCCTTCCTTTAGGCTCAACAATCCTTAAAACCTGTTAAATGGAAGTTAAATAAGTTATGATGCTTAATGAGTCTTCAATTTACACTAATCTGCAATAACATTAAAGGCATCTCATTGTTTCTACACGTATTGTCCATTTTATTAGCTTCACTATAGTACAATGTGTTTACCACTGTTACCCTGTTCTTCAATGATCAGGAGGTCCACATGACCGCAGTGCAGTGACACTTACATTGTGGTGGTGTTATAATGTATGTTGTGCTGGTAAACGTATAGCAGATGAAGCAGTGTTGCTGGAGTTTTCAAACCCCTCAGTATCACTGGGGACTGAGAGCAGTCTACCAACCAAAACTATCAGACTAACAGGACAAGAGGAAGACTAACACAAAGCGTGTAGCAACGGTTGAATGCTGTTATATCTACAAGGTCAACCAACAAGATACATGTGTATAATAGATTGGACAGTGAGTGAACACAGTGTTTAAAAACTCTAGCCGAACTGCTTTTTCTTATCCAGTCATACCAACACAACACACACTAACACCCCCCCAACATGTCGGTGTCACTGCAGCGCTGAGAGTAATCCACCACACGAATAAAACCAGTCCTGACCACCAAAGAACAGGGTGAAAGGGTCTAACACAGTATACAGAGTAAGACATAGATTACAGTCTGTAATTGCAGAACTACAAAGTGAATCTGTATGATCAGTTGGGTGGAGAGTATAGGCAATGCCTGCAGAGAAAAGGTGGTCATTGTAGTGTTATTAAATATCTGTGTATATTCTCCAATTTTAGGACGACTCCTGGATGAGAACGATTTAATGTCTACCTAGGGTGCAAATTAACATATCTGTTTCATTAATCATAAAGTGTTTCTTCAAACCTCTGGATATATAACAGGTCTGTTATTCATAGTCCTCAGCTCAGAGCTCATGCCTTATGTTATCTGCTGATTTCATTCATACCAGGAGGCCACTTTTCTTTTATGCAGGCTTGTAAAATGTGATATGGGCAGTTTCCTAGAAAGATATTAAGACTAAACTATATTATCCTCTGAAATACTTTCATTCTTTTACAGAGTCCTGGGGTGAAATGTTCTCAGACTTAACATGATCTGGATTAACATTATCTCATATACAAGGTTGGTGTTATTCAAGAACAAAATGTGGGTTAAAAACAAACATTCATTCATTATCTGTAACCGCTTATCCAATTCAGGGTCGTGGTGGGTCCAGAGCCTACCTGGAATCATTGGGCGCAAGGCGGGAATACATCCTGGAGGGGGTGCCAGTCCTTCACAGGGCAACACACACACACACACACACATTCACAGACACTTTTGAGTCGCCAATCCACCTACCAACGTGTATTTTTGGAATGTGGGAGGAAACCGGAGCACCCGGAGGAAACCCACACGGACACGGGGAGAACACACCACACTCCTCACAGACAGTCACCTGGTGCGGGAAACGAACCCACAACCTCCAGGTCCCTGGAGCTGTGTGACTGCGACACTACCTGCTGCGCCACCGTGCCGCCTAAAAACAAAAAACAAAAAACAAAAACTTTAGCGGGTCATGGGTATCTTGGACTAAGTCTCTGAAGGTCTGTAATTACCACCAACCTGTAGTCAAGGAAATAATTTTTATTCAGTTATTGAAAATTAGAATTGAGTTTTCATAATAGGCTAGTTATTTGCAGAAAAGCTGGGATTCTAAACAAAATGTAAATAAAAACAGAATGCAATTATGTGCAAATCATTTAAACACTACATTGATTTAAAAACAATTTGTCCATATTGAATTTGATGACAGCAACACATTCCAAAAAACCTGGGACAGGGAAAAAGTGGCTGATATTGTTATGTAATGTTAAAATGTAATTAATTAATTTGATCAATAGGCAATAGGTCAGTGGCATGGCAGTGTTTTTTTTAAAAAAAAGTATCTCAGAGAGGCTAAGACTTTCAGAAGTAAAGACAAGCAGGGGTTCACCACTGTAAAAGTCTGAGTGTGTAAACAGTAAAAATTTCTTTAGAGAATCTGGAGAACTCCCTACATGCAGTAGGGATGCATGCATTACTCCCAAACCAGTATTGACTGGCTGTGGTCTTCGGGCCCTCAGATGGCACTGCATTAAAAGACATTTCTGTAGTGAAAATTACTGCATTGGCTCAGAAAAACATGCTAAAACACATGTAAAACATGTAAAAGTGTCCTGTGGTCTGACAAATCAAAATTTGAAATTCTTTTGGAAAACATGGATGCTGTGCCCTCCAGGCTAAAGAAGATATAAATGCACAGTTCAAAAGCCAGTGCCTGTGATGGTATGAGGGGGCGTTAGTGCATGTGTCATAGGTGACTAGCACATATGAGAAGGCACTGTTAATGTTAGGTGATATATATATATATATATATATGATTTAGAGAAACATGCTACAATTTTTTGGGGTAAGACATTGACAAATTCAAATTTAAAATGGGCAAATATTTTTCAAAAAATAATTTAAACTTTGTCTTTGTAATAATTTAAATGAAATATAGGGTTTAAATAATGTGCACATCATTGCATTTAGTTTTTATTTAAATTTGTCCCAATATTTGTCACACCTTTTTGGGAAATATGTCGTAAATTTGTCAAATATAATTTCTCTTTCTACGGGCTTCTTGGAAATTACACTGTGATTGTGATGGCAGTGATGTTTCCCTGTTAGATATTGAATATAGAGTAGATTATGACTTAAGCTGGGTTTTGGACATCACCAGTAAAAGCACACTTTTATATTTGAACCAAAAAAAGAAAAAAATATTGACAGGCTACCTACAAGAACACAATGTATAATGTAACATGGACTGTATAAAAGATGGAAACCATATTCCTACCAAATATTTCTTTATAATAAATACATGCATTACAAGAACTGGTTTTCCACTAGTGTTTGCACTCTGCTGTTAGAGCTTCAGACTTACATATCGTAAACCCCCGATTCCATGATTTTCAGAGACATGACAAAAATAGATCATAACAGAATATTTAAAATGTTCTGTTCTATGCTTACAACAAACTGACAGCTGTGCAGTGGTGCTCCAAACAGACTCTTATCCATACCGGTGTTAAAGCAAATGTTAAGTTTTTGAAAGAGTGGTTTTTAGTGCCTTTCAGGAAAACTCCATCTCAACCCGACACGATGCTGCTTTTTGTCAACGTTGTCACAGATGTTCTTCACAGGTTTTTCAAACACCACAGCTGCACAGACTCACAGATCTGAGAAGGAGGAACATCCAGATGTTTCCTCAGTTCAAAACCAAGATGAGTTTAAGAGGATGAGATGAGGACTTAGGTGTGGAAAGTTTGTGTATTTTTTATTTATTTTTAATTCTCTTTGAAGGATACAAGATGGTATTTTGATTTTTAAGAATTTGTTTCTTGCTTTGGTTAGAACCACATGCAGTGACTGAATAAGCAAGGTTTTTAATTAACAGCTTGTATTTAACTTTGTATTTCACTAAAATAAATGATTTATTATATTATATATGTATTTATTCTTACTAGAATATTTTTAAACTCCTGTTGTGCATCACCACAGCTGCCTTCTCTTTATGCCTTTTTTTCTTTATTTAATACTACATGCACTATTCATTTCATGGCCCTCCTTTGGAGATTTTGACAAACCAGGTGTCACCATTGCTTCACTGGATATGGAAGACAAGCTCCTCTAATCTGTCCAGATTACTTTTCCTCAGAAACAAGATCAGTTAATTCAGCAGTCAAACAAATACAGATGGAAAGAGAGGAGGTTGTTTTAAAGAGTGGAAGAGTCACTCAACAGAAATACAATACAGTTTATTTAGGTAAGCTCAGAGCTTGCAAAAACCCAATGTGCGATTCATATGTATATAATTTTGTGGGTCTGTTTGGACAGTTTTACCTAGGGACATGACTTTATGACAGGTAACATCCTTTCAGAGTGCTCTAGAACAAGTCTTTAAAGGACAGTATGCAATAGAGTAATATTGACACTCTACAATACATAGAACTACTGCCATCAAAATAAAACTAAGCAACCTTGGAAGAACATTACTGATTAAAAGATGTATGCCAGATATTCCATGTTTTTTTTATATATATATTCACAGATTCTATTGCTGTGTCTGCTGGGAAACTATTTGTTAATACTAGCGTTTCCTTAATGTTCAGTGGCATTTTGGAATGCTGTGTGTTTTGATGCCACTATTGTTTTGGGTAAATTAACTTATCCAGTTTATTGCAGATTTATTCTTTTCAGTGTCCGTTCCAGGATTTAAAAGCAACATCTATTTAGCACTCAGTCTTCACTAATCCAGACAGGCAGATTTGAAATCAAGCAGAGAGGAACACTTAGAGCTTTTAGCCTTCTGAGAAGCCCTACTCTTTCTTTTTTGTTCTTTTTAATTGAATAGAATGTTCATTTGTTGTATTAGGAAATATAAAACTAGTCATATTTCACTATAAGCATTTGTCGGGAACCAACAGGCTCTAATGTTTTGGATGGAGGGTTGCTAATTCCATTAATGGTTATTGAGTGTGGTAATAGTGAATATATTTAGTGTCTAAGGTGGTCTAGTAGGTGACTTACTGAAGACTGGTTTCTTTAAAAAATGTATTTATTATATTTAAGTTATATTGTTTAGATTTCTCATTGTAATTTTCTGACCAAATCTAACCTTATATTTATATCTTATATTATATCAATATATGTGTTCAGAGTCAGTACTGAGATGAGTCCAATCAGTGCTGGGAGTCCGACTGTTGTTATGCTATTTTCTAATAATTGTTATTAATGATTGTGAAAGAATGGCATTTTCAAGAATGTGGATCTAGTTTCGATCCTAGTTAGGACTAAAGGCCTAATGTATCGGATTATCTTTGAATGTAATTAGAATCTGACAGTAAAATCAACAAGTCACGTTTTGATTTCCAATGGTTGCCACTAACGTAATGAGAAAAATAACTCACTCCAAGCCACTGACTGTAAACACAGGCATTAATCAGTTTTAGCCACCCTCCAAAAAAAGAGTCATTTTGTAACAGGGCTATGTACTGAGGGTCTTTACATGCACTAAATAATGAGATTATAATAGATTTTCTGTGGTTTTCTGATTATTTAAATGTGTCCTAACACTTTAAGTACGACTTGCTCCCACCAGTCTTTACTATGGAAACATATCCAGTGAACACAGTTCTCTGTCTGTAACGTAGGGACACATATGCTGGGTCCAAGAACTTGCCGGTAACATGGGTCAATGTTTACAAATAGCTGCGGAATGAAGCTTGAAGTTTATTCTACAGGCTTCTGTGAGATTATTGGCTTGTTGCAAAGTAGAAATTTGATTATTGCCTGACTCATTTAAACCTGGAATTTTCCCATTATCTAATTACTCAAGTGCATGTAAATGTGTTGATTACGCTTCTGACAAAATCTGATTTACTGCAGATATCAAATTTTTAGGTGCATTTAAAAGCACTCAATTTTTTTCTTGCTGTGATTTAGTACCCTACCTGTTCTTGAGCCAAAGAAACACTCACCACGATTTCCAACATCTAGTGTAAACCTTTCCAGAAGAAGCTGTTCCTACAGCAAAAGGGAACAAACTACTTACTGATGATGATGATAATTAGACACATACCCTGATCAACCAGAATATTATGACTACCTCCTTGTTTCTACACTCACTGTCCATTCGCTGTGATCCACTGACCAGACAAGAGCACTTTGTAGTTTTATAATTACGGTCAATTTGATGCTCAATATACTTTATTTTCTCACTTTCACCTTGTTATTCAGTTGTCAGGACCTTTATAGGACCACCTCAGAGCGCTGCAGTGACACTGATGTTGTAGTGGCCTGTTCGTGTGTGTTGTGCTGGTACGAGTGGATTAGTCACAACAGTGCTGCTGGAGTTTTGAGTTAGTTTCGGTCCTTGTAGATGGACACAGGACATTGCCCACATGTTGGCTGTTGGGAATTTTTGTTTGGTGGACTTTCCTGAGTCCAACAACCTGATATTAAATGAGCCAGGACCTTGGTTTTACATCTGATCCAAAGGACAAAGACATTTGTTTAATACATTGTCCCTGTCACTGCACTTGGATGTGCATTTGGATCTACACAGAGCTCAGGGACAGCACCCCCTGTAGGACCCACCAACACCACTTGTAGCAGCCTGCGAAGTTTTCATTGCAAGTCTCTCATCCTACTACTGGGCAGGCCCAAATATTCTTAACTGCAGTGGATTTACATGTTCTGGTAATATATTAATACCCTCGATTGAAAAAGAAAATGATGTTTTATGAGAAGGCACAGCATTACAGGTAAATATATGTTTTCAAAGGATGATATGAAACATGTTATTTTATCTGGGTTAAAGCCAGTCCAGGACACTGAGCATAGTTTGCTCACACTCAGAGAAACAATTGCCTGAGAGCGGTTGAGCTGCTTTAATTTCAATTATTTGTGTTTATTTGACAAATCAATTTGAGATTGATTTGTTTTCCCTGAAACACAAACCCAGCTTGTTTTCACTTTACTCTTTCAGGCATTTCTTCTGTTAGAAGCCTTTGCAAAAGTGCCGATCCTTGTGAGGAATCCATGGCTTATGTGGTGCACTTACAACCTGGATGAGCATTTAACCCAGAATAAGATGGAACTGAGTGCACTCACTCTCACGTACACCTCTGATTAGCTGAGTAGTGCTAGCAGTGATGCACTATAGCTCAGCAAACAGTGGTTGCCATGACGCTTGCCAGCAATTAGACATCAAAATAAATAAATCAAAGCTAAATAAGAGGCGCTTTATTAAAGGCTCTTTAGGAGAGAGAAGAAACAGATGGAGGAGACGCAGGAACAAGAGAACAAGGGAAGAGCACTTAGCTCGTCTGATTCGGAGGTTTGTGAGAGGAAGGAGAAGGATAGTGAATGCTTCATAATGCAGCCAAATCAAAGGTGTCAGAAGAGCCTTAGGGGGATTCCACACACTGTTATACACAGACTGGGGAAAGTGTACCACTGTGTATGTGAATCTCCATTCGTTTTTCTCTACATTAGAACACAGCATCTGTTTTTTCATTGTTTAAAGCTCGGAAGATGAATGGGCTCATGATGATGAATGAGGTACCACTTTATATTAAGAAAACTAAACATTTAAAGGTTTATACATTATTTACAACCTGTTTATTAATGGTTGTTTATCATGTTGTAAACTCATGGAAATCTTTACTAATCATTTATAACACATAGATTCTGACCGGTTATTTGTCAGATAGTGAACCCACACCCATGTACACTGTTAAACCTCAGATCCTGCCAAATACTGACCTTACTAATTAAGTGGGGTGGGGTTATTCAGTCTACACAGAGCTGTCTTGGCATGTGCCTTTTACAATGAGAATGTAAAGGGGTTATACAAAACAACACAACAATTACTCATGACTCACATCCATCTACACTGTTAAACCTCAGATCCTGCCAAATACTGATCTTACTTTGTATTCTACATCACTCAAAATTAACCCCAACCGCTTCATCACATATATGTTAATATGTTTAATCACTTAAACACAAAGTTTATTCAATTAATGTCTTTTTAGACACTGGTGATAATGTCATGCCCTTTAACCTGTGAAATTAATAAATCCTCATCCTTGACATTTTCAGTAAGATATCTGTGTTAAAAATGGGTTTTTAATTATTTAAGGAGTTTACAAACTACTTAATGAACAGGTTTTAAACCATATATAAACCTTTATAAGTTTAGTCTTATTTTAAAGAGGTACCATCAATGAAATGGTCCAAAGTGACTCAGATTCCAAATCTTTACATTAACTTTATGAAGCATTACAATTATGAATGATCATGCTTCATCCTGCGAAGTTGTGTGCTGCTTGAAATCTATCACCATCCTGAGACACGTATGAAAAGGAGACATAGGTGATTCCACAGCTTCCAAGACGCACTGCTACCTTCTCTATAGTAGTAATTTTTAATGTTGATTTGTGTGTAATGGGTTGTGTTTGTTGCCTATATGCACTTATGCAGTTTTTTCCCTTTTGTGTAGTACCTACTTTTCCTGTGGCGTGTCCTCCCACTCCCTCCTCCTTCCAGCATTACGCAAATGGGGCTTGCTGTGTGAGTTAAACCATTAAAGAGCTGGTTCAATGGAAAGCATGTGGCTTTCCTTAGTATCTTCTTTGAAAACCCTACAATATGTTCCATTTTCTACAAGACCATAAGAGTACCACAGGCTTTTAAAACATTAAAAATCCACTCTGTCTTCCTCCTTTTGCCTTATGTCAGTGGCCGCTCCAGTCCATTAAAAGCAGCATGGCTTTTTATCGATCTAAAACACCTGGAAGAGGGACTGGCACTCTCCCTGTTGTGACTGCTGTTGTGCTTGTGTATGGGTTTGAGTCATACCTGTGCAGCATAATATGGACCTTCACGACACAAATGAAGGGGTTTATCGCACAGAGTCTCCACCAGTTCAGAGCCAAGGCTGGGCTAGGCGAGGGGCGAGGGGAAGGGTGTCCAGGTTCCTGATACCATGCACAACCTTTAGCATAGACGTACACACACAACACCAAAGAGTGAGGGATGCCTGTCACACACCCACAGTATGGAAATGGAAAAACCAACACTTGAAAGCTTATGGCTTATCTCCAGCTCAGACCAGACAAGCAAATAAATAAATAAATACATAAATTGGGGTGGGTGAGGGGAGGGATAAAAATGACTCAGTCTACACAGAGCTGTCTTGGCATGCGAGCGACACTTGCTGGTCGCCTTTTACAATGAGAAAGTAAAGAAGTTACACGAAACAACACAATAATTACTCCTGACTCTGATTTTATAAAACTTTATTGTATTTTCTAATGTATATGTTATTAGTTTTCTACTTTCCTCTTTCTCTGCTTAGACTAATTCACTTAATTTCTATTATTATGTTATTTATCTACACGGTTGTATTCATACAAACATTAGACAGTCTCCTCAACCACTACCAGTGTGCATTCACCTGAATAATGCAATGACAGCAAAGTTGTGCCAGCACACTAACAACATAACGGCTACTGGCAGAGAAACAACAGCACAAGGCAGAAAATACAATTTGGACAGTGCACCAGTCCATCACAGAGCACCACACTCTCACCCAGTCACTTACACACAGGAAGAACACACACAACAACTCACAGACACTAACCTGAGTCTCAGATCAAACTCATGTCCCCAGGACCCTGGAGCTGTGTGGGCACCGTGCCTCTGATGTCCTCCTCATGTTTGGCCACCTTGTATTACGCCTCATCTAAAAAGCAGTTTAAACTTGCATGTAACATTCAGCCAATCAATTCAGTGCCCAGGATTTTTGAAGGCAAGAGTGATACATCTGTATACTGCAAGCCATGAACAGTACAACCTTTTATTACTCTCTCCACTTTGTCCATTACAGTTATTCTGCTATGGACTGAAAATAACAACAAACAAATAAATAAACAAATGAATAAATAAATAAATAAATAAATACAAACATAAATAAATAAAATAAATTGAATAAGCAAATAAATAAAACCCTATTCCCAGCAGGTGAATGTGAATAAATAAAAAAGGTCTATTCATGTGGTGATCAATACATGTGTTTAGTTTGAAAGTGAGAGAATACTTTGTAAATTAGGGAATGATTTAGTTAACTGTGATCTCAGTGGGTGTAAATAAGTGCATTAAAAATTTGAAAATCAAAAATGAAAAACTAGAGAGGGGAAAAAAACGTGTGGTCACAAAATGTGTACTATCAAATAAAATAAATAGAATAAATAGAACAATTGCAGTCACAAATTAACTTAATAGAGCTTGCACACAAACTGCAAATTAATCTCTCACAATGCATTTTCTCCTGGCCCTAGAACCTGAGGTGGTCTGTAGAAACCTGTAGCTACCAGTCAGTATTTTCGCTGTATAATAAGCAGCAGGTGCTGTATAATAAGCAGGCACTGAACAAAAGGTATATATAGATTATATTTAAGTCTTTTAGAGCTGATTTGTTTTATATTATTCCAGTGTCAAAGGAGGGTGATAACTTTTGTTTTCTGTGGCTCTGTGGCCACCATTAGCATAAATCATCCTCTGTATTTTGTGTAATGACACATCGCACTGCCCTTTAGTCAACATTCAGCTGTTGTACAGTGTTCAGTAAACAGTTCAAGTGACCTGAGGTTGACTGTAGTGGCCAACACTCGTTTTTCATTTTTATTTCATGCTTTCGTTTAGGATTGGGACTCTAAGACAAAAATGGCCTAACAGTGTCCTCAGATGGACACTGGGATCTATTTTATTTTCATGGCACATAGGAACACTTCAGAAAAGCATGGATTTAATGATGTTAGCTCAGAGAAGACAGACTAGGCATAATTAGTCAAACAATGACACTGGGCCCTTTTCATTTCTCACCCCCTTCCTTTTTATTAGAGTTAGTGCATCATGCCAAGAGGATTTCAGGATTTCAGACTCAATTGAATGTGTGCAAACAGTTTAACAAAAAAAAAGGCACTATTATTCAGTGTTTTTCACTTATTTCTTGTGATTTCACACATTCTTTGCAAAGTCAAGGTTGTTGCTAGCCCATGATGCATTCTCATTGTCTGAAAATACTGGCAAAGAGCATGGCTCTGTTCATTGGTGTGTGGGTGTGTGTGTGTGATGACAGGGGGCTGTTATTGCCAGTGATAAGCCCCAGCCCCTCATGAGCGATTCCTAATGAGGCCTGCTCACACACATCTCTTATCACCATAATGTTCACCACATGTGACACTTTAATACCGAGTGTCAGTCAAAGAGCCATACAAACAGCCTCTTATCTGCAGCCTTTATAGAGACTAGACACACCAAGCTGATCTTGAGGTCCTTATAAAGGCTTGCAGGAGAATAGAGCAATGGGAGATAGCTTCTTGATTGACCAACGTGATCTCTGAAGGATGATGAAAGGCCAACTGTGGCTCAGGCTTCGAATTAAGTCAGCATAAATCAATAAAAACACAGAGCATTTGATGTTGCTCTGAGCTGAATGTGTTTATACATGTCTGGGTGAACACAGCTGTATGTCTTACAGGCTAAGCACTTATGCACATATAAAATTGTACACAGGAACACCATAACAGACCTCCTTGAACAGCCTTGAGGTCACTTGCTGGAGACCTGATTGAATTCAAAAGCCAGGCATTCTGTTTGTAAGCGAACTGCTGGATGAATTCAAATGAATGTGGACTGAAATCCAAAGAATGTTATTTCTCAATGGTCAAATTCTGCCCCCACTCAGTATACAAAATGAGAGCAATAACACCAATTCTCAAAAAGCCTGGTCTTGATCAGACTAACTTAAACAATAATCCCATTCTCTCTAACCTCCTGTTTCTTCCAAACATTCTTGAAAGAGCCATTGCCAACCAACCTAAAACATATCACAAATCAAACAACCTTTTCTAATCCACTTCAGTCTGGTTTTCCATAGCATGGTCTGTTCCATAGCACTGAAACTGCCCTGGTTAAATACAATGAATTGCTTGTAATTGCAGATATTGGCGGCCTTAGTGTCCTCACTCTGTTAGATACATTAAGCCATTCTATCCTCCACTCAAGACTGTGCAAGCTGGGCATTGTTCACACCACCCTTGACTGGTTCAAGTCCTACCTCTCAGACTGCAAACAGTATATTACTCTTGCTGATTACAGCTCTGTCAGATCTACTGTTTCCCAAGGTGTCCCTCAAGGCTCAAAGATGGGAACTTTGCTTTTTATCATTTACATTCTCCTCTTAGGCCAATCATCACATGGTTTAACCTAGACCTCTATTACGACACCCAAATCTATCTTCAGACTGAGTCTATTATTAACTCACCTATCCATAACTTTGAATCATGTCTTCCAAGAATCAGATATTGGATGAATAATAACTCATTAAGCAGTAATAAAACTGAACTTACTTTTAAGGCTTCAAAGGCTTCTTAATAGAATAAGTTCTTTCAATATCTCTGTTTCCGATGTTGTTGAATCTCCTTTCAATACAGTTTGTAGCCTGGGGGTTATTCTTGATTGCACCCTTAAACTTGCTCTACATGTTAACTCTCTTGTTAAAACCTCACTCTTCCACTATAAAAACATAGCAAAACGCAGACATCCCTTTTTCAGCAGCAGACTGAGAGAGGGATGGTCTGATTTTTGTTGTTTTGTAAATCTGATCACTGAAATACTGATAATGAATGAATGAATGAACCTTATCAGAGACCAGGCAGTTGGTGAAGAATCATCCTCTAAATTTTATAACTGTTTTTGAATATTGCCTTTAACGTATTAGACCACATTAGCCACAAGCACAAATCTCAAGCACAAACCTAAGGAAGCAATCTTAACAGAAACTTAGATTGTACCTGCTAATTGGCTGCTTGTGTTATAAAGTAAATTGTACAAAAAATAAAAATAAATGCAAATTTTCAATTAGACGTTGTTTTTAAATAATAACAAACAAGCCCAAAGGACTGGCGCCCCCTTCAGGTTGTGTGCCTGCCTTGTGCCCAGTGATTCCAGGCAGGCTCCGGACCCACAGCGACCCTGAAATGGATATGTACATGTGATATACAGATAATGAATGAATGAATAATAAACAAGCCCACTTTTCATTGCACAATTACATGATTTCTCAAAGACAGACATCTCTAAACTGTCAGGCTTTTACAGTGCATGTGATAGTGTGTAAGGGAGAGAGACCGTGTGAGTGAGTGTGTGGGAGTGTAGCGTACATGACAGGGAACTAGGTAATTTGCATCTGTCAGAAGGCTGACTCTGAACATGGATGTGATGTGACCTCATTGTCCCCACCATCATCAGCACTCCTCTAATTGGATCAACAACATTAAGAGCCTGTTAATATGATTCAAGAGGATTTCTTTCATTTTGATGTATACTGATTCACTGACTGTGTGAGAGTCTGCCTAATGAAGCTGCCTATAATAAAGGTCCTGTAAACACACACACACACACACACACACACACACACACACACACACACACACACATACACACACACTCTCTCCAGTGTTCATTATCATAGGGTACCTGCACATTGCAGTATCTACATATGAAAGATGTTGGATACAAGTGTCAGTGACTTTACTCGGCTTTCACCAGGAAATTAATCATTAAATCTATAAAGGGCCATGTCATGTCACGGTGTAAATAAAATTAGAATGTTTCCTATGTTCAAAGAACGATTATCCTCTGACAGATGAGCCAGGGAGAAATTAGTTCCCCTAAATAGGCCTCACGACTCCTCAATAAATAAGATATAAGTTTAATATTTGACAGAACCAGAGAACCTTAAGCATGATTGCAATGGGACCACGACCATAAGGAGCACATGTCATATACATCTAGTTGAATATGCTACTTCTTTTCCCTGAAATCCTAAGGTCATCTTGGCTAATGGCAAACATTGATTAGGGAGGTGTAAAACTACAACCTGCTCCCAGCACTGGGCAGTGGAGTAGTGAAATTGTGCTCTCTAAAGATATCAAAAAGTAACTGTTAAATGTAAATTATGTAAAATTGCCAAAAATATATAAATATGAATATATGGTCACAGCTGGGGCTGCATTTTAGTCTCAAATGCAGTAGAAAACTTGGATAAGAGTGTGGATAAGATTATAATTTACATTTTATGTGGTTTATATCTAGGAGTCATTTATATATGACTGTGTTTCATATGTGTAACAGAACAAAAATGTGGAAGTGATTGGTTGTAGCTTAAGTTATAGTACACAAAGCTCTGATCAAAAACTGAATTCTACAACACTGGAAAAAAAAATTCCACTCCAAGTGGAAATTGGAAAGACTGTGAGATAACTTTTTAAAATATGTGATCAATTCTAAAACATGGCAAAAGTAACATTCTAGAAGAGTGTATGAATAAAAAGATAATTTTACAAACCTCATTCAAAGAAAAGTTTTTTTTTTTTTAATATGTATAGAAGAAACACTGCAAAATATATTTTTCTTAAATATACAGCTTTGAAATGGTTGCGATGCTTCACTGACCTGTAATAGGGAGAACATAACCTCTGTCACTGTCAATCTGAATTCAGCACCGCTGAAACTTCACTGTATAGGGTATCATCCCACTCCCTTCCCCTCCCCACCAATTTAAGTGCTGTCTTGTAAGAATGAATTGGATTAGTGGGGAGCCCCAGAACAATAAATAAATGAATAAATTACAAGCTTAATTGTGTTCTTTTAAAAATAAGAATCACTCATTCATCCATCCATTGTCTGTAATAGTAACGCTTATACTATTCAGGGTTATGGTGGGTCCAGAACCCAACTGGAATCACTGAGAGCAAGGTGGGGACACACCCTGGACAGGCTGCCGCTCCATCACAGGGCATCACACAGTCAACCAGTTAGAGACTCACACACCTATGGACAATTTTGAGTAGCTAATTCACCTATCAACATGTGTTTTTGGACTGTGGGAGGGAACCAGAGCACCTGGAGGAAACCGACGCAGACTCTGGGACAACACACCAAACATCTCACATCCACATTATCAAACCCACAACCCCAGAGCTGACAGAGACATGACCTGTTGAACCACTGTGCTGCCCAAAATAAGAATCTTATTTGTCAATTCTCTTGAACTTAGCTTACTTAACTGTAGAAGCAGCAAGTACAGACTCTCAAAAGTTACACAGACAAACCTGAGTGGATTTTATAAACAAATGTATAACATGCTACAGTCCTTAAAGCTCTTTTTCTCTGTACCATTTTAGAAAGAGTATGTGACTTAATGTGACCATCTTTGGTCTTGCCTCACATTTACAAAAAAGGGTTCTACAAACACCCTTCCTCTGAAGGGAATCAAAAGTGTCTCCACTGTGGCATCACTTCAAAGAAGGCTGCTTAGGAATGTGTTTAGGATGGAAGTGTAAACTTGTCATTTTTGAAGCTTATTGCTGTGCTGCTTTGTTGTGCAGTCCTTGCCCTGTGTTATAAATTTTGCTGTTGTGTTGTTCCTCTGAGACCTGCTTTTGCGAAAGTGTAGATCCTGCGGTACCTCTTTACTACAAATTTACCTACGCTCCCTTTGTCTGTGCTGCACCAAGGCTTTGATACCAGGTCCTGAGAGAGAGGCGCTTTGTCAAAGGAGCTAAAGTGGAGGCATTAAGATTTCTGCTACATTCGCAGCTTCTGTTCATTTATAAAGCAGAAAAACAAAAGCGCACTTTAAACAGTATCTCTTTTATGTAGTATGTGTTCTGTCAGCAAAAGAGCAAATAACATATGGCTTGGAGCTGCGCATCAGTGGCACTGAGGCATAAAGTGGACAGTGGGGTTGGTCATAACAGCGGAGCTGACCAACAAGCCTCGGGGACAGAACAAAACACATCTGCCCGTTGAGAGAAAGACAGCATTCTATTGTGAAAAAGCAAGGTCACAAAGTTATATCCAATCAGAGCAGATTTCTCAAGGTGTAAACATTTGAGCTGATGTCTTCTGCATTGCGGCTGGTCTTGACTTTCAGTTGCTTGATTTAGAAAAGGTCATAATGTGTGTTTGTGTTCCAAACAAATTTGTATTGAAACCCTTTACCAAAGACCAAGGAGCACTGACCCTTATTTCCCCAACAAGCAACGCCATAGGAGCACTGGCAGTCAGCTTTAAGCGGCTCTATGCAAAATTTCAGTCTCCTTTGGTCAAATGGCATTGATTTTCTGAGGGAAAATAAGTTCAAATCCATCACAGAGAACAGACCCCTGTTAAACTGAATGCACAGTTGGCATTAATTTGTTGTATTTGATGTGAAAAGTTATTGCACATTTGATATTTTATGGGCATTTTTCTCCCAATATTTTAAACTCAGCACACAAATGCAACACAGTCACATAAAAAGCAACATTTCATCTTCTACACTGAAATTAATAGAAACTATGTGGAAGTGATTCATTGTAATTTACCTGAAATTACAATAAACAAGAATCATGAACACTTTAGAAAAGGGGTAATTAATTCAAATACATTAAGGTCCAGTTAGAGAAAATTTTTCCAAGCCCAGGTCCGGAACATAATGTATAACTTGCATTTTGATCCGTGCCACATCATGTACATTAAAATTGCCATAAATTATAGTATCATTTTATGTAGTTATCAACTGGTTGTCAAATTACACTTTCTCTTACATTGCAAGATATTTCAACAACATTTATTTATAATTTTAAATAACAAATACTCTAAATAATATGTACTTTTCTCATTTCAAGTAAAATTTACAAAAAATAAATAATTTACAATTTACAATAAATAAGCTTCCTAATGACTTATAATTGCAGTTGACTTTACTGTTTTTCCATAACCAGCAATCTGATTGTCTCTTATTGCTGGAGGGCAGAGCTTTATCGGTTAACAGCAAGCTGATTGGCTCTTTATGCTGAAGCACCATGTTTATCCATGTTCAGTGTTATGAGAATTTCAACTGGTAATCATTCTCTTATTTTTAATGTTTCTGTTTTTACCTCACACAACACTATCGTCCTGAAAGGGTCCTTGAAAATGTCCTAAAAACATCTCTTGGGCTATTTTTACTGGCACAAAGACAGCAGTGTCTGGAGCCTTGTCCTGTGTGTGTCACTCATTTGAGTCACAGCACTCATCATAATGCACAGATCTGATTGACTGAGTAGCCTCACGTGTGATATGCTGAAATGCCTGCGATTAGTCTGGTAGTTTCCTGGAGCTCTAAACCTGAACCGTAATTACTAGAAGCATCACACCACTTAAAACAAACACTCTTTTCAAAATTACTCTGAATAGTTTATCAATTACAGGTCCAGTTCTGGATAGAACAGCATCTGGGTCCGGACTCGGACCACTGTCCGCCTGTAAACCCTGCTCAAGGATATTATGCTCACGAAACAGCAATGCAGAAAAGCGGGAAGCAGAAAGTTAAAGAGAAGCACAAATGTGAATAGCATTCTAGAGCAGTAGGAACTGGGGCATATTATCTAGAAAACTGTCTGCAACAGTGTGAATGAAGAGAGCAGTGCAGATCAGTGTGGATGGGGATTGTAGTATGAATGGGATACTATTTTTTTGTGAATGGGTGAAAAAGAGTGAATATTTAAAACCAGAATGGTAGGCAAAGAACATCCTAGAACCACATATACGGAGGAGAATATTTTGGTTCAAGGCTATTGGTAGTGTTGTAGTCCTTGAGAATTCTTGCAACAACGGACCACGTATGTGATTTTTTTTTTTTTTTTTTTTTTTTTGTAAACTGACAATGAATGAAAATCCAAAATGGAGGGAAAGTTAAGCAGGGCAGTGTACTCTCTTTCCCAGTTCTGCATGACGCCAGATTGGCAGAATATAAAGAGTCACTTCGTCATGCGGCTGCCTTGCATAGTGTGTCTGTGTATTCTGGTTTGTCAGGTTTTGGCTAGTTTTTGACTGTCCATGTTAACTTCTAGTCATAAAACATTTTGTTTCCTGCTGGATTTTGAGCTATACAAAGTCCACCCTTGCTTCAGCCATGTATACCTTTCAGACAGACAAGCACTGTATGGCCTATGCGTCTACCACTATGTCCTTGCGTTGTCTTGTGTGTAGGCACACTGATGTCCCTTGTTAAATAAAGCAGTTATTAAAACATTTTTTTTTGTGCATTTGGCTATTTTTTCCAAATTTAATATATAGAATCATGCTTAAAAACACACAGATCATTCTGGACCAGTAAGTAGTGTTATTAAAAATGACAAAGGAAAAAAAATCCTGGAGATCAGCGTCCAGTGATTCCAGATAGGCTCCATACCAACTGTGACCCTGAACTGCGGTTGCAAACCGGATTCCAAAAAAGTTGGGGCACTAAACAAATTATGAATAAAAACTGAATGCAATGATGTGGAGGTGCCAACATTTAATATTTTATTCAGAATAGAACACAAATCACAGATCAAAAGTTTAAACTGAGAGAATGTATCATTTTAAGGGAAAAATATCTTCAACAAATCCCAAAAAAGTTGGGACAAGGCCATTTTTTACCACTGTGTGGCATCCCCCCTTCTTCTTACAACACTCAGACGTCTGGGGACAGAGGAGACCAGTTTCTCAAGTTTAGAAATAGGAATGCTCTCCCATTCATGTCTAATACAGGCCTCTAACTGTTCAATCGTCTTGGGCCTTATTTGTCGCACCTTCCTCTTTATGATGCGCCAAATGTTCTCTATAGGTGAAAGATCTGGACTGCACGCTGGCCATTTCAGTACCCGGATCCTTCTCCTACGTAGCCATGATGTTGTGATTGCTGCAGAATGTGGTCTGGCATTATCTTGTTGAAAAATGCAGGGTCTTCCCTGAAAGAGATGACGTCTAGATGGGAGCATATGTTTTTCTTGAACCTGAACATAGTTCTCTGCATTAATGGTGCCTTTCCAGACATGCAAGCTGCCCATGCCACAAGCACTCATGCAACCCCATACCATCAGTGATGCAGGCTTCTGAACGGAGCGTTGATAACAACTTGGGTTATCCTTGTCCTCTCTGGTCCGGATGACATGGCGTCCCATTGTTCCATAAAGAACTTCAAATCGTGACTCATCTGACCACAGAACAGTCTTCCATTTTGCCACACTCCATTTTAAAAGACCCCTGGCCCAGTGCAAACGCCTGAGCTTGTGGAGCTTGCTTAGAAATGGCTTCCTCTTTGCACTGTTGAGTTTCAGCTGGCAACGGCGGATGGCACGGTGGATTATGTTCACTGACAATGCTTTCTGGAAGTATTCCTGAGCCCATTCTGTTATATCCTTGACAGTGGCATTCCTGTTTGAGGTGCAGTGACGTTTAAGGGCCCGGAGATCACGAGCATCCAGTAGAGTTTTACGGCCTTGACCCTTACCCACAGCAATTGTTCCAGATTCTCTGAATCTTTTGATGATGTTATGCACGGTTGATGATGATAACTTAAAAGTCTTTGCTATTTTACGCTGGGTAACACCATTCTGGTATTGCTGCACTATCTTTCTGCGCAACAATGGTGGAATTGGTGATCCTCTTACCATCTTGGCTTCAGAGAGACACTGACACTCTGAGAAGCTCTTTTTATGCCCAATCATGTTGTCAATTGAACTAATTAGTGTTAATTGGTCTTCCAGCTGTTCGTTATATGCTCAATTTCCTTTTTCCAGCCACTTATTGCTACTTGTCCCAACTTTTTGGGGATTTGTTGACACTGTGAAATTTTGAATCAACATATTTTTCCTTTAAAATGTTACATTTACTCAGATTAAACTTTTGATCTGTCATCTATGTTCTATTACGAATAAAATATTGACATTTGCCATCTCCACATCATTGCATTCAGTTTTTATTCACAATTTGTTTAGTGCCCCAACTTTTTTGGAATCCGGTTTGTACAAACAATGAACGAATGAATGAATGAATTTTCAAAAATCTGGACTTGCATCCTTGAGTAGTGTTGACAACCATGAACTCAGACTGTTACAGATGTTTTCTATATTACTACATTCAACTCACTGTAAGCAGAGTTCAGTATTCCAGAGATCTGGAAAGAAAGCACAAACAGAAGTTCAAATACTCAGTTTTATAATGTTCAGTTATGCTACTGAACGTTTGTTATTAAATATCAAAATATACCATTTAAAAATACTAATAAAACTATTATATTTTTTATTAGTATCTCACCTTGGTACCATTTTAGAATAAGACTACCCCTATAAAGGTTTATAAATGTTTCACAATCTGTTTATTACTGTTTTTAAACAGTAAAAAAGTTGGAAAATATTAAAAATAATTAATAACCAGTTAAAACAGATACAAAGTTAACCATTATCTTTTATTTGCCAAATAGTGAACCCACACCAGTCTCCACTGTTAAAACTCAAATATTGCCAAATACTGACTTTACTTTGTCAGTCAAAATTAACCCTGTCAGCTTCATCACATATTTGTTAATAAGTTTAACCATTTAACCACCACATTTATTCAATTAATAGAATGTCTTTTTAGACACCGATAATAATGTGATGCACCTTAACATGTGAAATGACTAAATTCACATTCTCAGGTCATAGCTTATTCTTTACCTTGATATTTTCAGTTACTTTTCTGACACTGTCAGTATTAGACATAAAATAGGTCCATGTTGCACATGTTAACTCTGTGTAAAAATTATTATTAATGACCTTTAAGTTGTTTATAACCTAATTAATAATAAATGTATTTAGTAAACATACTAACTAGATTAGTTTATATTTCTTGCACTTTTCATTTTATCATTATCTTGGTCTCAAAAAAATCTTAATGTACTTGACTTACTGTCCTGGCCTCAGTCTTGACTCAGACACACTGTGTCCTAATCTCTTCTGTGATTCTGCTCCAAGACGTCCTGATGTCTGTCCTGACTTAGATTTGTTGTCTTGACTCAGTAGATTGACACCAGTAGATTGACCAGAGGAGGATGGGTCACCCCTTGTGAGCCTTGGTTCCTTCCAAGGTTTCTTCCTCAGCTGGGGGAGTTTTTCCTTGCCACTGTCGCCCCTGGCTTGCTCACTTGAGGGTTTTACATTTGTCTTTACATTTCATGTCAAATCTTGTCTTACTGGAATTCTGTGAAGCTGCTTTGTGACAACATCAGTTGTGAAAAGCGCTATATAAATAAATTTGATTTGATTTGAATTTGATTTGACTCAGACTTCAAGTGTCACGTTCTTCAAGTGTCTTGGCCTTGGTTCTAATGATCTTGACTACAACACAGTCCATGGAGAGACCATTTTCTGGCAGTGTGAATGGAGACACATATTTCAGGACACTGTGAAAGAAGAAGAAGGATTCAAAGCAGCCTGCATCGTGGAGAAGATCATCTTGAATAGAGGAGGACAACCCAGAGCTGTGTGAATTGTGCATTCTTTGGGAATGAGTAAAACACTGTAGAACAGCATTAACAAATGAGAACATTCCAGAATTGGTTTTGGGTTTGGACTGTTATTCCCTAGAGAACTGTGGAAAGGTTAGTTCTAGTCTTCAAATATGTTATATTAATGCAGGCTGTTAGAAAGTTAATACATTTAGCCACTGCCTTTGTTAGAGTGGTCAGAGTGCTTCAATAGTGACCAGTTGGAGTCCTGGCTTGGCGTTAGTTCCCCCTTTGGACCACTTAACCCCACTTCAGTAATTATGCATTCCCTTAAAAAGCTATTATTCCAGCTCACATTACAGTGAAAGGCTTTACTAGAGTCCAGTATGAGAAAAGGGATACAAAGGGCACAAAACAGACCTGATGGCAGAAGTGGAATCAACTTTCAATGTTACATTCTATGTCCAAAAACTCGTAGATATTCCTTACGTCTTCTGAGTTCTGTTTCTATATGTTATGCACTCCCCATTTTTACAGTAAAACCTACTAGTTCTTGATGCTAAATGCCAAGCGTCTCTATCATGGCATGATGGACCACCATCCATTAGTGTTGGGATGAGCTGGAGTGCCATTTGTGATCCAGAGCTAACTTCTGTGGCTGAATACTAGCAAAGCCTCACAGAAATGTTCCAGTGTTCCTCAGTAATAAAGTTCCTCAGAAGCTGTTTCTGCAGACAATATGGACAAACTTTTAGAAGATACCTTGGATGAACAAGTGCTCAAATGGTATTAAAGCTAAAATTCCTGATCTCTCAGACCATCTTCAGAGCTGATGAAAGGTGATGGGCAAGTGATACGTTTCCCTGCTCATGAGAGACAGAATAATAAATGTGGAGTAATGATCCACGGTGAAAGGTGAGTGTTAAAGCTAAAATGAATGACTCCTAAAATTCAGAGGAAATTTCCAGGAATGGAGTCTGATTGGACAGAACATTCATCCCGGGCAGCTTCTCTCCTTAAGGTTGTGCCATGTTCGTGTTAAGGACGAATTAGTGCCATGGCCTCATTTCTCCTTTCCTCTTTGCCCATCCTCTGCTTATGCTCTAATGGTGCTGTGCTCCTCTGCACTTTTTTCCTCCTCTTCTGATTCTCCTCTAATTTAATTCCACTAAAATCCAATCAGTTTCATTTGACATTTAAATTGAGTCTCAGAGGGGGACCATTCCATTCCATGAAGAATGTGTGTGTGTGTGTGTGTGTGTGTGTGTGTGAGAGAGAGAGAGAGAGAGAGAGAGAGAGAGAGAGAGAGAGAATTAAACAGAGCAGCTAAGGAAGATAATGTGGAGAAAGACTAGTTTGTATGTTTGTAGAGAGAGAGAGAGAGAGAGAGAGAGAGAGAGAGAGAGAGAGAGAGAGAGGTAGAAGAGTGGCTGAAGCTTTGGACAACGCTCCCTTTCTCTGTGCCCTTCTCCTCCAGCTCGCCCCTTTTCATTAGGGCTGTAAAGTTGGGTGCACTTTGGCAGTGAGTGTGTGTGTGAGACAGGCCCTAGTCTCCAGTGTATGATGAGTCTCTAATGAAAAGCCTCAGTCACTCACTCACTCCCACTACCAGCTCTCATATAATTACTGCTTAAATAATAAATACACACATATTTTCACAGTTACACACAGCCACCTGCTCCTGTACCAAGGATTACAACATGGAGAGAGAGAGAGAGAGAGAGAGAGAGAGAGAGAGAGAGAGAGAGAGAGAGAGAGAGAGAGAGAGAGAAAATAGCACTAGAGAGAGATAAAGAGTGAAAAAAGAAAGAAAAGCAAAGAAGTTGAAATAAATATATACACAACAAGTCAGAAATAGGGTTAAAATGTGTGTGAGAGGGAGATAGAAGAGCTAAAGAAAGGTAAAGCAAGGAATGAAAGAGATAAAAACAGACAGTGTGTGTGTATGTGTGTGTGTGTGTGTGTGTGTGTGTGAGTGAGAGAGAGAGAGAGAGAGAGAGAAAGAGAGAAGAGAGAGAGAGAGAGAGAGAGAGAGAGAGAGAGAGAGAGAGAGAGAGAGAGAGTTTTGTGATTTATTTGGCTTTGCCTAAATTGGCTGGTGATAGCTGAGCAAGCTCATTTGGGCTGGATGCTTGGCCAGTGATGAATAAGTTAAGTGTAGCAACGGTGCTCTCAGAGAGAGAGAGAGAGAGAGAGAGAGAGAGAGAGAGAGAGAGAGAGAGAGAGAGAGAGAATATAATCAGGAGGCAGATAGAACACATTACTCACAGTTTCGCAGGAAAGTAATGGACATGTCCAACAGCACATACTAATGCATGTGATTTACATCCCTCCCACCTCTGGCTGAGATCTCAACTCATGACTCAATAAAACAAAGTCATTTGTTGCAGACCCTTTTTCGCACATTATGAATTAGAGTTGACTTAAATAAAAAAGGACTGTAGCCTACATTCAGTCCTCGAGTTTCCGCTTCCTCTTTATAGTCGCAAGTGCGCTGTGTGTCTGATTCACTTCGATTGTGCTTTTGAGTAGATGAGACATCAGGATGAAGCTTTTCCTGAGTGTTTGGGTAAAAAGAAATAATACCAGCCCATGCCTCTCTTTGGAGTAAATGACAGAATGTTCCGGCTTCACTACAACAGAGACGCAGCACTTCATACAGATCGGACAGCTTTAGAACTGATAAAGGCCTTTGTAAAAGCTAAAGGTTCCTGCTGTCTGCTGCAATAAAGCACAAGCAATACAAACAGACACCTAACACTGGCTTCTAGATACAGACTGACAGCGAGAGAAAGGACATTTTAGTCACTCTATCTTTCTTTTATAAGATGTGTTTCAATACCTAATGAATTCCCTTGCTCCCTGTTACCTGCGAAGGAAGCTGTGCAAGAAAGCAGCATTTTACCCCGTATAAAACCCTTGTAAAAATGCTAGTTAGAAACATCAAATCATAAAGCAGGGCTCAGTTCCTAGCTCAGGCATTTACCAAACTCAGCATTGAAGATATGAGTTCCTCTGAATAAAAGCATCTGCCAAATGCCATAGCTGATTGTTACTACCAAGAGCCAGCTGAAAATTAGCAGCCCATTTGTCTAATTCAAACAGCAGCCCTTGATCTACCACCACAGAACACCACCAATAAATAATAAAATAAATCATATGATGGTGCCCAGTGCTGACTATATTCAGTTCACTTTATTAATTAGTTTAAAAAAAAAAAAGGTAATTATTGGGGCTATCATATTATTAAAAAAGGTATTTTCTTAAGACTGAAGCACAGTATTTTCTTAATAATCTTTTAATAAAATATATTTATATGTAAAATAAAACACAACAATAAAGTTAAAATGCAATTACCTTGTTTTTTTATAGGAGGGTGATACATGTGTAGGGTGATATCTAGCACAACATACATTTTTCTTTTATTTATTATGATTTCTGTGTAGGTTTGATGATTTTTATTAGGATTTCTTAATTTGCTGAGTAAACATTTAAGGGATAGATTTAGCCTTGGGCACAGAAAGTTTAATGCAGAAAATTAATGCTTCAGCGCAGCACAGACAATAAACACCTACATGTTCCAGTTTCAACCATTTTAAAACAGAGGGATTAAGCAAGTTTGACGAAAAAGTAGCAGCACTCTGAAACTGTGTGGGTTGGTTTGGGGGGGGGGGGGGGTAGTAGTAGAAGAAAGGGTAAGAGTGAGAGTTCGTTATGATGTTTAATACATATTTCAGCATAAATACAATGTAACTTACCTTCTGAATTGAGCATTAGCTGTGTTTGTTTACATCAATAAGTTAAACTGCTAATAAAACTAATTATTTATCTCTCTATTATGTAGCAATGCAATGAGCTTCATAAGGCTGTATGTTCATAAATCTAAAAAATAACAAGAAAACAAAGGGAAGACCACTCTCTGTAGTCGTACACTTGCACTAGTGGAACTTTACTGTGTCTCATAAAGGCCATTATGCCATGTGCTCATTGTATTGTGAATTCTCAGCAGTCCTGTTCCTTTTCATTTATTACAGACATGACCTTAGAAATAAATTATTTTCAATGACTGGAGATATGCTTTGCATAAATCCTTTAAGAACCCTTTAGGAAATCCTTCTACCCAAGTTACATGGTGCAGTTTCTGTAGTGCTGAGCCTGGAGTAGCCACGACAGAGGTCCTGTTCTCGCTATTACAGGCCAGTGAAGCATCACAACGATTGCGAAGCAGTCATTTTAATGTGAAAATACTACTAAGTGTACAGAATTATCCAGAAAATGCTGGGATTTGGTGTTTGTGTTACTGTTGGCAACAGGGTCATAGAACAGCATGGCAGTTTTTTTTTTTTTTTTGGGCCTCACTATTTGGCTCCACTGTGTGAAAATGTAAAAGTGAAGCTATTAAACAGCAACTCCAAATGGTACAAAACAATCCAGGATGGGAATCATGGGAATTTTGAAGCAGTTTAATTTCATTCTAACTCACCTTAGAAATGTTACAGTAGGTTGTCATATGTCCATCAGAATGTGAAAGAATCTTGAACTGATGGTAAATCTGGTAAGCCTGTGTTCTTCTTCCACTGACTCCACTTTCACTGTTTCTTTGGCACAGGGCTGGAATGCAAAAGTTTTAGCTTTAATTCAAGGAGCCGGAGCCCTTTCCAAATGAAAAACCTCAAAGATTGTATGAGCTCTTGCTCTCTTAAGGACTGGCAGTAATGACATATCTTGTGATCCTGGCATCACGTTACTTCAGATACTTTGGGGAACATCAAATGCGAGCAGCAGATGGGGAAAAACACATCTCGTGAAGTAAGGAAGGGTTCACAAAACCTTCCAGGATCAGTACTGGGTTAAAAAATAGAAGTCTTGATATAGAAAGTTGGAGGAGATTGGGGTGAGATACAGTAAAAAATAATAAAAATATGCATTAAATTCAGAGAGCCAAAAGTTAGGCTTCCACATCATGCGATGCATTTTTAATAATATTAATAGATCTGTGGCTTGGAGGATTCTGACCTAGATAGAGGTCTGTGAATGCTGTGTGTGTGTGTGTGTGTGTGTGTCTCTGTGTGTGGGTGTGATCCAGAGTTAGTCTTTGGGTAAAATACTAGTAGTTTTGTTTATGTTTAGGGAAAGTCTAAATTAAATGAATGTAAGTCAATGTAACATTCCCACAATGCACTGAAACAAGTGTGTGTGTGTGTGTGTGTGTGTGTGTGTGTGTGTGTGTGTGTGTGTGTGCTTGAACACTGCTAGGAGAGTGTATGGCTGAATGAGTGTGGTGGCGGAGCGTGAATGAAGTCAGATCAGGGGAGGGAGAGGGAGGGCAGCGTGGGCAGTTCTCTCCCATTCTAAAGCACTCGTTCCACGCTGGACGCATGCTAATGCCAGGAGAGGATAGGAAGTGTGTACACACATAGACATTCTCTCTAGTCAGTTGTTTGTCATAGTTGTATCCGAAAGAAAATGTTTTCATGTTTGTTATTTTCTTTTAATTGTATTAAAAAAATGTAGGAATTTATCAAAAGACAGATCAACAAATTTAGCAAATGTATACAATGGCGAAAAGTTTGAGGCCAAACACACAGTGCTTCTAGTGAAATGGGGGGCATCCTTTGCTATAAAGACTTTACACCCCATATTGGAACATTGTTGTAGGTAGATTTTGATTGCTCTTAATCAGAGCCAGTCCAGAATTCCCTGGGGCCCTAAGCAAAATGTTGATAACCTGAAATCTGTGAGCCAAAATGTGACCATTATTTGACAGTTGCACCTGACTCCACTAGTATTCTCCCTCCTTATTTGGTTTAAGAATAAACAGACAAATACAGAATAAAATGGGGTGTAAACAAACAATATTTATTCAAAAACACTATGCAAATAAACAGCTGCACTGCTTAAGGTGGAGTAAAAGAAAAGAAAAAAAAAAAAAACGGTTTATTCTGTATTTTGTGTTACCTTAAATGATGCAGTAGTTTTGTCCAGGCACCTGTAACTGCATTACTGTTTAAGGTGTAATGAAAATGTCAAATATGCAGGGGTTAGTGAGATTGTGTTAACACCATGGCAGCATTTAAGGTAGAACCAACATTTACATGACTGCTGTTTCCGCATCTCAGTGTTTTGTTTTCCTAAATGATACTTTGGGTTCACTTTCTGAGGACACTTGACATGAGTCAAGAGGGCCTTCATTAATTTGCCTGACCCTATGTTGCGTGCATAGTGAGCGTATAGGGCAGTCCAGCTCTGCTCTTAATTATATAAATATCTGTAAACTCAAGTACTGATGTTGAATGTTTAGTTCTTTATCAGAAATACCTCTACAGCTCATCATAAAGGAATTGGATGGTGCTCCATCATGGCAGGCAGCAGTGTCACAGCTCCAATGCCCAATTAGCCTATACCCTGCGCAATGAGCATGGTGACCTTGGCTCAAGAGCAGCTGCTCCAGAGCATTCCTTTCTATTGATTTATGCTTTTCTAAAGAGATGATACAAACTGTGTGAGCACAGCTGAATGCTTGCATGCTTGCGTGAATAACGGGTGATGTACGCCATGTTCTATCAACCAAAACTTCATATATTTTACAGGGACACTATAAAGTTGGTACTTTTGCTCCTGAGCATTGGCCTGAAATCAAGTGGGAAAGTGATGGTATCTTATCCTCCTTTAAAAGTAGAGCAGTTTTAGCAGTGCTGAGCCCAGAGTAGCAATGTCAGAGGCTCTGTTCTCCCTATTACAGGTCAAAGAAACATCACAATAACACTGAAGCCCAGACTGATGGAGAATGTGCTAGATGGTTCTATACATTACATTTTAGAAAAGGGTTCTATATGGCACCATTTTGAAGAAATATTTAATATTACAGTGACAGATTGCTGTATATGCATTATTCCTACTTATATTGTGTGTGTGTGTGTCTCAGTCCTGAGTGGTTCCGATTTCTTTAAAAAGCTGCAGAGATTGTATTATGATGCAGCTTTCCCTGGGGCCGAGTACAGACCTCTGCATTATAGTCTCTGCTTCATCTGTGCTATGGGTGGTCACACAGTGCCAGTGGAGAGGGTCTGGACTCCATACAAAAGGGTCACTGCCTAAGGGAGAAAGATGTGATAGCAACTAATTTACTAGGTGCTTATTACCACTTTAGCAAATAGTGACTTAAATGAATTAAGCATTTTCTAGATTTATCAAGCCTTATCCTCTTATCAAGCCTTTAATGTATTGAATGGATCCCCATCGCTCCAGAGAAGGCAGCTCCACAGATCCACAGCTGAGTGTCTGAGTTTGGAGTTTATATCTCTCTTGTCTACTTTGGTATTGGGCTTGGGGATCATGTACAACTGCTGCGACCCCTACTGTTCTTTAATGCCTTTCTTTAAAAAAATATACAGGGTATACTGGGTGTGAGAAAATGTAGCTAAATTCACTCGTAAAAAAAAAAGGTCTGAACATTTAGATACATATTACACACACACATAATGAAATGCATCCACAGACTCACTATAGAAATACAGCTAATGCTAATACTTTGGGAACAAAAAGTACATCATGCTAATAAATGAAAATGGTGGTGTGAAAAAATTCATAATCAAAGCAAGACACAGTTTATTGGTCTGTTGCTAAAACTATGGTCTGCTGACCCTTGTTTTACTCTAGAGCCTGAAAGGGATTCATTGGCTGAAAGTAGCACAAATGACTGGTTGATAGAATATAAACAAACAACATTACATGTGATTAGCTGCACGTTAAATGAGACTGTGATTTTGAGTCTGTGTTAAATGAGTCTCTCTCTCTCTGTCTGTCCCTCTCTCTGCGTCCACGCTCTCTCTCTCTGAATTTACTTAATCACTCTCTCCTCTGCATTCTTCATTGTGATTGGTGTAAAAACTCGTTCTAATTGGCAATTAACAGTGCTCACAAAGCAATCAAGCCGGGCAGATGCGAGAGGATGAAAATGAGCTTGTTTATAATTTACCAAGCTCAACTTTGGATCTATTTTGAAAAAGAAAAATTATAATGAGCTAAGTGGCATGAGTTTCCCTCCTGCTTTTCTTTCTTGTATGCAGTGCGGTGGGCTTGTTGGCATGGAAGGAGTTTCTATGGCTTTTGGCAGGGATTCTACCTAAGGTCCAGAGAGATAGCCACTCATACCCTGAGCGCAGGGCCAGGAGTATCAACTCAGCAAATGTGCTCATAACTGATAAAGTGAATGGATGCATGTTTACATCAGTGAGGGTGTGCTGCCCAAGTGAGGACTCGCCATATTTTTAGAACATACATGCTTCTTTGAAGTTATTTTTAATTGCTTTGCCTGGACGGATGATAATGAAGCAACAGTCATTAAACACAAACATTAGCCATGTTCCTTCCCACTGATAGCGCCTCTAATAACATTGTGAGCAGTGCAACACCGTGCTAAAGTTAGACATCTCACTCTGCTGTTCCAGTCACACTTCTAATTGGACTCAGGCCTTGAATAAACAAGTGCCATGAATGGGAGAAATGAAAGACAATGTGTACACTTAATGAACGCATATTGCATATTGATACATTACTTATCTAGTGGTGTATAATACACAGTACAAAAATAGTACTACGAGACATAAGGTGATAGTTTTTAAACCTGGATTTTATATTTCATTTATTATTACTTTTAGCAATACACTTTTATACATACAATCAACAATACTCAGGTATGACTGCACTTTTTCAAATGAAGCTTCCTCAGTGGGAGGACTGCTCTTATGTTAATAATCACAAATTCAATCATCAGGTTATTGTGCTTAAGGTTAAATCTCTGCTCGAAATGGCTAGTTTTTAGTATTTCTTCCCTCATTTTATACAGATTTTCAAGTGATTTCAAAAGTATGGGGATATAATCTGACAGCTTTATGTTCTTCTGGACTTGTATAGGTAGAGTTAAGTTCTAGAAAACGTCTTCACTCATTAGCTTTATTTATTTATTTTATTACATACCACAAAATCGCATATTTTTTTTTTTTTCAATAAACACACTAGTATGTCCACATGGTGTCTTTGAGACAATGCACTGAATAGCAACCCCCCTGTGAAGCAGCTCCTGAATGTAAAGGAGCATGTGAGTGAGTGAGTGAGTAAATGACTGAGTGAGTTACAAGCCAGTCCCATGAGGTGCTGAAACGAAGGAACTGAAAATATAAGAACTAAATGGTCATCATTCAGCTGTCATTATATGTTTTTGTTTTATTGCCTTTCTCAAACTTTGAATGATGTCAGTTTCTAATGAATTGTTCCAACTTCTTTTGGCAACACTCATATATCAATATGCTCAGACCCCTGGAGGGACTTTAAAAATGCAGATTTCATACGCCAAATGTCAAATGGAGGCAGCTACGTATTGATAAATTGTTGGCCAAATAAAGTAACACTCACTTCCTAATGCCTTTAAACTACTGGAAGCAGAAACAGCACTCTGCAATCAATCGAAAGAAAAGAGTTGTAGGTGCTGATGGCTCCAGAAACTCAGTGCCATTTGGTGGAAAATAAGGGATAGTGTGGAGAACACACTCACTAACCTGCCACAATAATCATGTGCTGCCTTCATTTCCCCTTTCCGTTTGCGTGCCCCCTCCTTAAATTCTCATGTCAAGATACCAATTTTAACTTCAAATGCTCTTTCTTGAGCTCAGGAACATGAATGGAATGAAATGAGAGAAGGAGGGAAAATCTGTCTCTAATGACAGGAAATCTCTCTGTTGCCCTGAAGGCTCAGGTCTAACTTTTAAGATGTCAACAGCAGGACGACCCTCCAGAGTCTCCAAATGATCTGTTTTATTTCCTTTTTCCTCAAAGTGATGTGTAATCAAAAACACATCACATCCCTTTGGTATCTGTTACATCAGCATGGTCATAGCGAGACCCCTGGCAGAAGAACTTGTGTAAGGAGAACACTAGCGGCGTTTAATACATTGAACCTTTAATTTTATTTGGTTCTCGATACTGGCTTGATATTCACATGATATTTTAATCCATTTTTGAAAAGGGGAATTGTGACATTATATTACAGCTTACTAAGTAGATTTTCAGCCAAGGGTAGTGTTGAAATGTTGAAGTGGATATTTCAGGCGGTATTAAGAAGGTCCAATTATCAGGATGCTCTCGAAAAGTTGGTACTTTTTGGTACTTTTTTAAGTTGGTACTTTTTTTAATTTATGCACCAATTTTAAAATATTGAAACGGTCACAGAAAAAAGTCAAATTTCATGTGTGTGTGTGTGTGTGTGTGTGTGGCTCAGACAAATGCCCTTGTGTGTTCAAACATTCTCCATCCACAATTGAAAGCCTAATATTTCAAAAACGTACAAAGACAAAATAAAAAAAAATGAATAATTCATTCATTCATTATCTGTAACCCTTATCCAGTTCAGGGTCGCGGTGGGTCCAGAGCCTACCTGGAATCACTAGGAGCAAGGCGGGAGCAAGGCGCCAGTTTTTCACAAGGCAACACACACACTCACACCTATGGACACTTTTGAGTCTCCAATCCACCTACCAACGTGTGTTTGGACATTGGAAGGAAACTGGAGCACATGGAGGAAACCCACGCAGACACAGGGGGAACACACCAACTCCTCACAGACAGTCACCCGGAGCAGGAACCGAACCCACAACCTCCAGGTCCCTGGAGCTGTGTGACTGCGACACTACCTGCCCATAAATGAATAAATAAATCACAATAATTAAACAGCATAAAAACCTCAGTACACAGCTTTAAGCTTAGCTGCATACCTGAAGGTTGTAGCTTAACAAACAACATTCTAATTAATATTTTAAGTCTGAACAAAACAGTCTGGGTACCAGGTGTTTTATTACTTAATTTAGAACATATTCCACTAAATATGTGACCTGAAAACAGCACACCTGGACCTTTACAGAGAATAAAATCAGAGCTGTATTATGATTGCAGGAGTTGATCAGTAGTTGCAGTCTCGGCACAGCTAGGCTCTCACATTGTGGGTGGAATATTAGAAAACGTCTGCACAAGCACACACTTCCGTCAGCACTGTGTGACAGACCACAGTCATTTATAGTTTGCTACTCCAACCTGAGTGCATGGAGAACAGTACAAAGACACAAGGCTGTTGTGGAGAAGCAGCACCAGGAGCCGAGATGGCAGAGGGCACTCAAATCCAATTCCATTTTCAAAACACTAAAGCACATCTTTGCAAACCAGACCTACAGCCCTATTTAGGACATGACTGATTTAAAGGCATTGTGTCTCTTAACCTTCCCTGCACATCAAGAAATTAGTGTCTGAAGGAAGTCACTTCACACATGCACAATAAAACAAGTGTAGATGTCCAGTCTGTTACAAAGAAATTGATTGCAATAATAAACTTTGTGGGGTCAGACTTCATAAAATCTAATTGGCAATGCTGCTGTTTGTTGTCAATGCCCAAGCTAACAGTGGACCATATATCAAACCCTTCAGAGGATGAAATTTGGTAGAAATTTGGCAAAATGTGCACCTAAATTGATCATATGGCAAGTTCTCATGAATATATTGATTGCAGAGCATCTAACAACCTCATCTATTAACCTGATTTAATAATTCAGTTAGTCCTCTTATTCACCAAAGAACAACAAAACAATCTGAGAGCAAACTCACATATTTTAAGTACTGGGAAATAAAACACTTAACGCATTTACACAGCTCTGTAGCTGAAGACAACCCAATTTTGCACGCCCCACTGTGCTTTTGATCATGCAGATGAATTTGATGATCAGCTGTATGTAATGGCTCATGATGCGAGAGCTGAGAATGCATGTGAAAGTGAATGTGTTTAACCAAAGATGAAACACAAAGTACAAAGCCAAAACCCAAACGACAACCACTAAAGCACTATGCAGGCTCAGAGTCACAGCTGAACACAAGCACAAAGAAATGCACAGTATATAAACACAAGCAGGACATGAGGGACAAGGGAACATATTACACACCTCATAAACCAAGCATACACAGGTGACCAGGATTACAAGTGGGTAGAGGAAAGACAAGAGCAAAGAAGAAACTGGGAATACAAGATACTAGCAGAGGGGCAAAGATGTGAACAAAGCACAACAGCATAAGGACAATAAACATGTGACATGGGAAAAGTAAACTGAAGCAGGACAGTTTAACAAGAGGATGTGATGCTGGGACAGATTTTAATGGTCTTTTTTTCCTTATTTTGTTACAGAGTGCAATCCTATACTTGCTGGAAATACAAAGATGTGATGGGCTTCTGTGCTTCTGAGTGTGGGGAGTCTGTCCCC
Source organism: Hoplias malabaricus (assembly GCF_029633855.1). Classification (NCBI taxonomy): domain Eukaryota; kingdom Metazoa; phylum Chordata; class Actinopteri; order Characiformes; family Erythrinidae; genus Hoplias; species Hoplias malabaricus. The sequence goes on along the minus strand of NC_089805.1, from coordinate 37,672,211 downwards.
AGCACAAGGAGAGAAGCTGTGTTTGAGAGAAATCTATCCCAATATGGTGCCCATGCCAAAAACAACAACCCATGGATTGCAATACAAACATCTTCACAGCTGCTTCAAAGTCCACCCAATCCAAATGGCATCCTAAGTCAGGCAAGCAGCAGAAAAGCATGTCAGACCAGATCCATCAGGCAGACATTAAAATTATTAATATCTTAGCTATTTCATGTAAGAGAAATGTCCCAATTCCACACAACACGGATGTGCAGAGAAAAAGCCATAGAAAGTCCATTATACAGTAATACCCAAACCATTTTGCAGAAGTAAATACAGAGTATGGGTTGCTAGGCTGTGGCTACTATTCCATTTTGTCATGATTAAGTTTTTGTAGTAGCTAGGATACGCATTCTGTCTGAACACTAAGAACTTCAGTGAGTTGCTCTGGATAAGAGTGTCTACTAAATGCTGCAAATTTGTCAAATTAAAACTAGAATGAAAAATATAAATAGGGGCAATTAACTTATATCGAGAAGACCCCCCCCCCAAAAAAAAAAAAAAAAAATCCATCCATCCATCCATTATCTGTAACCTCTTATCCAATTCAGGGTCACGGTGCGTCCAGAGCCTACCTGGAATCACTGGGCGCAAGGTGGGAATACACCCTGGTGGGGGCGCCAGTCCTTCACACTCACACATTCACTCACACACTCACACCTACAGACACTTTTGAGTCGCCAATCAACCTACCAACGTGTGTTTTTGGACTGTGGGAGGAAACCGGAGCACCCGGAGGAAACCCACGTGCACACAGGGAGAACACTCCTCACAGACAGTCACCCGGAACGGGAAACAAACCCACGACCTCCAGGTCCCTGGAGCTGTGTGACTGCGACACTACCTGCTGCACCACCCTCCCCCACCCCAAAATAAATAAAATAAATATATAAAACTCAATTTAAGGCTCCAAGTCTTCTACATTGTATGTTTGAGGGGAAAAAATACTGTTGTTTGTACATGGCTGAAGTTGTCGGTAAGTTTTTATTCACTATTTGAATTACCACAGAAGCTCATTTCTAACTCAAGATGTTAGTTTTGAAACACTGGGTCTGTGCTCACTTTCATGCAAATAATGGTCTCCTAAATTTAGAGTCAGTTCCATCAACAGCCAGAATTATCAATATTACTCACTTAGGGAGACAAAATAGAGCTGGAGATGTCTTCATTATTTAAAAACCTCCAAAATGTTGTTTTGTTGTCATGAGCAGAGAGAGAAAAAAGAGAGTTTTAGAGCTTCATAAACGCACTAGACCAGTGTTTGACTTGAGGGCTAGCAAACATCCATCCATCCATTATCCAAACAGTGAGGAAATATTCTCCGAATTTTATAACAAATTTTACTTAAAATTGTGAATGTTGCCTTTAAGGGAGAGACTATCAAAAGAAACAAGCCACGCTGGACATTTTCATTGCTGAAGGACCTCAGGATTCTAATAGACAACGTTAGAACAACAACCAACAGCATTTCAATACCTCTCCTGCACCTAGCAAAGCTGGCCATCTCTTTCTATGCAGAGCTGGCTTACGAGCCACTTCTGCAGACTCACAGGCATTGACCTCAAGGTCTATTTACAAGAGAACTTCAGCCACTAGGGCACAAGGATTCTTCATTATTTTCAGAGTCTTCTGCCCAGATGAAACTCTGAGGTACAAGCTGTCCTTCGACAGAGTGATTATGGATTAGGGGTCACCACTACAGGAAATAATGGCCTAACAGCTCTCCTTGTGGCACAAACGTACTTCAGAAATAAGCATGGTTCACTCTTTGCTAAAGCTGATGTAGGTCTGTATTGTCATTTTAGAGTTGAATGCTGTGCCTTGTCTTCAAAATGAATACTGATATACATGTAAATGTTCTCGTGTCTTAAATGTACGGTAATAACCTGCATATTTACAACGGGTTAATTTTACAACACAGTAAAGTATATTAAATCACAGCATCTTACATCCATCTGGCTGCCTATTAGTCACTTTAATTTAAATAGAGTAAATGCCTGGTAATGTGTTGGCAGTTAGGGTTAGTTTACTGTAAGAACCACAACAGTATTTAATTGAAAAAAAAAGAGCATTCTAAAATTCAAATCAGTATCAAACTGTAATGGGCTGTGTTCTGAGTAACAGTAACTTACAGCCAGTTGGCTCCCTGCAATTTACCATATTATTGTAGGACAGAAATACAGACCTTGTTAAAGTTCCTGGATGCTGACTGTTAGAACACTCTAGTTATATATAAAAGGCATTGGCATCATCTTCTCAGTGAGAAATTACGAAAATGTAATTAGTGTGGTAGAAATTGGTGAATCACAAAACATCCATTCTGCACTACATACATGTCAGGTGTGCATTATAATCTTTCTATTATTTCAAATTGCATTGCAACTTCCCTAATGGACATTCATGAAACAGAAGAAAAGGGCACCAACTGCAGAAAACATGAGCAGGTGAATCACAGTCACATTAAAATAACTCATATATTGAGTTCAATCAAATCACATTTTATTTTCATTTAAAAGCTCTACTGGGTGCTGTCCACTGTTGACCAGGACTCAGATATGAACACAATGTTCCTAAATGAACTAGTGTACACACTGAACCTAGATTCTATCTAAAGCCTGATTAAAACACTCCAGACAAGTGGTATATGAAGCAAAGACTTTACAGGTCCATATATTTCAGATATTCACCAATGGCCTTTACCTAGAAGTTTGGACTTATGACCAAGGGACAGAGCAGTTACATTAACTGTCCAGTTTACTGCCAATAATTACATTACTGAGAAGTGAGTCTGAGGTCCAAATGTGATTGCTTCTGTTGTAGACTGATATGAAATGACCAATATATGGAATTTTATGGAAATAATTATATTAGATTATTCAAATTAAATGCAGAACATTTTGGGTGAATAAAATGTATATGTGACTTATCAAACATTTGGGAATTAATGTGTAACCAGAGACAGTCAGTGAAGTTACATTTCAAATCTTAGTAAATTCATTCATTGTCTGTAATCGCTTATGCAGTTCAGGGTCATGGTGGGTCTGGAGCTTACCTGGAACACACCAACTCCTCACAGACAGTCACCCGGAGCAGGACTTGAACCCACAACCTCCAGGTCCCTGGAGCTGTGTGACTATGACACTACTTGCTGCACCACTGTGCCACCCCCAAGGAAATGAATTGAAATCACAAACTTCTGCTATGTCCAGATGAACAACTATTTGAATTTTAACATTTTATCCATCATATTTTGTAAGATCTCATAATTTAGTACAGGTCAAATAAAAGCAGGAGCACATATATTCATAACATTTCTACAAAGATTATCAAAGTTTATGGGCTCATAATTATTTAACAAACTGTCCAGTGAGATTCAGTCCAGTGAGATTCTGTCCAGTGAGATTCAGTCCAGTGAGACTCAGTCCAGTGAGATTCAGTCCAGTGAGACTCAGTCCAGTGAGATTCAGTCCAGTGAGATTCAGTCCAGTGAGACTCAGTCCAGTGAGATTCAGTCCAGTGAGACTCAGTCCAGTGAGATTCAGTCCAGTGAGACTCAGTCCAGTGAGATTCAGTCCAGTGAGATTCTGTCCAGTGAGATTCAGTCCAGTGAGACTCAGTCCAGTGAGATTCAGTCCAGTGAGACTCAGTCCAGTGAGATTCAGTCCAGTGAGACTCAGTCCAGTGAGATTCTGTCCAGTGAGATTCAGTCCAGTGAGATTCAGTCCAGTGAGACTCAGTCCAGTGAGATTCAGTCCAGTGAGATTCAGTCCAGTGAGACTCAGTCCAGTGAGATTCAGTCCAGTGAGATTCTGTCCAGTGAGATTCAGTCCAGTGAGATTCAGTCCACTGGAAGCGCTGTTTTGTTAAATCCACACAACTTGTATTAAAGATGGAGCACTGAAATTATTTTTATTTCTTCTGGGAAAATTAGACCTGACCTTTGAAGCTTTGAGACCATGCTGTCATCTTGACATATGCTTGACAACTTTAATTATTTAGTGATAAAAATGTCTTACTACCAAATAAAGAGCATGTTGGAAATATAGTGAAGTGCTTCAATCGTGTTGTGCAAAGGCTCAAATGTTGTTATATTTTCCAGCATAGACACTACACACACACATACACACACACACACACACACACACACACATTGCCGAACTGCAGGGTGAGGGGAGAGTACTGTGTGTACGTCACTTCTACTGGCATAGTGGGGTCTGTAGAGAATGTATTTGGTGGGCGGGGCTTATCTCCAGCAGCCAGTGGCTGACTACATTTTCTTCCCGTCAAAACCATGCCAGAGCTCAGAGGACATTTCCCTCGATCTACACACACCCGTCCATACACAAATTTGGTCAACAGGCAAACAAGTTACAGCTAGGTGGCACTGTTGTTTTTGAAGGTATGGGGCCCAATCTCACACCCCCAATTTTTTTTTTCTTTTTTTTTTAATCTTCACAAGGGTCCTTAGGAAATATGAGTGATTTCCTTTTATTTTACCCCTACCCCTTGTTGTCTAGTACCCTCCTGTCTCTTGAAACTGAGTTACAGTGTGTAGTTGTAAAAACTGTTCCTATGAAACTGGACGACCCTTGATACTTTCCACAACGTAGAACGATGAAAAAAAAAAATAGATCAGGATTACTTCTCAGATTTTCTCATCATTTTCCCTCGCTCTCTTTCGCACTCTCTCTCTCTCTCTGACACACACACACACACAGACACACACACACAGACACACTCATGAGTTTCTGTGGTAATTCAAGCAGTGAATAAAAACTTATAGACAAGTTAAACTTCAGCCATGTACAAACATTCCATTCCACTGTAAAAAAAAAAAGAGCAGAGCTTAGAACTGCATTTCCCACAATAGCAGACGTTCCCTTTAATGGAACAAGATGCACTCTTAAGGATTTTTGACAACTTTCTGTTAGCGCATCTAATTTTGTAATATTTTAACAGCAACTAAGGTTTTCAAATCATGTCAAACCATGACAATGTTTTGTACCATTACAATATCACCCACTCACACACACACACAGATTCACCCATTAAGTGTCTGACTCATTCTCTAAGGAGTGTGTATATGCCTATAGAAAGTATTAGGCATTCTTTTAGATAATGGATTAAATGCTGCCACTGTTGCGCTCCACTTCATTGTTCCATGTTTTAACCACGACACTGCAATTAGGAAGATCAATACAACAAAGAGAAATTCATAAATCCAGTTTACTTCTCTGTGTTTACAGACAGGCTCTAACATTTTCAGTAATTGCTTTGGAAAACAGGCTCACTTAATGGTTCTTAGCTCTAAGAAGCGATGGATGAGCATCAGTTAATTTAAAGACTTTGCTTTGGGTCATATATATTTTAATGTGTTCAGCTGCAATGTGGACACGTTCCTGTGAATCATCCTGTAGACATCATGCGGCAGGAGTCTGTCCGTCAAAAACTCAGCAAAAAGAAACAAGGTTCAAAAATCACGGTGAAGCAGAGAGATGCACTCCTGTCGATCAGGAGGTCTATGAATTAATATTTCTATATTCACATTTACTGCATGTGACAGACATCTTTTCAGATTGAATTATTTCATAATGTTGCAGATATTTGCTAATGAGATAATGGTAGTTTTGCTGAAGGATTCTTATTGGTGTAGCATAGTCTTCCAACCCATGTTGGGAATTGAAACACAGTTTGCCAGGTGTTGGTCTTATCTACTATGCTGCAACCACTATGGCACATTCCACCATTCCTCCCTGGAAGAATATTGTCAAGTTTCATATGTGACAGAACAGAGCCTAAGTGAAGGAATTCACATTTTTTATGCTTATTAACATTTTCCTTGCTCCATAGATTTCTGCTTCCTTGACTTGATTCAAATAATACCATCATAGCAATTTGTGTCTGGAAAGAACAATCATGTCTGCCTCTGTTTCCTTTTATACACCAATGGATGTTGATTGCTCCATTGTAAGCATGATAAACAGCACTGATTACAGTTATTGTTCACTCTCCAAAAGAAATTCATTCAATTGATATCAGACACTGTGTGTGGTATTTTTTTATTATTTATTTTGTGTGTGTGTGTGTGTGTTTATTTACCTATGTAAATAAGGAAATAAGATAAATGCATGCAAGTGAAGAGTTGTAATAATTTTTCTGTACATGTAACATTTGTTGCTGTTTTATTCGAAAGAAAAGTTCCCTCCAAGAGAAAGAAGGTTGAAGTCAATGAGCTCTGACAGCATGATATATATATATATATTTCTCAAACATAATAAAAAGTGTAAACATAAATCATCTTAATGAAAAAAGCATGTTGATTGGTTTCAATCCTAAAACAACTTAATAAAAAGTATGTTATATAATTTCAGTCTGTTGGAGTAAATATTTTACCCCAAATAAGATATAGCCCAGGGCAGCACAGTGGAGCAGCAGGTATTGTCACAGTCACACAGCTCTAGGGATCTAGAGGTTGTGGCTTTGAGCCCCTCTCTGTGTGACTGTCCATGAGGAGTTTGGTGTGTGGATTGGCGACTCAGAAGGGTCCACACATGTGAGTGTGTTACCCTGTGAAGGACTGGTGCCCTCTCCAGGGTGAGTTCCTACTTTGCACCCAGTGATTCCAGGTAGGATCCGGAACCACCACGACCATGAATTGGATAAGTGGTTATAGACAATGAATGAAGGAAGATATAGCCAAACTCTTTACTTCAGATATTGAAACCTAAATAATTATGTAAAATAAGCCCTATTACTTGTCCACTTAGTTACTTTCACCTAATGACATACTCATTACATAATATAAAAATAATTAACATAGCACATATAATGCACTGATGCAGCTCAAAGTGTTTTATAGAAATTAGTTAATTAATTCATTGTCTGTAACCACTTATCCCGTGCAGGGTCATGGTGGGACTGGAGACTACGCGGAATCACTGGGTGCAAGGTGGGAACACACACTGGAGGGGGTGCAAGTCCTTTGCAGAGTGACACACACTCACACATGAACACTTTTGAGTCTCCAATCCACCAACCAATGTGTGTTTTTGGACCATGGGAGGAAACCCACGCGGACACCGGGAGAACACACCAACTGCTCACAGACAGTCACCCGGAGCAGGAATCGAACCCACAACCTCCAGGCCCCTGGAGCTGTGTGACTGCGACACTACCTGCTGCTCCACCGTGCTGCCCTCTGTTATTTATTATATATCTAAAACATGTTAACTGTACTTCATTCAAAAATGTTTTTGCCAGGATGTCTCCTTTAGTTATAAATTCTCCCTGCTATTAGTTTACATAAGGGTCAATCACGTCTGACCTGCTAGCTCTGAGCTGTAAGCATATCTGTGAGGATTGAGCTTGTTCATATATTTTTGAGCAAGATATTGCTAAAGAAATGCTTTCCTTCTAGAACAAGACTAAATGGGAAAAAGGCCCTTTCTGTGAAACTGAATTTATAATTAAAATTTCCTTTGTACTTTGGACAGAATTACTTTGCTGTCTTCAATGAGCTATGAGCAAGAAAATGGAAATGGAACAAGAGACATTTCAAGGCATATACGCCACAGAGGACAGAGTATGGGTTAAAATGCTAAGTGCATTTAAGCATGTTGTTTTTAAGATAATGGAAAACAGAGGAGGAGTAAAAGCAGAGAGAAAAAAAAAACAATTTCAGATGTTTTTTTTTAAATCTTAGGCTCTAAAACATCATTAGAGATGAGTGAAGAAAAACGAGGGCACACTTTACAGACAACGAGACACACTGAGGAGACACAGGTTTGTACAGCAACACAAGCTACTAAATATGAGTTTTCATAAATACATAAAGTCTCTGATGATTGTATACACACATACACACACTTGTGGTCCTTGAAGAAGGGACTAAAGAGAAAAACTACAGTGGGGCTTCTCACACTCCATTTAATTTGCATTATCTCCACTAAACAGATTGTTTTATTAATTTAAGTGTGAATCAGAGGAGGCTTTAGGACCTCAGAGCTGCTTTTTCAGTCCCTTTGGCATTCCATTGGAGCTTTTCCTCTGCTGTCTCCATGCTCAGTTCCTCAGAGCCTGGGAATGCAGGAGGTTAATAAAGAGAGGTCTGAGCTGCAGCTAGTTATTGCTATGGACCATCTGTTTGACAGTAAATTCCCTAAGAAACTCCACACTCCCTGAAGAGGGTGAACGATCCTCCTGAGAGCAGTTAGCTGGGAAGTGCTTCTGTTTACTTTGTCCACAGAATGAGGTGTCCTCACCAAGATGGGGGAGAAAAATGAGAAAATAAATGCAGCTACCCTAATATTTAATTCAGTGGAAACCCCCCACTGAGACACACCCAAGCCTGTGTGTGTGTGTGTGTGTGTGTGTGTGTATCAGACGGTGGTGACTCTGCAGATGTTTATGGCATATTTTCGGGACATAAACCTTCTTACTTCTAATGTCTGTACACATAAAAATATAACGTGTCCAGACGTAAAATGTGTGCGTGTTGAGGTAGTGAGATGTATTTCTTTAATGTGTCCAGATGGCGTGATTTTGTGTCTGCAGATGTATTTCTTTTTTACCTGTACACACAGTTGTTTACCATGTTATTGTCAGATCCACATCTACCAGAGCATGGTTGGAACTGACCAGTCTTGTGCAGTCCACAAATACTCTTCTACAATTAAAAAAGAAATTCAGTTAGCCATTTTGTACAGCAAGGAATCAAACTGTGCATCATGGATGAGTATGTTTTAGTTAATGCTGTCACGTGCATGTTACGTACTGCTACATTTGCATGTGTGTCATGCTTAGTAGGCAATACGTTGTAACGTGAACACATTTCATGAATACGGAAAGCCATTGTTGCACATTCCACAGGTTTTGTCACAGTCTCATATTTACATGCAGATATATTCATATTATAGCTCACTGCTTGGCTGTAAGTTGTCAAGAGCCATTAACGCGTCATATTTTGCCATCTGTACACGCACACACTTTATGTCAGAACGCAATATTTTTACGTATTCAGGCATTAACGTTAAGAAGGTTTCAGAACTGAAAGCAAGATAACTACAGTAATTTTCTGTATTTGTGAAATTGGCTGAATTAGCATGCTTTTCTTGGCTTCAACTGTAAAAACACTTTAGGAAGCGTCTCACTTCTTACTACAAGCACAGACTGTTTTGTAAAATATGAGCAAAGAGGAAAGCAGGAAAATGCAGTAAGTATATGTGAAAGTGCAGCGTCTACAGTATTTCACTCTGGTCACTTCACACACTGTGCTGTAAAGAGCAGATTGTCTTTTAACTCTTCTCATCTTCGCTGAGGTCGTCTCTTGAAAAGCAGGGTGTGTGCGTGCGTTTTAAACAAAAGGGGAAAACAGATGGTGCCAGGTCTGTGTGTTTTTTTTAATCGCTGTCATCCCTGAATTAAGCTCATTAAATATCTGAGGACAGTGCTTTAGAGAAATCAGATACTCCACCTGCTCTATCAAGGTTTCCCTGTTTGTTTAACAAATTGAGCACATGTTCTGAAGACTTTGGTCACCCCACTGTGCCATGTATCAACTCTGTTCTCTCAGAATAACTACCAAAAAACTGAATGGAATTACTTATGGTAACACTACAATGCCAAAGTCAGTTACCACCTTCAGAAAATCGATTTTTGTTTAATTTATTAATTTATTTCTGAATGCCACAGAAGACAGCAGCAGTTAGAGCAGTGTTTGAGTACAAGTGTTCTGAATATCCAGGCTGCTACTTTTCATCGTATATGTACTAATATTCTAAGGTCTAGATGTAAAAAGTATATATTTATATACGTTTCTGCTATATTTCTATTTTATTTACTGGCTCTGTGGACAGAAACTGGCTAATACAATACGTAATACAATGTCTGCATCAGCAGTAGATCTATAGTCTCTAAATGTACACCAGCAAGGTAATGGTTTCCTATACTGTTAAGAGTCATTTTGGATTGTAATTAAGTTATATAAAGACTACTGAGTTCCATTAGTGTGGTACAGCAGTGTTTGCTAATGAACTCCTTTATCATTAACCAATCACTTGTTTATCAGGCATGGAGGTACTATTTGTTTTGGCCAAGTCAGATTACGGATCCTTATTGGACTATTCTAATTTATTGGACTATTGCTAAAATAATGGATGTCTGATGAGTACACAGACTCTTTAAAGTCTTAATTGTTTCAGTGGCACATTACCATTTACATTAGTGAAAGGTATCTGTCGTCTCAATGAAATACAAGAGGCATAAATAGTTCTTAATTGCAACACTACGAAAGCTGGATGGAGAGTTACATAGGACAGAATGGTGGAGCTAATTCATTGTTAGAGTTAATGATCTATTTTACATTCGGTTCCAGTTGAAGTCAGGAGGGGCTGGCTGTTGGCAGTGCCTGGGGTGGAGGATGTAATGGCCAGAATGAGCTGGAGCCCTGGACTTGGCAGAGTCTGGCTCTGTGGGTGGGCGGCAGGGAAGTGGAATGATAGGGGACGGAGCAGAGAGGCGGAGGGCATGGTCCTCTTTAGTGAGGAGAATTGCTTTGACCAGCCGAGCTTGGCAGAGCTTCACCTCTCTCACCCCTGGTCAAGGGGAGGTTTAAATGAAGACGGCTCTGGAGGGGGGAATCACTAAAGGATGCTGCTAAAAAACAAGAGGAGTTCCTGGAGGAACTGGATCAAAGAAGCTAAGAATGGCTGAAGGGTTCTGCCTTTTACTCATTAATTTATTTAATGTTAGTCCCTTAATCCTCCAGGGTTATTGCTGCTGGTTTGCGGCAGTAGTGACATGTCATTACAAAACTGGTCACCAGAAATATCCAAAAAATGATTTTTAAAAAAAGAAGTCCAAATGTTTGTGACTTGTATGTTATGCTGTGATGTGTAATTATTTTACAATCATTAAGTGAGCTCCTCTCCACTGGTGGCACTGGTTTGCAAAATCCACACAAATTGTCTGTTATGTGCCAGAAGAAGGATTACAGAAATATTGCTGTAAAGGGCGGTAGTGGAAGAAACCAACACAAAAGTGTGGAAAAAGACAATCCTGCTGCCTCTTTTTTTTTTTAGCTTACAGTTAAAAGCTAAAAATTAGCTGAGATTTGGTTTACGGTTATGGGTAAGGTTAGTTAGTAAGTTACACCCTTGATTATTATTCATAACAATCTGTGGATCATTAAGTAACTGGCCAGTGAATGATTATTTGGAGAGGGATTTTTGAGTGCAATAAAAGCCAGCGGTAAACATTTTAAATAGACACTTAATTCCCCTTAATTCATTAATAAAGAATCTCATCTTCTTTTCCACTGGTCCATTTCAGGGTCACGGTGTAATAAAGAATCTGTTTACAAAATAAAGGTTAATTTAAGAGGTTCTGCAGAGTCCCAAATATCTTTTCAAACATGCTTCTTTACAAAACACAAAGTAGAGCTTCTGTGGCATTTTTAAGAGGAACTTTGTTGAATTTTTCTTTTTTTAGAATTGATATTATAAATTATAAAGTGCATTTATTGTCTGATATTTTTATTTGTTTGAATGTCAAGAAAAGACAACCCAAAACTATAAATACATAAATAAATAAATAAATAAATAAATAAATAAATAAATAAATAAATAAATAAACCTTGTTTTTTAATGTGTGATAATCATTACATTTTTACACTGGTGATTAAAATGGCTTCTAAGGGTTAATTATTCATCCTTCTGTCTTTCCTATCAGCCTTACTTTATCCATCCTTCTGCTGAGTGCCACATTTTGCAGGGATGTTCAGTCCCAGGCATGCTCACCAGACGGTGGAGAGGATGGAAGAATCTCAGTGAGCTCTTAGCATATGGTGCACTATGACAGGGATTAAGAATTGTGATGTCTTGGGCTGAGAATGCTGCCCCATGCTGTGTTTCTGCCACAAGACCACAATGTCAGATTAGGGTTCTTCTTTAAAGATCAGCTTGGACTTTACAGATATTAATTTTTTTTTTTTTTTTTTGACTGAGCACAACAATAATTTCCAGCACATGCAATTGAAATTATAATAAAATAACATAATTATAACTCTAATTATAATTACAAATGTGCTATTGATTCAATCTCTCGTTTTATAGAGCTATAAATGAGAACAAATTAATATTGAATTGTGCCATGTTTTTGCTACTGCTGTTGATAACTGTGACTCCTTGTGATTAGTAGCTCATGCATTACTGAGGCTAATAATACCCTGACAGTCTAGCCTTCATTCTATTTTCAGCCTGTTAATAATTTTCAGATTTACAAATGCTGCTTCACTTTATCTTCTGTGATCCCAACATGCTGTATGTTGTCAAAATCATAAAACTGATTAATCATTTATGTATAACATATAGGTTATTAACATTTGCTATTTTCTCATTGGAAGCTGTTCAGGGACATCAGTATTCATGTGTGCGACCACTGAGGGACCCATTCTACAAATGCATTTGTGCTCTCTTCCTTTCTTATTCTTTTCTTTTATAATATGTGCACTTAAACCGTTATTAAATGTTTCACCTTGCTCTGCACACCTCTGCTAATTCCCTATTCTGTGCTGGCCTCTTTGGTGTAAATCACAGTGGCTGAGTGTAGGACAATGTGGAAACCTGACAGTTAGCAAGTTGGGTTATGTTTGTGTGTTGTAAATGCTGTCTCTTCATCACATGGTGGAGCAGGAACAGAAGGAAAGAAACAGAGGAAAACTGCAACCCCCCCACCCCCAAGTATGCACACAAATCAACTGTAGTGGCCTTGAACTGAATACTAATAAAGCCAACAGCACTGAATTTACAAGTAGAGACACCAGTGGCACAAAGGTAAGCTGGCCTACTTACATTGAGCTGAACTAACTAAAGTTCTGTAGCTTAAATACCTGTCAGGGGAGGCCAGACACTGTAATTACAATGAGTTGGATTGGAAATATGTGATCGCAAAATGATTATCCGATATCAGTATCTGACAAAGTTTTTGAGGCTTGAATGCAATCAAATCCTCACAGCTTTAATACTGTTTATCTGATGGTGATAGTTTTTTGTGCTTGGGTTAGCCCAGGATCATAGGGCACAAGGCAGGAACACACCCTGGACAGGGCAGCTGTCCATCACAGGGCATCACACACTCACCCAGTCACTAAAACACTCAAATGTATGGATATATTTGAACAGCCAAACCACCTACCAACCTGTTTATGACTTATGGGAGGAAATTGATGCATCCAGAGGAAATCCACACCAATACAGGGAGAACACAGCAAACTGTTCATTACCTGCACCCCAGGACCCTGATGCTCTGTGGCAGTGACACCTCCTACCCATGGAGTGGAGTCACGTGATTTTTTCCAGAATGGGTGCGATATTGGGAACCGATTTTCTGGTTTCACAGCACAGGACTAATGTAAACAGATGGGATAGACAGATACATCTATCTCATACACAGCTTCTCTCCCTGCACCACCCAGAAACACAGACACCTACCAACTCTTTGTGTCAATGGGATAAACGGTCCCACACTGCAGTAATGAGGAGAGAAAGACCACATTAGCATTTTCTTTATAGAATCTATAAAGAAACATATCTATATTATTTAGAGAATACTGACACAAGCCACATATACCTTTGTCCCATTCTTTTCCTGTGTTGACAGGGTAAACAACCTGATCCTTTTGTCCCTGTGCTCTGAGAATGGAACAGATTCTTGGAGGATAATGTTTAATCTCCACTGTCTGCCTAAATTAATTCACTGATTTGGCTTAGCATTTAATAACGTAGTTAGTTCTTCATGTGTTAAGTAGCGAAATGATCAGTGAATGATGTATCTATGCCACATCAAAGCTGATGCAGAATCCCAAATGTCTCTCCACACCCTCCGTAGGGCAAAGTATCTGTCATAAAATAACAGTTTTACACTTACGTATTACGTTGTATGTTGAATATTATTTTGTTAGCTATAAAGTTCACGTTTCTTTTTTGAATTAGTTTCTACTATCTGGGGCAGTATTATTAGATTTGTTATCTATGATATGCACTACATAAGGAGTATGGGACTTGGGGACACGTTCTGAACCCTTCTGCTGAAAGACAGACTAAGAGACCTCTCAAACAAGACCTGGATAAATGGGTCAGGGATCTATACTTATATTCCTTTCATTTTAACTTCAGAATAAGTACTAAAAGTGTTGAGAAAACAATAAAACCCATTTAAATATCATATTATCAATATATCAATTTATCATATCAATATAATATTTATTTTCTCTTCACTTTCACCTTCCTTACACATTAAATATTACCTTGTGTCCAGTCTTAGAAATATCCTACAAAATATATAGCTCACTATGTAAACCACTTAAAAATGATGGAGAATTAAAAAAATATACAAATCAATGTCCATATATTCATTTCCAAAGAAGCCCATGTACCACAGCTGGTCCTGGCATCCAGACATGTACTCTTCATTTGTGCAATGCATTCAGAGCTTAATACTATGCTTAGATAGAAATTAAAATGTATTGCCAACCAAACATGAGAATAGAAAGCACAAAAGCAATAATGAAACATGCATTTGAAGAGCGCAGTGCACCAGAGGGACACAGTGTTCCACTAACACATCATTTCACTCATCCTCAGCTGCTCTCTGCTCCATTATCTCCCTTGAATTAGGGTGTGTCTGCTGTGAAAGGCAAGACCGGGCATAACGACTGCTTCACGGTACGGCAAAATCAACAAGTGTTAAGTGTCAAGTGTATGGCCTTGCAGGCATGACACCATATAAAACCAAAGGGGAAGTTCTGACCATGAAGAACAGTCATTCATGTCACAGGCTTACAGTGTACAAGGCTGGTTGAACAGTTTAAGGAGAAATGAGTCCTGAAATAAACCGGTCACACACTATGCACCGTTCATGAATTGTTTGTGATGGCTCAGAGCCTGCAAAAGAAAAACCTTTCACTTACTTTGCCCTGCTGCCACACATCACTGAAGGTTTTCCTTGTCTATACAGTTTAGGATCAATAGCATAAATGGTATTTCACTGCAGTCAATACTTTAAATGGTAGTTCACCAAAGTCAATACTTTCAATGGTAGTTTTATTACAGACGGCAGATATTTTCTAACTGAATTATCAAACTGACAGTTAATGGATATAAAGCAGCATTATATTAGCTTGTCCAACCTGCCCTCTTTTATGTCGCATGACTCTACAGAGAATGGTAGGTGGTTGTTGTATTTTTTTTTTTCCTGACCCAGCTACTCTGTCTTTTCAGATAAGAGCACCTTCTTCATGGCACTTGATGCGGTTGCACAGGGTCCTAGCCACTGAATAGAGAGAAAGGGGTGGGGTGTGGGTGTCTATTTACCCCCAACCAGTGCTGCCCTGGGGAAGCTTCAGGCTTAATTGTAACATGGCATAGGGCCACTCCAGGCCAGCACCACAGTACAACAAAATATAACAACAGGAGGGTAATAAAAGTGCAGTAGGGGACACTTCCCATATTACAGAGCAAAATAGCCCCAAAGCTCAACTGTAGGGATATGAGCTCAGCCACTGAGAAAGGACAGAACTCTTACTGTGCATAAACATAGAGAGGGAACCATCCAAAGATCACCATCACAACATGTTTCCATAACAAAAGAATTTGTGTAATAATGCTTAAATAGACTATTTTGAAATCCAACTGACCGAGCCTTGTGTGTGCCACTGTGAACTGTGGTCTGTACACACCCATTGTTTGAACTGCATTCTGTATTACCTGCATGAATGTGTGTTGGCACTGCAGGTAGTGTCGCTGCCATGGTGCACCAGAATTTTGAGGTCCTTTGTTTGATCTTCACCTAAGGTTTTCTCCCCACATCTATGTCGGTTTCCTCCTGAGCTCCAGTTTCCAGACACAGGTTTGTAGGTGGATTGGCTGTGCAAAATAGTCCTCAGGTGTGACAGTGTGAGTGGCTTGGTGAGCGCCCATGCTTTCTGCCCTAAGATTTCACCTAGTCTCTGGACCCACAATGACCCTCTTTTGGGATGAATTGGTCACAGAAGGAGAGTGAATGAAGGATTGAATCTACGTGTCTGTTAATTGTTGACATTGTTATTTAGTGCCACTGCCATTCTATATGCAACAGTTGTTTAGTTTTTGACTCTTCCTGTACTGTGCTAAAGATGGTTTTCTTGGAAAGTCACCCACTTCCTTCCAGACACTAATCACATACTTATTGATATACTGCAAGGGGAAGAGTTTTTATTGTGCAAGAAAGTGATTTGGTTGTACTAGGAGGAGTTTTGGTTGTACCAGGAGGAGATTTTGTTGTAATAATAAAAGTTTTGGGCATACTGGGAGGAACTTCATTAGTATAGGGAGGAGAATTTGTACTGGGAGGAGTTTTGGTTGTTTTGTGAGGAGATTATGTTTTACAGGGAGAAGTTTCGGTTGTACTGGGAGGGGACTGGGTTGTACAGGGAGGACTTTTGCTTGTACAGGGAGGAATTTTGGTTGTACACTGAGGAGTTTTGGTTGTACTGTGAGGGGGTTTGGTTGTATTCTGAGGGGTTTTGGTTGTACAGGGAGGAGTTTCGGTTGTAGTGGGAGGGGACTGGGTTGTACAGGGAGGACTTTTGCTTGTACAGGGAGGAATTTTGGTTGTACACTGAGGAGTTTTGGTTGTACTGTGAGGAGTTTTGGTTGTACTGTGAGGAGTTTTGATTGTACTGGGAGGGGTTTTGGTTGTACAGGGAGGAGTTTCGGTTGTACAGGGAGGAGTTTCTGTTCTACTGTGAGAGGTTTTGGTTGTACAGGGAGAAGTTTTGGTTGTACTGGGAGGGATTTTGGTTGTACAGGGAGGAGTTTTGGTTGTACAGGGAGGAGCTTCAGTTGTACTGGGAGGGGTTTTGGTTGTACAGGGAGGAGTTTCAGTTGTACTGGTAGGAGTTCTGGTTGTACAGGGATAAGTTTCGGTTGTACTGGGAGGGGTTTGGATTGTACAGGGATGAGTTTTGGTTGTACAGGGAGGAGCTTCAGTTGTACTGGGAGGGGTTTTGGCTGTACAGTGAGGAGTTTCAGTTGTACTGGTAGGAGTTCTGGTTGTACAGGGAGGAGTTTCGGTTGTACTGGGAGGGGTTTTGGCTGTACATGGAGGACTTTCAGTTGTACTGGGAGGGATTTTGGTTGTGCAGGGAGGAGTTTCTGTTGTACTAGGAGTGGTTTTGGTTGTACATGGTGGAGTTTCTGGTTTACAGTAAGGGGTTTTAATTATACTGTGAGTGGTTTTGGTTGTACAGGGAGGAGTTTTGAGTACTGGGAGGAGTTTCGGTTGTACTGGGAGAGGTTTTGGTTGTACAGGGAGGGGTTGTACAGGGAAGGGTTTTGGTTGTGCAGGGAGGAGTTTCTGTTGTACTGGGAGGGTTTGATAGTACAGGGAGGGATTTTGGTTGTACAGGGAGAAGTTTTGGTTGTACAGGGAGGAGTTTTGGTTGTACTGTGAGGGGTTTTGGTTGTACAGGGAGGAGTTTTCGTTGTACTGGGAGGGGTTTTGGTTGTACTGGGAGGGGTTTTGGTTGTACAGGGAGGGGTTTTGTTTGTACTGGGAAGGGTTTTGGTTGTACAGGGAGGGGTTTTGTTTGTACTGGGAAGGGTTTTGGTTGTGCAGGGAGGAGTTTCTGTTGTACTGGGAGGGTTTTGATAGTACAGGGAGGAGTTTCGGTTGTACTGCTATAGGTTTTGGTTGTGCAGGGAGGAGTTTCAGTTGTACTGAGAGAAGATTTTTTTTCTACTAGGAGGTATTTTGTTTGTGCTGGGAGGAGTTTGTTTGTACTGCAAATGTTTTGGAATATTAGCTTTCAGGGAATTAATGACTAATCTCATGGACTAAAATTTTGATCACAGTTCAGTTCTCAAAAAATGTAAATCTATATATTCCTCACACTCTTGATTATTCTACTTTGCTGTTAATTTAGTACATCCAAACCACAGAAAATTGTACATGTACAATTTAAAGACTCATTACAGACTAATTTCATGATCACTAAGCGACCATCCACAGGTAGCACTGATTGTGTAAATCCACACAACTTGTCTGTTATGTAATAGAATAAGGAACAGAGCTGGGTTTCCCAAAAGCATCTTAGGAAAATTAAGATTTTTATTTAGTAGAACGAGCATCACACTGAACACTCTCTCCCTGTTAAGATGATCTTAACACAAAGATGATTTTGGGAAACTGGGCCCAGAGGTGTAAACTCTTATAGAAGAAGGCTATATTAGCTCTGCTGCCACGTTTGGTCTTTTGGAACTTAAGTTTAGGCTTCAAATTAGGATAAGGGTAAGGTTGAGGGTGCACACTGTGCACACCTCACCATGTGACATGTAGCCTACATCCACAAAAGTTGGGATATATTGGGTACATATTGTACAAATTCTGTTAATGGTCTTTTATTTGAATATGTAAGTATTCATATATAAGACCAGACTGTACGTTTTATAATAAAGAGTACCAGAGTTTCAGGAGTGGATAGCAGCTGGTACTTTTAGCTGACAGTGATCCCTGCCCGTTTGCTGAATATTTCTTTTTAAACAGTACAGGATGTTTCTATTCCATTGTAAGTGTCAGTCAGTTAGGGAATTCTGCTGATGTGTTATTCTCAGAGAAAGAGCTCAACTGTAGCCCACCGGAACGACAGGCACTCTGTCGTAATGGCCTGTTTGGGGCATGTTTGGGGTTTTTAGCATAAGCCACCACTGTCACACCGTCTCTTTCCCCCTCCGTATAATGAGCCGGCAGCCTATCCCTGGGTGAGGAAATGTGAGCATGTGTTTAACACGAGCAAAGAAACACTAGCACGAATCAAAGTCAGCAGTTTTTTCCTCCCTTTCATCCTCCTCGCTTCTCCCATCTTTCGGTTCTTCAGTTGCCCCCCAGCACCACCCCCTCCAAACCTCTCTGCATGTGGCCCCACAGGGTAGACCGATGGGGCTCTCTGGTGATGAAAGCCTGCTTAATTCTCCTTTTGTTTGCTGCTCTGAGCTTAAAAGTCCCATTTTCCCTTTTTCTACAAGCTCTCCCATGCTTTTTTCTCCATCTTTCTCTTTGTCCTTACAAAGTACTGTCTCAACATTACCCCCCCCCCCCACCCTCAGTACATATCCCACCACTCTGAAAACACACGCACAGGTTCTCACACACACACACACACACTTTCTATCAGCCTCCTTCCCAGCCCAAGCGTCTCTATAATGTTTATATAAGATTTGTGAAGCTGATAGGAGTCTCGCTGGGCAATTGCTCAGACTATGAAAGTTTCATTTTCCTGGGCTTCATACATCAATCCGAGCAGTGCTTTGTCTCTGGCCGACAGAGATGCTGCCTACAATGGCATATTTATTTTTTAAATAAATTTGCCTCCCTGAGCAAGACTAGGTTGCTCCGATAAGAGCCGACCGAAACGTTTATTCTCCCTTTCTCTCCATTCAAACAGGCTCTCTTTCCCTCCGCCGCTCCCTTCCAATTGTGCTTGGTCCCCTTCCTGCCCAGTATACCTTTATTTGATGTAGCATCCTTTCTAGTATTTATTCTTTTTGTTATGAGATTTATCTCCCTCTCCCTCTCCATCACACTGCCCCGTGACTGTGGGACATGAAGTCGACGGCACGAATACATTTCAGTCTTGCACTAGGATTTAATCCTGCTGTCCTGAGGGATCTCTCCAGACTGGAAAGGAACTGCTGGGTTTTTTAATGTGTTTATATATTTATTTATTTGGTTCTAGCAGTCGAGGATCACTAGCCGCACCCTGAGGCAAAGTGGCATGATTCACACTAAACTGTAGTTTCACATCTTGCAATAGATTTGTAGCGTTTCACATGAAAGGAGTTTTGCCCACACAGAGGTGACCTTTTGCACCTTTACAGCATTGTTAAGGTTTAAAAATACATTGCAGGATGGCCCAGAGTTTTAGCATGGAATGGTTAAGAGGGCTGTATTCTACACTTTTCTTGTATGTTACGTCCCTGAAGTCCAGATATAGAATATGTGAGGTTTAATATACAAAACCAATCACATTTCATGTGAGGTCCACCATTTATGACCTCTTTTTATCTTAAAACCTCTTAAAACAAAAAAGGTTTTAGAGCAGTGGTCCTCAAAAGCTCTCACCTTGGGGCAGACATTAAGTCATGACCCACTTTTCTAGAATTCAAACTAAGAAAATATTCATTCATTCATTATCTGTAATCGCTTATCCAGTTCAGGGTCGTGGTGGGTCCAGAGCTTACCTGGAGGGGCGCAAGGCAGGAATACACCCTGGAGGGGGTGCCAGTCCTTCACAGGGCTACACACACATTCAGACATTCACTCACACACTCACACACCTATGGACACTCTTGAGTCTCCAATCCACCTACCAACGTGTGTTTTTGGACAGTGGGAGGAACCTGGAGCACCCGAAGGAAACCCACACGGACACAGAGAGAACACACCAACTCCTCACAGACAGTCAACTGGGGCGGGACTTGAACCCACAACCTCCAGGTCCCTGGAGCTGTGTCTAAGCAAAAATATATTTAAAAACAAAACAAAAAACAATCACCTAAACAAAAAACCTTTGCCTCTCATTTATCAATCAAGCTTTGGTGTTTCCATGGCAATGGCTAGCTTTTACATATGTTTGTCAAAATATAAATCTGACAGAAATTATTTTAACCACATGACCCCACTACACAACCTATTCAGGATGAGCCAGTGGGTCACAACACACCAACTGAGAGCAATGCATTAGTGTGCCTTTAGAACTGATACACAACTAAAAAAAAAGACATCTTTTCTCATGAAGGCTGCTTTTGCTTTGTCAAAAAATCAGTTTTCCTCTGTCTCGATCCTTTAGAAGGCTGCAATGAAACATTTGTTTCTTCACAGAAAATAACAGCACATTTAATCATTTTCCACACTTCTTCCATGTTCTCTTCCAACTTTAGTAACAACACTTTTATAACTTAATTTATTACCTCAATATGACTTCCCAACATAAACTGCAGGCAAAATGTGTGGAAATAGTGGTAGAATTGACAGGTAATATGTTTGCAATTGCTGTCTAGCTTATTATATTTTCCCTGATGCAGAGCTTCCTGTGACACTACAAACTTTATATAAAGGCATAAACACAGTGATTACCATATCAATATACATCCATAAAAACACTGACAGGAGAGTATTTGATGACTTACTAAAATGCAATCAAATTATAGCAATCTGAAGTTGCTAAAAACGAACCTACAGCATTTTGGAATAACTTGCAGTCCTTTTATCCATATTGACTAACGAAAATAACTTTCTTCATAGTATTTTTTTGCTACCTCTTTTTATTGTACTCTTTTTAGACTATTGAAAGATTCTCTTATTTTATCTTAAAAAGTTGGGTTATGCCAGTGTAGTGCTGTCTGTGAGGCACGGCATGATTCTCTGCAATATTAATGGCTCTATTCACGGATGGGTTCACTCAGACATTCCCAGGACACAGTATTAAGGGGCTGGCAGGACAAAATCCAGGTAATGTCCAGTATAAATTTATCTGGACATTTCCATTTATATATACAGCACCTCAGAATAAAACCTGAAAAATGTCTGGATTATCATACATGTATAAAATGGGCACAACATTTACACAGATCAGCCATAACATTAAAGAAACCTGTCTAAATTATTGTTTATGTTTTCATAAATGGGTGTACTTCAGAAACATTTTTTTATGTGGATGAAACATCTGAAAATATCATCCATGTGAATGCCAGAAACTACCCCCTGCCTGCGCTTAAATAGACCTGGTGCCCAGTGTACATGATTTTGGTGGTGAACTGTGGTCAGCGTGGGTACACTGACAGGTCTGTGGTTATGCAGCCCCATATGTAGCAAGCTGCGATGCACTGTGTTCTTGAACAACCTATTGTTATAGCCAACATAAACTTTTTCAGTAGTTTGTGCAACAATAGCTCTTCTGGGGGATCAGAACAGGAGGGCTAGCTTTTACTCCTCATGCGTATCAGTGAGCCTTAGGCACCCATGACCCTGCTTGTCCTTCTGGTATTACTTTTAGTAATAAACTGCAAACCAAGAGCTACAAGACCTGCTGTTTTGGAGATTCTCTGACCAAAATATTATGGCCATCACAATATTGCCCTGGTCAAAGTCACTCAGATCCTTACACATGTCCATCATTCCTGCCTTCAATAAACACCAATAAAAGTATCTTCACTTTGCTTTCACAAGTGTCATTGTAATGAGATAATCAATGTTATTCAAGTCTCATATCAGTGGTTTTTATCTTGTGGCTGATCTGTTTATAGCTAATTACTGGTAGAAGTAACAGTTAAAATGTTCATGACTCTGAAGCCTTTTCATGAGACACAGCTATATTTGCTCCATTATGACATACAGTATCCACACTAGGAATCTGAAAGACCGATTAACAGACTCTGCTAATGAAAGAGTTATTGATTTGGAGTGAAGGGTTTTGATTTAAGAGCGAGACATTAATTCCCTCATTCTCCTTCAGGTGCCTTTGATACCAGTGGCTATTAAATGACCTGTGTCTTTTGTGTTTTGTACTGCATTTACACTGCGTATAGCTTGAGGCATTGAATATATTGATTCTAATGTAGAAACATGACAACATGATTGTGATGTTAAGAGCATTGGGGTGGTGGGTTTTCTTTGCTGCTGTAAGTGCGTATTTCATTCAGAGTCAATAGAAAGTCTCTCTGTGCTTTCAGAAATCTCAGTACTGGAAAAGAAACTGTTGAAGGAGCATCAAAACTCTCTCAACTAAGAAATAAGAGATGAAGCACCTCTTATTGTGATGGTGTGTTTGGGTTCATGTTTACACGCTAATCAGAAGTGACCTGCAGACGCAGCTGCGGAGCACTGCTACGCTGATTATGCAGGAGAATGCTTATTAGCACCACTGTTTACTCACTCAGCCTTGCCACAGTCGTGAAAATTCACTCCATGCTCAATTATTATAATTTGACACCCACAATGTTACAGTTCATAAATCTGCAAAGAGAATCAGAGATTAGATGGGCTGTAACCTCGTTTCCCCCAGTCAACTGCAACAACAGGATGGACAGGAGCACTATAAACACTTTTCTGTTAGGCTAGGGTGATAAATGTTTTTAAAATAGATAAATAAAGAAATAAAGAAATAAACCCTGAGCAATGTAGTTTACTACTTTTTTAATCTACTATTTAAACACCAGATATACCAAGATTATTCTGAAAAATTGAACACCTGCTGTGTCTTGCTGGATAAGCGGTTATAAATCTGCAGTTCATAAATCTGCAGTTTTTAGAAGCACTAAAAAATGTAGAGTTTTACTTCTATTAAGGCCACCAGCGGTCACTTTGACCTTACCTAGTGGATTGTGATTTATAATAATACTCTTCGTCTTTTCTCTGTCAGAAAACCATTTTGATTCAGTTTTTTTCTTAGTGTGGGGCTAAGGTGTGATAGTGTGTGCTGTTTTGGTATGAGTGGATCAGACACAGCAGTGCTGCTGGAGTTTTTAAAGCCCTCGGTGTTACTGTTGGAATAACAATAGTCCACCAATCAAACATATCCAGCAGACAGCGTCCTGTTTCCACTGATGGACTAGAGGATGACCAACCCAAACTGTGCTGCAACAAATGAGCTACTTTCTCTGACGTTACATCTACAATGTGGACCAAAGAGGTAGGCATGTCTAACAGAGTGGACAGTGAGTGGACAGTGTTGAAAAACTCTAGTATGTATAATATGTAAAGCAATTAATACTCCCGGCTTTCATTATTCATTCATTATCTGTAACAGCTTATCCAGTTCAGGGTTGCGGTCAGTCCAGAGCCTACTTTGAATCATTGGGCGCGAGGTGGGTATACACTCTGGAGGGGGCGCCAATCCTTCCCTCAAGACAATTTGCTGTTAAATATTCTGAGCTAAATAGTAAATATGTTGAGCTCTTTATCCTCCTCATCTACTACAGGAAGTTAGATCAGATAAAGTACCACCAGATAGCGGGGAAAAAATCTGTAAAGAAAACAACAGAAAGTGTATACAGAAAAAACAACAACAACAAAAAAAAAAACATTCTGCTGGGTATTCTTGCTCTCGGACAGTCATGATGTGACCTCCGTTTCTGCAGCAGCTCCACTTTTCCCGTCACGCAGTGCTTAAATTTGATGAAATGTAGTTGTTTTTATCTACTCCTGTGGCCGCATTGTTAAAATCCCTCCCAACTGTTACGATCTCTTCTCTCTTGGCCCTTTTTCTGAATCCTTTGTCAGTCCGGCGGGAATAAATCTAATAATGGACCAGTCCCTGACAGCCCCATGCAGACACTCTGGGGGTTCATAATGACGGTAAATCCATAAATGCACACTTTCCCCACTGAAATACCACCAGCTTCACTGAAGCATACCGAAAGTAACCTTGGGAAGCTTTGAATCATTTGCCCTAAATCTAAATCTCTGACCTTCAGCAGACTTGCAGACATGCAGACTTAACATGTGCATTATGGGGAAAGTCTACAGGGCTAAAGGCTTTCTAATTGTGCCATTCATCTCAGCTGTAAAAGAGATAAGGCAGACATTTTGTGAACTTCCAAGTGTGGAATTCATATGGAATGCAGGCGTTGGCAGACTTTTCTTGGGAAGGTTACACTAAGGCTATAACAGACTGTTCATGGCAACATCAATGAATGGGTAGAGTTTGAATACATGAGTAAACAAAAGAACATTTCAAATGTTATAGGTCAAAAGTGTTACATTACATTCACAGCTGTTTAGAGTGTTAGGAATCTTTCCCAACGGCACTTATTTTATGGATGGTGTGCATACCAGATCAGTATGAACCATAAAATAAACCATAAAATAAATGTCCTTGGGAAAGACTCCTAACACTCTATCCAGCTATGAATGTAATATGATTAAAATTGTAATTCATTCTGAAAAAAAAAAGAGTGTGTCAAATATATGTGTAGTATTTGTGAAGGTAAATGTAAATGTGTTATATTAATAATAAATATAAATGTAAAACATATTTTCTCACCGTTAATGAATTTAAATTGACTATACACTGTTACTTTGTGAAGAAAAAAATGCATTCATTTTTGAAACTCTTTAGCAAGTTAGCTAGTGTATTCAACGAGCAACCTGCAACATCAAAGGTGCCCAATTAGATTGCCATATGTCCAAAATGAAACTTTAGGAACAAAATCAAAAACACACAAAACATGTTCTTAAATTTAAGTAGATGTTCAGTGAAAACATGTTGCATCATTTTCACTGTTCCATTCATTATAAAGCTTCCTCAGAATATAAAGGACAGCTGGTGTTTTTATACTATGTCAAAACATGAAAAATAGAGTTATATCATTTTACTCTGTCACCGTCAATATGTAACATTTTGACTTATTTTGAACATCCTATAGTAATTTATTAGGGGCTGATTCAAAGCAATTTGTCTGTGCAATTGTCGGCTAATTTGCAAATAAATTATGTATGTTCATGTTCTTGTCAAACCTACTGTATTTGGTGAGGCTGGAAGGCAGCAATGGAAATTGGTTGTTACATCAATACAGTTCTTTTTTTTTTTTTTTTTTTTTTTTTTTTTTTCATTTTTGGCCATTTGACAGACGCTTTAATCAGAGCCAGTTAAAGTTAAGGAAATGAAATGTTATGAGTCTTGCCCAATTGTGAAACTAAACCCTGCTGTGCCAAATGAAGGGAATCATTGCTGCCTTCTATACTACACCATTTCTTGTCAGGAATAAAATTTAAAAAACAGTGATTTTGTTGGTAGATATATTATTTGTTTGCTCCTAAATGACACATTTTTAAAAAATCAGTCCAAACCACTAATGTTTCAATGCACTTTGTTGATAAAATCCTGATAAAAACTTGATATTACACAAGGGTTATTAGAAGATGACTAAAAAAGTCCAGTAGATTTCTAAAAACATGTCTATGTAGAGTTTTTTAAAACTGTGGTACCATTTTCAGCGTGATAGAGATATCAGCCAGCTACTGCTAATTCCCTGCCACGGAGGTATCCACACACTAATGAACATAGGCAGGCATTATATTACAGGCAGGCATGAGATGACTGACCTCTCTCACAGTAATCTCTCTATTACACGTTTCACTTATCCAGTGCCAAGAGACAGGTAATTTAATAGCCACCCAGTATCAGGCTTCTGCAAAGACACCTAAAGGAGAATAAGGGAATTAATGGCTCGCCCCTAAATCAAAACCTTCGCTACAAATCAATAACTCTTTCATTAACGGAGTCTATTAATCATGCATTCAAGTCACCAGTTTGCTTAGTGTTGTTGCTGTATGACTTAATGAAGGTTTTTACATTAAGGCCAATTATTCCATGCCAGAGTATCATAGCTATCACTGTGCTATAACAAAAACTGGAACTTTGTTAACAACTGGAAATTAATCCAAAAACAAAGTACTTGTGAGATTTGCAAAGTTTTTCAGTTTAGCAAAATCCTAATGGAAAAGAAAATGGGATTCACCAGACCATGTCACCTTCTTCCATTGGTCCATGGCCCAGTTTTAACCTTCACACGCCCAATGAAAGTGGTGGACAAAGGTCATACACTTATTATAGAATTATAGACTTATAATACCACCTTTTCTACAAGTTAACATAGTTCTGGGTTCTTAATGTGTGTGACATACTTTGGTAAAAATATCACAAGGATCAAACAACACTACATCATTCTCCCACTTTCTAAGCAGCCCTGTTCAGAATGAACAGTGTCAGCGCCTGTTCCTTTAAAGCAGAATGAGCCACAGCTCAATTCAATGCAAGAGCCCAGGAGTGAAGAGCAGGGGTTTTCGCTGCTCAGATCTTTTTTTTTTTTTTTTTTTAAACCCTACAAGACCTGCCATTTTAAAGATGTTCTGATGTCAATTTGGCCAAACTGATGGTCAAATTTATTTTAGATGCTTCTGACACGTCAAATTCAAGAACTAACTCTTCACTTGCTGAATAGTATATTCCACCCCTTGACAGGTGCTACTGCAATGAGATAATCAATGATATAAATGTTATCTGTCAGTGGTTTTAATGTTGTGTCTGAACTATAGTTTATATAACTCTGCAGTCAGTGCTGTAAACATCACCGTATGGGGTAAAGAACTCCCCTGTCACTAAGATGTAAGATAATATGCAGAGTGACTGGATAAGTTACTCTGAGACTTGCTTGTAAATGCTGTCATTAGATTAAAGGCCCAAAATGAATTTGAGTAGGTTGAGATTTTCCCTCACACTGAGTTTAGAGAGATGTAATGTGCAGGTTGTGTTGAGCACAGCTCACCTCAGCAGGTAGCACCTCTCCTTCCTCAGAACGCTCTCCTGAGTAATTACCCGGCAGCGCCAAAACTAATAAACTGGAAAACAACAAGCCGTCGCAGAACATTCGCTACAGCAATCACTTCAGAGCCACGTGGCAATTAGCAGCTGTATGGAGAGTCTGCGGTAAACACATGAAAACAGGCAATTATAACAGTGTCCTCCATGACCTGAACGTACAGACGCTCCTACACAGGTAAAGCTATGGGAAGGAGAGTAAACTGTACAAATTCTGATTCTTTCAGATTTAGCATTAGCCGAGTAGTAATGGCTCTGTGTCTCCACTGGGAGAATGACCAGGCGAAATGAAGGCCCACAAACAGATGGTAGTGGCGGTATTAATACATTACACGACCTGCAGTCACACACACATATGCCAAACGCCCACC
Organism: Hoplias malabaricus; assembly: GCF_029633855.1. Classification (NCBI taxonomy): domain Eukaryota; kingdom Metazoa; phylum Chordata; class Actinopteri; order Characiformes; family Erythrinidae; genus Hoplias; species Hoplias malabaricus. The sequence goes on along the minus strand of NC_089805.1, from coordinate 37,644,386 downwards.
TGAGACGCTGTAGGGAAACACTGGCTGTAATTAGCTTAACCACAGTGACAAAGAGAGGCCCGATGCCTGTCCGTCATACTCACATGTTTAAAATGTGTCTGACTTAAGCCAGAGACTGTTTATTTATGAGGGAAGGATGAAGGGAGCAGAGGTGTTAAATTCAGGAGGACAAGAAACCCGCAGTGAACTCATCAAGACACTAATTTACAGCTCTTTAGTCCCATGCAGAGAGGTGACAGCACTCTGCTCTTCCCCATGCACTTTTCCCCATGTAAGCACATGTACACACGTACACACATACACACACACACACACACACACACACACATTCATCACATGGGGAGGTACAAAAGCCTTTTCTTCAACTACACTCTAATATTGAAAATATAATTTAATAAAATATTTATTAATACATTAAGTGATCTTAAATTTGAACACTAGTGTATAAGGTAACGACCTGTACAGTAGACGCAAAGTTATGTAATTGTACTCGAGTGAGGGCACTCACACTCACTCACACACATGCACAAACACACACACACACACACACAGATAATGTACAAGTCAACACACAAGTATCAAACACACAAAAACATGGTTCATTATGTTCATTTTATGTGCATCCACACACACACACACACACACACACACACACACACAAACCTCTCTCTCGCTCTAGTCTTCCTACTATCTCACTTCAAACACTGTGCTACAGTAAAGGCCATAAGTAATTGGAGAGTGGCCTTTTTCCATTTTGGCTCTGTACTCCAGCCCAGTGGTTTTGAAATGAATCAATGACTATGAGGTTAAAGCTCAGAATATCAGCTTTAATGTTGCTCAGCATGACTGTAAGAGACATTGCCAAAACATTAGGTGCGTCAAAATCAGCTCTTTGTGCTCCGTTAAAAGGAAAGAACACTGGTGAGCTCAGCAAGAGCAGACCACCCGTCAGATCAGGTAAAATATCAGCAGTGGACAGCAGTCGGACCATAAACTGATCAGGAAGAAAAGCTGTTGACCAGATCAAGCGCATTATGCAGAATGTGTGTGTGAATGTACTCTCTATAACCATAGGGATATGTTTATTTATACATCGCTTATTCAATTGTGAAATAAACTGAAATTAAATGGTGCACTTTAGACCACCTGCAAAGACAAGTGTGAAAAATAGGAGTGGAGCAGTGGACCTTCATTCTTTGACGGAGTTCCATCCAGTACGTTTGGGATGAGTTGGAGTGGCATTTGTGATCCAGAACTAATCATCCAGGATCAGTACCTGACATCACTAATCTTCTTTGGGCTGAATGCCAGCGCATCTTGACAGTTCCAACTCCCCTTGATTTTACAGAATTTGAACATACTGTGTAAATCTCAGCAGGTAGCATTTTATCTTGCTGTGAGACAATAAGCAGAAACAGCTAAAACTACAGAGTTATTAAGGGCCTGAATGTGTTATGAGGAGGAATAAGAAAAGAAATGTATTGATCCTCATAGGGAAATTGCTTCTCTGCATTTAACCCATCAGTGAACACACAAACACACACTAGTGAGCAATTCTTCACACACACAAGGGGCAGTGAACACACACAAAACTGGGGAAGAGGGCAATGAGTCACCTCAGTATGAGAGGGTGTCTAGGGCAAAATACAATAAAACACTTGTACACAACACACTGAAAAATCTTTATGTGCACACTACATTGAAACACTTGCACCACACACTGAAACACTTGCGAACAACACATTGAAAATGTATGCTGACTCATGCATGCTCAGTAGCACAGGGAGAAATAATATTTTTTAATATCTAGACTTTAAACACCTGGGCTTTGAGATTTGTTTTTAAAAAATGAACAAATATTTACTCCTCTCGGTTTTACAGGGAACCGCCGTAAACTCACAGCAGTCTGAGGCCACAGCGCTCACTTGGTTGCAGATCACAGGTGTGCACTGTTGTGAGTTTACTGGGTCTCCTTTATTCATAGATTCAGTCTCTAATTCACTTTAGATCAGTGTTTCAGCACCTGCTCTGTCACTTCCACAGACCGATGTAAACTGAGAGGGGGAAATGTTTGTTCATTTCTTAAAAATTTCAAAGCTGAGGACTTTATCAAACATTATTTCCCTCTGTACCACTGAGCATGCTCAGTTCTTCAGAAACTACCTTCCTGTTACACTGAGATATACAGGCATAGTGCGCATGTGTTTCAGTGTAGTGCGCATGTGTTTCAGAGTAGTGTGCAAGTGTTTCAGTGTAGTGCGCATGTGTTTCAGTGTAGTGCACAAGTGTTTCAGTGTAGTGCACAAGTGTTTCAGTGTAGTGCGCATGTGTTTCAGTGTAGTGCGCATGTGTTTCAGTGTAGTGTGCATGTGTTTCAGTGTAGTGCGCATGTGTTTCAGTGTAGTGCGCATGTGTTTCAGTGTAGTGTGCATGTGTTTCAGTGTAGTGCGCATGTGTTTCAGTGTAGTGCGCATGTGTTTCAGTGTAGTGCGCATGTGTTTCAGAGTAGTGTGCATGTGTTTCAGTGTAGTGCGCATGTGTTTCAGTGTAGTGCGCATGTGTTTCAGTGTAGTGCGCATGTGTTTCAGTGTAGTGTGCATGGGTTTCAGTGTAGTGTGCATGTGTTTCAGTGTAGTGTGCATGTGTTTCAGTGTAGTGTGCATGTGTTTCAGTTTAGTGTGCATGTGTTTCAGTGTAGTGCGCATGTGTTTCAGTGTAGTGCGCATGTGTTTCAGTGTAGTGCGCATGTGTTTCAGTGTAGTGCGCATGTGTTTCAGTGTAGTGCGTATGTGTTTCAGTGTAGTGTGCATGTGTTTCAGTGTAGTGCGCATGGGTTTCAGTGTAGTGTGCATGTGTTTCAGTGTAGTGCGCATGGGTTTCAGTGTAGTGTGCATGTGTTTCAGTGTAGTGCGCATGTGTTTCAGTGTAGTGCGCATGTGTTTCAGTGTAGTGTGCATGTGTTTCAGTGTAGTGTGCATGTGTTTCAGTGTAGTGTGCATGTGTTTCAGTGTAGTGTGCATGTGTTTCAGTGTAGTATACGTGTTTCAGTGTAGTGTGCATGTGGGGGCTTTGTGACTTTGACCAACGCTCCATGCTTACTCCACTAACCTTAAGGCCATAGTTGCCCCCAATGATGCCCACAACTAAGATTTTGACTGACCAGATAAATAAATATTTCTCTCAGTGAAGAACAGACTGAGCATAAAATAATTTCTAAAAAAAAAAAAAAGAAGAAGAAAACAATCACTGAAAATGCCATGCTCTGCAGGGAATAGTCTCAGAATCTGGTGAAGTTTATGGGTCACAGACTTCAGACAGTCATTGATTGGAAAGAATTTTAAACCAAGTAGTAAACGTTAGAGTCTAAGGTCTGTATTAATTTAATGTAGGTATGTGTATAGTATAAAATGGTAATGAATAATACAGATTTTATCAAATGTGATATGAATTACATCAGAACATAAATATATGCTTGTCTTTGTAACGGCTCATTCATTTTAGTTAGACTGTGTAACGGCTCATTCATTTTAGTTAGACTGTGTAACGGCTCATTCATTTTAGTTAGACTGTGCAGGACACAGTCTAGTGGTGTCACTACATTTTGACTATTTTAATATAATCTCATTCCTTGTAATGTCTTCACCTCCTCCTTAAATCTGCAAAACTATGGCAAAACTCTTTGTGTGTGTCTGTGTGTGTGTGTGTGTGCGTGTGTGTGTGCGTGTGTGTGTGTGTGTGGAACAAGATGGAAATAGGCACAGCTCTTATATAGCTTGATACACCAGGTGTCCTCTCAGGGGGTTAGTTAAATGTTTTAATGTAGGTAATGTGTTGTACTTGTGTTATATTGTTCATTTTATGACTGTCTCCCATATGTTGTGCTATTCACAGGTGTGTTGCAGACCCTGGTGTCACCCACTCTGTCTGCATCTCAGAATGATAAAATACAATTACAATCCAAAAGACAGCAAAGCATCTTAACTGGACTCATATTATGCAAGGACATACACTTACTGTAAACCAGACCAGAGGAGGGAATATATATATATATATATATATTAAACAAAAAAGGCCCAATCTACCTTCACTCTGTGCTTTTACTGACTGACCTGCGCAACACTGAGCCAATGTGGGTTTATGGGTGAGACCTTTGATGACTAAAAATATCCCCTGCCTCTATAGTACCCAGCATTAAAAATTATTAGCCTAACATCTAAAGGAAATTATCAGGTAGTATCATGTTCATCTAATGAAAAAAGTGGTGGAGAGAGGGGGATTATGAAAGACAGAGCTGGCCCTTGTTTCCTATGCTTTTGATTAGTTTACTCATTTAACTCCAGTCCAATTATCCGGTTATTAAAAAATCACAATAAATGACACTGTTTTGCAACAACTATTAAAAAAAAGACAAAAACAAAAACAAAACAACAAAAAAACATAGTTTTATATAAATGACTTGCTTTATATTTAAGTAAATCATTTACATAAAATGGAAGAAAATGAATGCCATTTAATTTCAGTTTCATTATATTTACCTGAACATAAATTCCCTTCCAGTGACGTCCAAAGTAGTGACCTTCAGAAGTGTTTCCATTTTGAGCTAAAGATTTTGTACTGATGGTAAAGTCATGTTTATGAAGATTGTTTGTTTCCAACAGCAATAATATGAATTTTCTAACTTCAAAACCCCATTTTTCCAACATGAACGAGTGTGTATGAGCTACTGTGTGATGGGAGCGGCGGGTACATATGGCTGTGGGGAGCGGATGGTCTTCAGCGAGCTCAGGCCGGGGGCTAATGAAGCGACAGGCAGCACCTGTGGCCTCTCAGATGATCAGAGGCCATGGCTGAGGGCCGAGGTGGAGGCAGCTGGAGACAGAGGGCTTGGGGAAACTGAGCCCGAGTCACATATTCCAACCAGCTCACATTAGTGTGTATTGTTGGTGTAGCACTGAGTCTCTCTCACTGAGTCTCTCTCTCTCTCTCTCTCACACACACACACACACACACACAGCTCCCATGATTCACACGGCTCATAGCGTCACCAAGTCTCACATCAGATCTCCACTGATCCTCAGTGTGTTCAGAGATTTTGGAGCCCTTCTGTACACCAGCATTTCCATGTCCCGTCTGAGCTCTTAAACCTAACACTGCTTACAGCCTTTGAGTTCAGCTCAGGATACACATTACAAGTTTGTAATGCTAGTGCACAAGGCTATGTGTGGTGAAATCTGTTTACGAATACTGGTGGAAATCTCACTCACCAGATGTTCCAGATGTTCCACTGGGAAGAAGAGTTATCAGACACATAGATACTGCCTCATATTCAATAACAGTCAATCAGATCGCAGTATGGTTCAGCGATGACTACACGTTTAACAAGATTCCATGGTATTGCAGGGCAGAGTCTAACACATTTTGCTTTCTTGCTAAATAAAGTTTATTGCTAAAGTTTGTGAACAATTCAGACAAAGGGGTATGAGTGGAAAGTTGGCTGTGCCAGTCTTAACTGTGGCAGACCGAGTGACTAGGGCATGCAAACACAGGGTGGTCTTCAGGGAAACTGTTTGATGGTATTAGAGAAATATTAGAAGGTGATCTGATGCAAATACTTGTAGCAACAAAATTTTTTGTAACCTCTGAACAAAATGCCATATAGGGATGTTCAGTTCTGTAAGTCATCCAGAGGTCAGCATAATGCCAGTATCAACATGTTCAATACTATGTGGTAAAGAGGGCATGGGGAAATGGCCCTGTAAATATGAACTGTTGTTTTACATAAAACAGTGCCAATGTCCTAAATTGACTGTAGGGAAATACTAGAAAATTGTAAGACATGACTTATGGTGTACTAAGGTTAGTATGACATCTAGTGGGATTCTTATGAATCATTTTGATTGACAGACCATGTTTCTAAGCACTGTGCTCCAAGCTGACTGTCTCTCCATGCTGTCCATGTCTGTGGGGACAGGTAAGGATGAAAGCTTGTCCAGCCTCAAGGACAGATGAAAGAATCAATTAACACCCATTTAAACAATAGCTAGAGGACAAGGAGACCTCCCATGATACTGTCCATCAGGTCCTGCTCTGTCCACGTTCCCCATCCAACAGTGGACAAGGCTGAGGAGACCATGGTTGACAAGAAAGACATCCATCACATTCCAGCCTTCTGAACTTGGACTTTCTGTCTGTCTGTCTTTTTCCATTTCCATTCATTCTCATCTCTCTGCCCACAGGCTTTTGTCAGTGTAGATGAAACATGCAAAAAGGCATCAGACATAAAATGGCTGATTTCTCCATCAGTGCCATTAGAAGATATTGGCATGAAATGTTGAACTTTCTCTCGTTTGTCATCTGTTTGCTTGGGGGCGCTCTATGTGTCAAGGCAAATCTCTTGTCCAATGACAGACATATTTAAGAGAACTCATCTTGGTCTAGTGCGAGAACAAGTCTGACAGAGCACTGGCAATTCCAGCCGAACGGCGGCCAGGAAGAACATTCGCAGGGGCAGCGGCGCAAATTACTGGGACGAGATGAAAAGACAGCAGGAGTTCAAACTCCCAGGTTAAATCAGCACAGTAAATAGCTGTGAATTACATCTGCTTTGAAATTGACTGCTTACACAGAAACAATAGCCAGAACAGGCCCCTCTCTCAAGGAATGCTTCAAGCCATAATGAGATTGGTGGAATTTTTACTCCGGTGCCGTGACTTTGCCGGCTTTGCCTGATTAACAATTTACACATTTACTTCCCCTGCCTAAACTGGGGCTGCCTCTATGCATTTTAACACCGGCGTCTGAAGGCGAGAGAATGAAAAGCTGGCAATGAATGCTTTTTACAGAAAGGACTTGAGCATTCCTGGCAGCCGTCTGACCTTGGAATCAATCAAGCAGGACTAGTGGTGCAAATCAGAAATAAACAAGCAAGACTCAGAGAACGTTCTGGACCTAATTGGGCCAGACAGTTTGGAGCCAGCACCCAGTGATACACCACCTGGGTGCACTGTTTATGAACACTGTCAGGGAGTACAGTGGAACAGATCAAGCAATTACAATACATTTTAAGAAGAGTCCAAATGACACTTAATGCCAGAAAGCTCTGTATGTTTCACTGAGTTTGGCAGCATTTTAATTATTTTCTACTACATATAGTTATTTTAATTACGACAACCACTGCTAACGCCAGCTTTAACATCTTTTACATTGTTTGAACTTTGCAGACCAAGAATTGATTATTGGCCAGGGCAGTGATGTACTGTGAGGTGCTGTACTTCAATTGGCAGAAACCTCAAAGGGTCTTAGTCCATGTGGCCCAAAATAAGATACTGTTTGCGTGCCGGGACCTCTTAAGTCAAGATGCCTCACAAAGCTATGACTGAAATCCTCATTTAAAATGTTTTTAAAAATTATTCTACTATTCTCTGAATGTCTATTATGTCATAATATCTGTCAAATTGTTTCTCTGAATATCACTGGAACAACATTATGCACTGTAATTCAGAAACATTAGACTCAAATCAAATCTAACATTTTGATCTTGTCAGCTCTTTTTTCTGGTCATATTCATCAACATTATTACTTAAAAGATTATATTCTTGTCTGTTTTTACTGAGTTTTAATTTTTAATTTTAAATCACCCACATTTTTGGGTGATTTCAACATGGTATAACATTGCCCCAGACTGCTCTCATAAACTTTCATAATGAAGGCTCTTTTTTCAAGCTCTCAATGGGTTCCAGGAGGTCTTGCCTCAATGTACTTTCATCATGTGTAACCTGAAACATGTTCCAAATGCCCCTCTACATCATTCCGTACATGCTTCATTTTGTAGTGCACTATATAGTTGTCACATCCTGTGTTTGTTTTCCCCGCCATGTGCTCTCTTAGCACATGGCTCTGTTTGTTTTTGTTCGTGTCTCCGCCCTCGTCCTCGTCAGTCTTGTTGGTTATCCGTCCCCCTCGTTATTTGTTCCAGGTGTGTCTTGTCTGTATCATGTATTTAAGTTCCCTTATGTCATTTCCTGGTTATCGGTCATTAGTATTGTATTGTTTAGCTCTTTAGTCTGTCTCTGCTGTTTCTCATTTGATTTCCCGTGTCATGTTTTCCAAGTCTAGTCTGACGTTTGTACCATTGTCATCGTTTCCTTTCCACCGTCATTGTAGCAATCTGTCAGTTTCTGTTTGATTAAAGTTCGCTTTAATAAATGTCTGTGTTATTAGCTTGTTGGTCCGACATCCATGAATCGTGACAATAGTGAATAGGGCACTGATTCATTTCAGGCACACCCCTGTAGGGATAATTGGAGCAGCTAGTGATCTGGTCAGTATGCCTACTTACTGTGAGTGAAAAACAAGTGTACATAATTTTTCTTGTTTATACAGACATAGTTGTTACTGGTTTATTGCTACACGAGGTGACCAAAAAAATAAAACATTACATAACATTGCCAAGTTAGTTTCCTGATTAATTTGTACAGTGCAAAGTACCAAGTGTCAAGATGAATAGCTCTTAATTTACTCACTGAACAAGTCACCTTAGTGATTGGTCACTGCCACCATTTATCATAAATAATCTTTAAACTTGGTGTTTGCTCTGGGCTCAGCAGACACACTTTAAAAATACAGCTCCAGAATCCAGGCAATTATGGCAAAATTTGAAATAATCAGTCCAATACATCAGAAACAACAACTGAGCTTTAGTCTCATGAAGAGCACACTGCACTTTGTTAATATTCTACAGAGTAATAGAAGTCAAAATATGAGTCCCTTTCAGAGAGCTACAAACTATTGCCTGTGTGTGTGTGTGTGTGTGTGTGTTTGTGTGTGTTTTATATAGAGATTTTAGCTATGACAAGTAAGAAGAATCACGTGTAATGGAGCATTTAGACAATTACTCACTGTCTGTCTCTGTTGTCTCTCTTGCATGTGAATGTGCATTCACTCTCTCTCACACACACAAAAGAATAAAAGCAAGCTCCCATTTGTCACTTTAGCGAGTTTGTGTGGAGAGCGAGAGAGAGAGAGAGAGAGAGAGAGAGAGAGAGAGAAAGAAGGTATCAGTCACACCACTTCACAGAACAGTGTCACTCTTCTCTTCATCCAGCTCTCTCTCTCTCCTTCATCCATACACTGTATCTCTCAGCATTTAATTAGCTGAATGGGTGATAAATCCAGCATCTGTTCTATTTATTTATTTATTTATGTGTGTTTTTATGCAGTGGTTGGCTGTTTTTCATAATGAAAAGCTGATGGACGCTTCACTGAATGACATCGGTGATAAAACTAGCTGCAATGACCCTGCTTCCACCCTGACTTTATGTGAAGGTCAACTATTAAATATAGGATTAAGGCTCATATGCTATCTTAATGTTTTAGCTGATATTAAAAAGCTGGTGATCTGGTAAAACTCAGCCATGTTAGTATTAGCATCATGATTAAAATTGATACTAAGGGTGGTGTTGAATATACAAATTTAGGACTGTGTTAGACAGTCCTCCTCTGCAACAGTAACAGCTTCTACTTCTCTGAAAACACTTTCAATGAACATTGCTATGAGGATTTGATAACCCTCTGCCACAGGATAATTAGTGAGGTCAGAAACTGATGTTGGATGATCCTTAGTTAAAGCCCCTTTTTATAAAATTCAGAAGATGTTTCCTCAACATTTGCTAGTTCTCCCGTCTGTTAGCGTGCTCACAACCAGGATAATGTGTTTATGAAGCCCAGTGTCAGTAAATGAGTAAATAAACCCTCCAGTATGCTAGGCTTTCTCCCTCTCTGCTCGTGGCACAGAAAAGGCACCTGTCATTCTTTTAGCCAATGAAGAGAACTCCAAATATTCAAAAGCACAAACCGATGAGGATATGGCTCTATTCCTGCTACTTAAGGTGGAAATATCTCCAGATTCGGGAGATGGCTAACTGCATAATTGAATGTGTTACAAAACTAAACAACTCGAGTTACAAATGTGTTTCTGTGTTAACTCAAACAGTGAATAAAAACTTATAGACTAGTTAAACCTCAACCAATTCCAAAAAACAGTCATGTTTCTTCTCAAACTTACCAATCCTCCTTAAAAGATGCAGAGCTTTAGAGCATAAACTAACTGTTTCCCCACAATAATAGACATCTCCTTTAAGGATCACAACTATTTCAGCTCATCCCAAAGATATTGGATGGATATCTGGGTAATCTGGGTAATAGCATAAAAGCTGACAGCCTGATCATTTCTGGCTGAACTATTTCGAGGCTAAACTAGTGGGGCCAGGGTTATTTACAACAAACTTAAAGAAAAGAAATGTTAAAATAAACATATTATACCATAAATTCACATAAAGTCACATGCATTACTGCCAAATTATCATTTTTTAAAAATAATTAGATATATTCTAACTTTCCAATGGCCTTATAGGGGACGAGAGCAGCTTCTCCAAATGCAGTTTACTGCAGGATATTCAGTTTACCAGGGCTAATACGAGGGGTGTTTCTCAACGGTTGTGTCCAAATTGGCTCCCTATTTATATTTTAGGGCACTACTGAGTGCTTTGCCATTTTTTCCGGTGTCCGAACACATGAGTTTCATGACCCCACAATCTCACAAAATGCACTTGCAATTTATTGTAAACATCATAGCTCACTACAGGAGTTGAATGTGGACCAAGACGTGCAGCAAAGTGAGTTTTTTGTTAATTTTTTAAGTTGTTGTGTGTGATATAACATAGCAATTAATATTTTTCTCTTAAATCCATTTTAAATAAACTGATAATATGTTCTTGCAGCTTGTCGGTGTCTTTAAATATATCCATGACATGCTCAGCTCATGCAATGTCAAAACTGACCAACATTCTTTAAAAAAATCACCTTATTGTATACTTGTGAGCTAAATGTGATTATTATTACAGTGAGTCCAGACACTTGCATCAGTGATTGAAGCTTTATTCTGTAATTTCCCACAACAGGAATTGGCCCCAAGAGATTTCCAGTAGAGATTATCACTAAATGAGTACATTAAGCTTTAAGACTTTCAAATATGTTCACTCCCAATCTGGCAAGATACCTGTCTACCAACATATGTTCTAGGCTGTTAGAGGCTATTTATGGCTTTAAAAAAAGAGATCTGATGCTGATGGTGGGTTTGGTCTTGTACCTGGCAGACACTTACGCCCTCTGCTTTTACAGTAGCATCTGATGTGGAGAATAGCCATGTGAACATGAGCAATGGAGGAAGAGGTAAAGGCAGAATGTATGTGCAAGTAAGACATGCAAAACCAAACACTGATTCCTAAATAAGCACAAAAAAGACAGAATTTGCTGCACAAAAATAAGACAAAGTACACAGAAAGAAGAGGGCTATAAATACAAGCACGCCAAATACCTAGGAATGAGATGTTAAAGACTAAAAAAGAGTGAAAACACTAATGAGCATGCTGGACGAGGGAGGAGACACAGGAGACTAGGAGGGGTGGAGCCATGGATGAAAGAGATATACGGAGATGTGCAGCAAAATTGGTATACAATTGTTTATAAATAAATAATGTATTAACTACTATACATTAACATTATATACATACATTATATATATTAACTATATATAAAATAAAATTGATATAAATTGTTTTAGAGGCTATGTGGGTTACTGACAAACCAAATATCATATATCTATATAATAAACAAACAATCAAACAAATAAATACTGAAACATAACTGAATCAAAGCAGTTTCTCTCACTGATGTACACCGCTTGCTCTCTCTCTCTCTCTCGCTCTCTCTCAAGCAGTGAGTAAATACATCTACTTGGCAGATAATGGACATTTGCATATCTGTTGAGAGCTGCATCTGTCAGAACAGGACACACACACACACACCATGGTCACTCATGCAGCTTTAAAACGATGCATTTCCCTGTAGCTGTATCAGCTTGACCGCACAGGACCTCTATGTGGGCATGAGCATGTTGAGGCATGTTGCAGAGTGTCATTGTAGAGTTAATGAGCAGCCAGTGACCTCATCACCAATGGCTTACTAGTATTAGTGATGGCAAACATGTGTATGTGCAAATTTATGTGACAGTATATGTGTGATCTCTCTCTCTCTCTCTCTCTCTCTCTCTCTCTGTATACCCCATTAACGCCCATAATGTGATGTCTCATGTCATTCAGATTCTGTCCATTAATGAGAGCTGCTTTGATTAAAGCCGGGAGGCATTTAGGCCGGCAGTGAGCTAGCATCATGGGGGCAGTAAAGGTAAAAAGCCCGTTGGCGAGATCTCATAAAATACTTAGTGCATAGTAAAAATCTAACACTTTACTTATACGCCATTTCATCACCAATCACTTTCTCAGCTCACAGACTAATAAGACACATTGTCGTAAAAGGCAGACACGATCAAGTCAGATATTTTCATTCAAAAGTGATGTAACAGAGGTGTGGAATTAATATGTTAAAAGACAGACGGCTAACAGCATGTAAAGTATCTCTGGAGCCTGTCTCAGGGGTCCATAGAAGATTAATGTGGCTCTCAATCCTCAGTGTACAAGTCATGATCCTTGTTTAGGCAATGTGAGACCTTTTCTCATTTATGCTGTGAACTTATAATGTCTAACATAAACAGACATTTACAAAAGTCAAAGGTCAGTCTAGAAAATTTTTAAATGAGCAACCGTACTTAGCAGTGACCTTTTTTTTTTATTATTATTTGAATGAATTTCTAGAGGATGTAACTCGCACAAAATGCAGAAATTTTGACCGAGAACTAAAAGCTTCCAGTGAGATAATTACTGGTTGGTTTATATAAGCACTGCATATGTACAGAAGCTAAACTGAGGTGCTATGTTAATAATGTAAATGTAAAAGGGAAGGTAGTGTAATTTAAAAAAATAACACATTAAGCAGTAGAATTATATGAAACAGTACATAAGTGTGACCAGGTCTTTAAACATTTGTTTGAAAACCCTAGTCATTTTTTATTGGGCCTATAGGGGGCGATAACAGCTCCTCCCACTGTATTCTACTGCAGGGTATTCAGTAGAGGTTGAATTCAAAGAAAGTGCCATAAGTGTTATGACATGCAAGACTTCATCAGCTCATGTGAGTAACTGATACTTTTTATGATATTCATTTAATCGTAAAATCTGTTGTCAATTATTAATTACAATACGCACAATAGATTACAAAAATTACAAGAAGCTCAAAGCTAAAATTAGCATCTAATATTAGAGTATTTAGATATATTTTCCTCACTTTGGCTCCTTTTCTTTTGCTGAAAGGGTAAACAACATGTCCTGTGTGTCTATTTTGAGCTGAACAGAAATGGAATATCTGTTTTCATTTCGTTTGGCATTTTGATTTAAGGCCAAGGTTACATTTCTAGTCGCTTGGCTCTCCTTTCTTTGTCAATTATGTGAAAGAAAATAATGAGGTCACAGGTCATGGATGAGAGGGAAAAATGAGGTCACAGGCCCTAGAGACCAGAGGTACTATATGCTTTTAAGGGTTAAAGTTCATCACTGATGTGTGTGTGTGTGTGTATGATGGAGTGGCACTAAAGGCTAATTATTTCTGTGCCACTGGTTTTGAGTCTGGTATCCAGCTGAACCCACACATACAGAGCTCAACACACAAACTTAACACCACATCTGTGCACTGTAATCAAGCAGCACGGCACGAGAGGTCACGTGTTTTTACTAATAACACCATAACTATGACATCATTCATGGAAAGTAAATATCCTTATTCAGTGAGGTCAAGAAGGTCATGTCACTTCTGGCCATGTACCACCACAATTTTACTATGAAGCATTGGAATGATGGTTTTTGAATGCAGCATTAGATTATAGCAGGTCCTGATCAGTGGAATGGTAGAGATGTTGCTGCTGTTTTCAGACATTAAAACATGGATAGGATCACTGTCGGCTTTGTGGTCTTTTATGTTACTGCACACTGACTTATACAAGCACTGGTGAACCAAGTGGATGCATGGTAGACACCTGTATGAGGTGCTGCGGACTATTTCTGGCCGACGTTTGAACAGAAAAAGCTCCTCACAAGTCTGAGAGAACAGGATGGATCTAGAGCTCCATCTCCACTGTCAGCAGTGCAGCAGCTCAACCTGATGCAGATAAGGACGGGGTGGTGGATGTCATTTTCGCTCAATAGCTCCCCTCCCATTCGAAAAGTCCACAGTGGGCAAAGCTATGGTTGAATAGAGCCTGTGATCTATTTTAATTCAAATGCCGCAGAAAAAACAGCAGCTTAGAGAACAAGATTGGGCCTTTTTTATGACCTCAAATACGTTTACCTCCACTATGAGAAGATCAGCCTTATCGTAATTACATCTGTTCTCACCATTGACCTAAACAGCTCCCTCTCTCTCTCACTCTGGCTTACACACACATGCGCATGGACAAAAGTGTGAGTATGAAGGGTGAATATTTAAGAATAAGTGAAATGAAAAAAAATATGTTGGGAGAAGTGTGTAGAAGGTGACTCGCTTGCCAGTTTCTGTGGTGTGAGAGGCAGACTTTGTAAAAATGCTGCACAGAAGGTCATCTTCAGATTTGGCCAAGAATATGCAGAATAACAAAAGCTTAAAATCTGTTTTGCCACCTCCATGAATGTAATTGGCACAAAAATAATTTTAAATGTTGATGAGCAGATGGTAGCACCCTCATGTTTTGAATAGCAAGAGCCGTGAGTTTTTTAATCAGAAGTACAACAAAACTCCCCGTCCACAGTTAATTTATCAAACCCCAAGACAGTTCAAACCAAATCATGTCCCGCTATAAACGCCATGTTTTCCATATTAATCACTATATAAACAGACACATTTCGCATTTAATAGTATGTGAATATAGCAATGTGTTATCATTTACTGATAACTGTGATCAAAATATTCACAAATCAGATCAGACATTTGTAAAATATCATAACACTCTCTCTCTAAAACACACCCTTGTCTTAACACATTCAATTCTGTCATAAACCTTAAGGGTGATTGAAATGAACTCTGCCAGAGCATGGCTGTATCAGTAGGTGGTGAGAACATTCCCATGTAGTTGCTGTGATGCATTTTGTTGCACTTTCCCTGTGTGAAATCAACCATAAAAAGAGGCAAATGCTCAGTGATTACAAACTTCTTATCTGGTTTGGACCAGAGCAAACAAGCTACAGCTCTGAAAATCCCCTTAATGTTCAGACACCAAACAAGTTTAAGTCATCAGACAGTGAGTTTTTATAATATTTTTTTAATAATTATAATTTCTCCCTGAATGGTATGCTGGGGTTTGATTCCCCACTCAGGTAAGTACACCATACTATAGGAAGAAGAGGTCACTTGCCTAAACTCAGATTCACCCTGTCTGT
Organism: Hoplias malabaricus; assembly: GCF_029633855.1. Classification (NCBI taxonomy): domain Eukaryota; kingdom Metazoa; phylum Chordata; class Actinopteri; order Characiformes; family Erythrinidae; genus Hoplias; species Hoplias malabaricus. The sequence goes on along the minus strand of NC_089805.1, from coordinate 37,629,027 downwards.
GAAATGAATGAAACTGTATGCAACTCTGGATGTCAGTGCTCTGTGACCTAAACTGCACTGGCAGTGGTCACACTAAAATGCTGCTTTTTGCTCTACTCTGCCTTAGTGGAGTAGCTGCTGGTGGTCCGCTCTCCTGCCACAGTGGAAGAGGGGGTCTGCAGTTGTGCAAGCGTCTAAATGCACTGAATGCTCTGCTGATTGATGACTTTCATTTGCACTGGTTCAGATGCTCTGTGCTGCTCCCTCTGGGTTCCAGCAGCTTCTGCAGGGCTTTGAAGCCCTGCGCTGTAATTAAAGTTGATCTGCAGCACCACACACACACACACTGCACCTAAAAGAACATCTTTGACATCATCTCTTGCTTACTTTCAATGTCTCTCTAGACTTCTATTCTGCAAATTATACAATTTATTGATTGATTTATTGTTTATTGATTGCTGATTGACTGATGTATTGATTATATTTATTGCCACAGGATATGTCAGTGGTAATTGTTTTTGGTGCAACATGACAGAATTCCACTATGTTTTAGCACAATACACATAACATTCGCTCATTCATTCATTATCTGTAACCTTTATCCAGTTCAGGGTCACGGTGGGTCCGTAGCCTACCTAGAATCATTGGGTGTAAGGCAGGAACACACCCAGGAGAGGGCTACACATAACATACAGTAACATATTTACATTTAATTAATCTAACATTTAGTAATGACTACTGAAGATTGATTCCGGGATGATACTACTGAGGGATGGCACGGTGGTGCAGCAGGTAGTGTCGCAGTCACAAAGCTCCAGGGACCTGGAGGTTGTGGGTTCGATTGCTGCTCCGGGAGACTGTCTGTGAGGAGTTTGGTGTGTTCTCTCTGTGTCTGCGTGGGTTTCTTCCAGGTGCTCCGGTTTCCTCCCATGGTCCAAAACCATACGTTGGTAGATGGATTAGTGACTCAAAAGTGTCTATAGGTGTGAGAGTGTGTGTCACCTTGTAAAAGACTGGCACCCCCCCAGGGTGTGGCTCCAGACCCACCGCGCCCCTGAATTGGATAAGCGGTTACAGACAATGAATAAATAATACTATTCATGTTGTAAGCAAAAAATAAACAGCCTTTCTCATTTTAAAGTTAGCCTCAATGTGTCAGAAAAGCTCAGGGAAGAGTTTAAAAAGCTTTGGTACATGTTGGTAAGGATTTTTATTCAATAATGTATTAAATGTACTACTATTGTACATACGTTTTACATGAAAAAACTTTATAAAATAGCTTTTCAAGCCAAAAAGAGACAATGAGGCAGATGCTAAAATGCAGATGTTTATTTTTTTAAAGAAAAAACTGAAAGGTAACCATTTAGAGAGGAAACAAATATATGATCTGTGTCACGCCCTCGTCCTCTCATGTCTGTTTTCTCTGCCATGTGCTCTCTCAGCACATGGCTCTGTTTGTTGTTGCCCTAGTCCCGCCTTTGTTCCGCCTCCTCATCTGTGTCTCATTTGTTACCCTGCCCCCTCGTTATCTGTCTCAGGTGCGTCTCGTCTGCGTTTTGTACTTAAGTCCCCTTCTCTCACTTCCTCTTGTCTGACATTTTCACCTTGGTTGTGTTTCGTATCCAGTTGTTTCATTTCTAATGTCATAGTCGTATCGCTCCCTTCAGTTTGTCTGTTCCTCGTTTTGTCTCGTCCGTGCCTCGCTTCGTTTCCTCTGTCATTGTTTTGTTTCTCCATCGTCATTGTGTCTCACGTCTGTCTGTTTCTGCTTTCCCTCGTTTTGGTTTTTGCCCTAGTCTCTGTCTCTGTTTCGTTATTCCTTTTTGTAAATAAAGTTTATCTGTGTTTTAGCGTATGCGTCCGCCTCCGTCAGTCCGTCATCCGTGAATCCTGACAATCTGTAACACATACTAATTTATACCACTATAAATAAACAACCACTAATAATATAAACAGATTGAAAAACTAATAAAAAGAGACTGAAACTAACCACTCAAATAAACACTGGACGAACGATTGAGAAATAGGAAGAATACAAAACTGAGATAGGAGCAACTAAGAGCATGGAGACTACATGGGACCTCCAACAGAAGCAAAAGAACAAGACACTAACCAGGGAGCTAAGACTGAGATTAACACAGAAATTAATTACTGAGAATCCTACTCATAGAGACAAAGAAAGAAAGATGAATCTCATGAAGGAATTAACAGCACAGTAGTTCAGAAACACAAGCGCCACAAATGACCAGCCAACACTGAGACAGGAAACATTTTATAAACCATAACAAACACAAAGCATACTATATATATATATATATATATATATATATATATATATACACACACACACACATTTTACAGAGCTCAGCCAATTATGAGAGACTTTGTGAGCTGAAAGCAGATCTGACCTTAATGAGATGACAAAAATTATCGCAGGCGCTGAACTGAGTCATTAACTTTAGCAGTTTACAGAATAGCTGTTTTGACAAAATGCTTCTAGCTGCACTACAAGCTACTGAAAAAAGAAGCTAGGTACACTAAAGTCACTCCAAGAGGCAACATGAACAGGAGTAGGGTTAGATATCTATAACTCACTTATCTATAACATAACTATTAACATCATTACAGCTGGTGAACTGGTCTCCACATGAATTCCTACTTAGTTATCTACAAGGCCATTTCAAATAAGGTGTAAAAGATTCTAAATTTTGAAGCAGTAGAATTTTCTTTTGCCATCCCCCTGTGTAACATTCTCCCATAAAAGTTTTTAAAGTGTTTTTGAAAAGACAGGTTGCAGATTTAGTGAAACAGTGCCTGGAGTGAATTGGAGCTTGCTTTTATGAAATAACTGTTAATAATAACATATACGTGTTATGAATATCTGGGTTGCACCTTTTTTTTAACGTGTTCTTATCTTTTGTTGGGCCTGGAGTTTATTCTGTTAGTTAGCCAAGAAAATCATGAAAGGTGTCTACATGATGATCCATTAATTAATTTATTCTCTTTCATAAACGAGAACCTCTATAATTCTCACATAGACATACACACAGACACAGGTGGGCACAAGTAAAACACCTGTCAGTGTTCCGGCAGGTTTGACAGCCTGGTTAAAATAATTAAAGTCTCTAGAATATGTTTATAAAAGATGACATATTATTGGTTCTCTGTGTGAACACTGGCCTAATTAAAGGAGACACTGCTGGGAAAAGGCTGCGGTGCGGCAGACCTCTTCAGCCACACACATACGTACTGTACAAAGATGTGTAGGTGAAGCTCGCTCAGCCTTGAGTAACACACACCTCAACCCAGCTGTAACACACATCTCAGTGGGGTTCTTCTCCCATGTGCCCTTTACACACATGATGGGATTTCACATCTATGCCTGGCTTGCTTTGCTCTTGGCAGCATGATGGATTATCTATAAGGACCTGCTGTAGGATTTATACAGGTTTAATTTTAGAGCATGTCAAGATTGGGGAAAACCAGGATGTAAACCAGTAAAATCCAGCCACATTTTGTCACAAATACCACACCAGTTTGACCAGCATGGAGCCTGCCACCCTCCCCGCTCTCTTGATGCAGCCTAAGACTGAGCATGCACAGACTCCAACCTGGCTTTTATTTTAGCTACCCCACATATTCAGGCACACAACAGCACTTACCATTCATCATTTGATTAAACACTTCTGACCAATGACCCTCTCATTATTTTTCTTCAGTACTCACAGTTGTAAATTCATTCTCAAACCAGCATTGTTTTTTAATTATGCTCATTATGTTTTGCTTTGCTTTCTCATATCTACCAGAGGAGGCTTGTTCTGAGGAAGTTTTGCTTGTCACTGTTGCCTTTGTTATGCTTAATTACAGCTCGGACTTGGAGAATTGTAAAGCAGCTTTGTGACAACTCCCATTGTAAATAAATTTGAATTGAATTGTCAGAAGGTGGCATGTTCTGTTGCTGGTAAAGCCACAGTCGTCTGTGGTTAGCAGTCCAAGGGAGCAAATATGGTTGGATCTCTGTCTAATGATACCAAATGTTAGCTAATGCAACAGAATTGGCAGTTAGTGTTCTCCTCTAAGCGTATGGAGCTGTTAAATTTGCTGTACACTCTTAAAAATACAAACCGAAAAAAAAAAAAAAATTTTAAAATATTGATCTTAAGTTTCATTACCAATTTAAACATATAAGCAAAAATGGTTCTTTATGGAATGAAAAGTGCTTCTTCTATGGCATTGTTTAAGGAACCTTTTGGAGCAACTTCATTTTTAAAAGTGTAGATGGAAAAAATGCAGTGGTGCTTTACATATCTTAAGTGTTTCCTTTGACCTTCAGGGCTTGGTACTGTATTATGTTAGAGTGATCTAACCAGCAGGTAATGGTGCAATCAGGTTTTGACTTTTTTCATTATACAAACATGCAGAGACAGATTTGAAAACAAAAACATTTAGTGTTATACAGTACAAGGTGTTCTTAGTAAAAATGACACAGTTAAACTACTGTATGTGTACCTACAGTTAAATGTGTTCATCATTTTGTCTTGTAAAGGACAGCACCTCAGGGCAAATGTGAGAAACCCAAAATGTGAGAAACACCTGAGATGAATAAGTAATTAAATCAACACAAAGTGTCACTGGCCTTTGCAGGTGATTAGAATTTCTTAACTTCTGCCCTTCTCCTGCCTTCAAAACAGCAGAGTTATTTTTACTCTTCTGGAATGTTCCAATTAAAGAGCACAAATCCTGGGTGAGTGGACCGCCCACAGCTGGGCAGGGTAATTATGCCACTGCTAATTAAATATTCATTTGAACAATCAGAACTGTGAGTGTGTTGGGGGGGGGCTATTTTGTGGCGCTGGGTGGGACGAGGCTCTCTGCAGTTGCTGCAGTGTGGAGGTGACCTTTGGAAGCACCTTGAGAGTGTGTCTTCTCTGCATTATCACTCATCATCCAGATCCCAAGGTAATGAATAAATTTCTCCTATATTTCAAAGCTCCAGATACATAAAAAAAGAATTGAGTGCATGCCCTGTCATCACTGCCATAAAGTCACATACAGCAAAAAGAGTGATGACCTACAGCCCACATGTTATTGATCATTGAGATGGCACTATGTTAACTTTGACATAACCGACCTTGTATTTTACAACTTTTACAGAAATGTATATGTATCTCCTGTAATACAAAGACAAGTCATGCACAGAATATCTCATTCCCAAGCCTTACTAACAAAAATTATAGTTCATGCTTTGTCCTGTTTCATGTCACATGTTATTTCTTACACTGTTTTTGTTCTTTGTCCCTGTGTTCTCTAACTATGCCCCTGCACCCAGCGTTGCAATATGTTACTATAAGGAGTAGCTCAGATATTTGTGTTATACATTACTATGAGTAGTAGTTATTTTACAATCACTGAGAATGCTCCCGTCCACTGGTGCTCGTGTTATGCCAAATCCACACACCTTTAAGGATAATTACAGAAACAGTGCTGTAAATTGTTGAGAGAATATTACACAGGAGTAAATCCTGCCATTTTGGAGCTTAGAGTGAGGCTCTGGGTTAAGTGAAGGGTTGGTGTTAAAGCTAATTTTTCAAGCTGGGTGGGTGTTAGAAATTCATGTGTACATCCATGGGGCAAACTATATTTTGTACACATTTTGTATGAATCCTAGAAATAGTCTCTACGTCAAATATGTGAAAATTCAAATTGAGATGAGGCTTTAACTGAGCCAGAGCCACAGCTTAATTATATCATGCCTCAGTAAGTCGTGACCATATTTTTAATGAATAACACCAGCATGGCTCTGTAGTACCCTTCAATAAAAGATCACAAAAACAACCACGGCAACAATAATAAAACCCAAATGCATTCCCTCCTAGCACAGCACAAGCTCTCGCCAGCCGGATATGACTGAAATTTTTGTAACAACCGAATGAGAAGCATTCAAGACAGAGAGGCAGCAAAGCCACTCGATGAGTTTACAGCTGACAGACCTGAGAGATGTGTTGTTTTTCGAGCTTATTTTCCACCTCCCCTCTGTGATTTCAGTGCAACACTGTAGGCTACATTGCTTCCACTGGAAACTTTATTATACCTGTTACTAAAAGAGAGTGAAGAGTGGAATATAGATGAGGGTTGTCCAGTTCAGACAAACAAAGCGTTTAAAAAAGATTGGACCATCCTCTTGGGATGAGCTCAACACAAAAGAAAGGCTGTGTCATTGAGTGTGGCAGTGGAAAAAGGTGCTGACGTGGCTAATTTGTGTGCTGGAATTGAAGTGGACAGGTGACAGAATGGAGCTTCTCAGGGCTTCTGACTCAGGCCAAGGAGAGTGACAGGTGTATATATGTGTGTGTGTGTGTGTGTGTGTGTGTGTGTGTGTGTGTGTGTGTGTTTATGTAATATGACCTAATGAGCCATGCACAGCACTGACCCCTGTGCTCACTCTTAACCCTGAGGTTTTAGGTCAGTGATCCACAAACATGAACTAACCACATAGGGTCAACAAGCATTCAAAAAATGGGATAGAGCTTTGTAGCTTTGGAATAGGATTTTTATAGTTTCTACTAGAAATTCCAGCTTTATGATAGAAAATTTAAATTTCCATATGTGTAAAGCCTTATAAATTCCAGTCTGATGATAGTAGTTGGATTATGCAATGTGCTAAGGCCCTGATATATGAAAAAGCAGGTGGATCAAAAGGGGCATCTCACATGTCCAAAGTGTCCCAGTGAGTGAGTGAGTAGGTGGATGGGTGAGAGAGAGAGAGAGTAGGGGATGGCTGGGTTGCAGGCCTGCCACATTTTGATTAAATCAGAATGCCTTCTGTGGGGGGTTCGGAGGTGACTGCTGGCCAAATTGCGAGTGTCAGGGAGAGATAACATTGCTATGAGTGCAGGGCCTTTTAGCCGAGAGAGAAAAGCGTGAGGTTACTCTGTTCTCCACCCACGATAAAAGCCAACAGGGACAGAGTCACTCTTAAAGAAAAGAGGAGCACGGCTTTCAAACGAGCAGCAGACATCTGGAGTGGGACGAGACTGATAGCAGAAAGTGTCCAAACACAAAGCCATGGACATCTTTCTACAGGAGAGAAATTCAAAGATTAACAAGGTATTATAGTCCAATAAATGGAAAAAAAAACAAAGGGATCCAAAAGCTTATAGATCCTTCCCTCTGTAGAAATGTACCGGTTCATTGAATAAGTAATAAATATAGATTTCTCCTCTACTCTGACTGATCCTTATAAAATTCATGTGAATGGGAGGGGCTTAAATGCTGTAGGCTGAAGTTTGTAAACATGGATGTCATTAGACTTGTTCTAGGGGGGCTGTTGCTGCTGTTACTGCATGTCCCTTTGACATTGTTGGTTATAGATTGTTGGCTATCAGCTTTCTTGACAGAATACACACTCGGTGTATGCAGGGAGAAGGTGAGTTTCCAAGGTTCGTTTCGAGACAAAAAAAAAAAATACCTTACTTTAATAAACCAAACTGAAATGCCACTGATGCATTAGCTGAAATAGGTTTTGCTAACAGAGGAAACCTGAGTACTGATAAACGCAAAGTGATTTGGGACCTCCTACTCTAAGTAACATTGTGGCTTTGCTTAATCTGTAACTCGTCAAAGAAATTCACTGTTATGAGGCAATTACCCCTAGGCCCCCACGGTTAAAGCTTAGGCCCCCTAATCATTCATCTCTGGTGACAGCCCTGTTTGTAAATATGCTGCTACTTTTCAATAGGTCCTAAAAGTATTTTAAATATAAGAGGCAGAGGGGGATATAGGGACATTAAATGATTTCTGTAGCTAAAAATATGTGCTATTAAAATTGTGTTAATGCTTTTAACAATCATCTTAATAGATATCTTAAAAAAAAAAGCTAAGTAAAAAGTTATTTATGGGACAAAAAGTGGAAATGCATGAATATTTATTTTTTAATCTTACTGATGGTGCTAGCTTGGAATTAATTTATGAAAATATATAAAATGTATTTACACTGTACACTCTTGTTATTATTTTTTATGCTGTTTTTATCTGTAGCTATAAGCAATATGAAAATGTTTTACAGGGCGCCTATATCAAATGTGACAGCGAAATGAAAAGGCAAAGCTAATGAAGCGAGAGTGAGTGTGATCCTGAGAAATGTTTGCTTTCCTCGTTTTGATACTCTCTCCTCTGTGTTGATACAAATGCCTGAAATATTAAGAATGAATTCATGAATTTAAAGGGGGTGTGTGACAGCTGGTGTTGAATGTTCAGACGCTGCAAATAAAAAGGAAGCTCTCTCAAAGCAAAAAAAAAAAAAAAAAGAGAAGAGAGAAAAAACTGAAGTGCTACCGTTTCCTCTCTTCCATTTCCTTGGTCTCCTGCCTCTTTTTCTTTCCTCGCCCTCTCATTTATCTTCCTTCATCATCTTCCATCCTTCTGTTGACTGGCATACATATTTATAACACATCAGATCCCAGGGAACAAGAGAGACTGCTCTCTACAGTACCTCTATGGGTTTGAGGAGGGTCTGTACAGGAATGTAATACACACAGCTAATGTCAGTTGTTGATAATGGACCTAGATGAACTGCATCAAAGGTCTGAGACTGAGAATGTTCATGATTGAACAGAGATTTTTTTTTTTTTTTCATATATTTTCAAATCTTTATATTTTATGGGCGCTTACTAACAATCAGGATAGGGTTCAAGTCCCTGCTCAGGCAAATATCTCATGCTACACCAACAACAGTTGATGAGCAAGGCCTATAACACATTTTTTTTTTCTGAAATTTAATTAAAATTTAAAAATTAAATAAATACATATATATTAAAATGTAAAGTGAGTACAGAACGTTATGGATGTGAACCAACCATGCACTGTGGGGACCTGAGATTAAAGGCAGCTATGGTCCTTTTTCCATGAAAGGCTGTCATAACAAACATCAACTCCTTCATATTTCCTTCAAATCTCTCCCTGGAATATAGTATTTATGAGCCTGAGAATATTAGGAATTTTTTTTTTTTTTTGTTCAAATATCATCAGGCTTGCAAACCTTTTACCTGCTGAACCTTTAATTATTGGCAATTTAGCACCGACTTTTAGGATAATTAAATAATACAAATTAAAGCAGTCTGCCTGCCCTTGTATGCTTGGCATTTACACTTGTGGCACATTGGTATTGGCATTAATATTTCTTAACCTGCCCTGCTGTAAATTTACATTTTGTTGCACATGGGGAAGAGGATTTATTCTGAAAATGTCGTGCAGCAGAACAAGTAGGAAGATTATTTTAAGATATAAATAAGATAACTTCACACCTGTGATACCGGTACAGGCCTGAGCAGAATTTGAGTATGCAAGTAATCACAAATGACAGTTCTGAAAAATTAAAGAACAATGAAAAGCATGGACGCCCTGAACTGCTCTGAGGTACTTTAATATCATCAGGTCCTTCCAGTGAAAAACCTGAGCCAGCAAACCCTTTCAGTATCAATTTCTCAACTTGTTCAATATTACTCAGATTAAGCCAAATATTGTCTTCCTTAGTCAGCTCATTTGCCTAAATTTCCTGGCTAGCTCTGACAAAAGTTCATAAATGATAACATACAACCAACTGTAGCACCACAGATATTCATGACACATCCAATGTGCACTGAAAATGCCATAACCCTTGTACAAAGAAAAATTAGGACTTGTAATCGTTTTATGATCACTACGCAAGCCTGTGGCACTGTGCCAATAAATCAACATAATCTGTATGTTATGTAATTCAAGAAGAATTTCAAAATATATGATGTGAAAAACGGTGGTAGGTTATTTTAGTTCTGCTGGGGTAAACGAATCCTGCTGCTTAATATTGGAACTAAGGGTTAGGCTAAAGTCAGAGTTCGGAGTGAGCTTTCATGCTGGGCAAAAGGCATAAAGTAACATTCACATACACAAACAGCCAAGCATATTTTGTACACATTGTAGGAATCCTGGGAATGGTCTTATTTAAATGTGTTTCAATTCATCTTGAGAACAGGCCGGCAACTCAAAATTATAAGCATCTGCCTGTGTTCTGAGCAGTTTTGAGATATTGGCGTTCATAGCTACCATTCAGATATAATGTCTGAATGCTTTTCCACACCACATTACAATTCAGCACATTTTCCCAGCTTTATTTCATTTATTATGAATCATTTATAAGACTTAGAGAGGGCCCGGAGGCAAAGCTGATTACCAAACAATTTGTTTCCAGCCATGTTGTCATTGTTTTTGTAGTTTGCTTGTGTCGTTAATACTATGACTGAAAAACTGCTACTGTTTAGAAGATTCATCTGTTATTTATATGAAACCTTTCAGGAATTTGGGATGATTTCATTGAAATATATTGATTGATGTATATTCATTTTGTTCAAATATTTGCTGCCATATGTGGAATCCAATAAGTCCAAAACTTCAATTATGCTACTAATGTGGGCAGGTGTTAGTGTCCTTCCCCAAGCATGATTATCTGTTCAGTAATGATGCATTTGTTAAGAAGACATGGCAAGCTTCGACTGCCTGAAATGTACCTGAAATGTGCTAAAGTTTAGTCTCAAAACATCATCTTATGATAGGAGGAGATCAAGTTAATTGGTGCAATTTACAAAGACTGAATATTGGGAATTAGTAAAGAAGAAGCATTAATAAATAAAACAAAATTCTTTAATTCACACTGGTAAATACACCCCTTAACTCATTACTCAAGATCATTACAAATCACAGCGTTTTGTGGCATATGACTTACATATTGTGTCCTTAAATTAGCATTTCTTACAACAAAAGTTTCTGAAATCCTTCTCAGGCAAGTCACCTTCCTCTTCACGTACCACTACAAACGCATTTGCAGTGTTTACCATAATGCTCAGTCCAAACAGAGTGGAATTACTGCGGTTAATCAGCCGAGTGGGTGTACGTGCATAACTTGTCGATGACTTTAATGTGTGACCAAACTTGTTTGAAATCATTATAGAAAAAAAAGTTATGCAATGCACATCAGCTTCATACCTCAGGACTGGTTCAGGTGGTCTTATTTTTTGCTAGGTGTTTTGTTTTGCATTGCAAATTGGCACATGCAAATGAGAAAAAGCTGTCACATATCAAGCAGTCCTTCTTTGTGAACGGGAAAATGTTACCACTATGTTATTCTCTCATAAACCTACGTTAAACCATATGTTAAACTATAGGTTAAACCATATGTTTTATGAACCTAATCTACAGTGTTTCCATGGTCAAAATAATGACTTTCATCTGCAACTTCAATTTGTACAATTATTTTACATTTAAAACATGTTAATGTTGTATCTACTGTTCATGTAAACACTGGTACAGATGAATTTGAGTAGTGTAGCTCACATAGATTCCCATATTTGTAATATCAGTTTTATTAATTACACTTTATTATATAGTAATTATCAAAATTCATTTGTATAACTACACAAGTAATAACTGAATCTGACATTGTATATTGTATATAGAACAGTATACTGTGAAGTCTTGAAATCATTTGAAGACTTAACTGTAGTTTAACATCCCACACTAAACATCTCCACTTTTTCTTCACTGTGTAATGATAATGGCTGAACATTTTTTCATTCCATGTCTTCTCCTAAACTTTTGATTTGCTGGATAGTGGGTTGTGGATGAGGTGGTTTAGGGCCAGCGAAGCTTATTTAGACACAAGAGAATATGGTCTTATGACCTCGGCCTTTCAGCTCCAGCACAATGCAGAATTGAACAAGTGTTATAGTCAACTTTTGAAGTCCATAGCTAGATAGATTGCAGCTAGATTCTGCAGGCTGAAACAAAAGAGGAAATGCTTTTGACTGATGGTGAGCTTAGTTAAAAAATAATACACACTGCTATATACAGGGTATGCAGTAAAAACTCGCCAGTCTTGGGATAAATTCTCAAAAAATAGTCATTATAAAATGGATAGTTCTAGTCCTAAAATTTGTTAGACTGAGTTGCATCTGAAGCTGTTGCAAAAATACTGAATATATGCACTCCAATGACCACCTCACCACATTTGAATTCCATATTAATGAACCACTTTATTAAACCCAGTCAGTTTTATTCAGTTCTCCCAACTGAGAATAATGTAATAGTTAATACTCAGTAGCAATAGTTAATACTTAGTTAAGCCCTTGAGAAAGATGATAAAAATCTATGGATTTCTACTCAGCTTATAAACCTGGAACACACATGATCAGAATTTGTTTGATGGAGTGGCTATGCCACATACAGGTAAACTTTCACAAATATTATGTGTAGCAAATGTGCCCTTCCCTCACAGTAACACATGGCCCTCATAGCTTATTGCTTTAATCTATGACAAGTAGTTTATTTTTAATTATAATGTAAAGTATATTGATCTCAAAACATATTCCTTATATGTCACATTACTTACATTGGAATGAGATAGTCAATCACATAAAAATCTGCTGCTGTATGACTAAAGGATTTATGGACACTTTCACATGCAGTTTATCTGCAGATGATGTTTTTTAATTCATGCCGCATTATGTCTGGATTAAGGTAAATCAGATGAGTGCTGATGCTGATTGAATTGGGGCTGAATTAGTTGTTATATATTGGAAGAGACAAGCTGACAAGTGCACATCACATCCACATATATTTCCTACTATTACACATTGCTGTCAGGTTTCGCTGTCTTTTTTTTTTTCTTTAAGACAGAGTTGCCATTTTAAACTCTCTCTTTCTCTTTTCTCACTCACTCACACACTCTCTCTCTCTCTCTCTCTCACACACACACACACACACACACCAACACACACCAACACACACTCACACCCACACCCACGCACACACAAACAACATAAAGTTTTGATCGAAGCTGTGATATGGCTTTTGTTCTGGCTTTGGCATCTCTTGTCTCAGTGACTGACAAAAACAACCCAGTCTTTGATGTCTGTACTGAACCCTTGCTCTCTGCAGAATGCTCAATGCTCAAAAAAATGGATTGAGAGGGCGAGTGGGCTTTGATACTACAGCCTGCTCAGGCTGTGTCTCCTTTCTGAAGCATGTTATGAACTCTTGTGTAGAATTCTGGACTTGAAACAAATCCCCACACAACTTCACACTGGCAAGCTGTCATTTACAGAAAACACATTTATACATATTTACTTTGTTCCACTATTGAAAATGTCAGTTCTCTTTTACACCATATAAACTGGAACGGCAGCTACACTGCACCTACAGCTTCAGTCAGTTACTATAAGCAGAGACGCTAACAAAAAATGGATATATGTGTTAACTAAATGTGCTTTTCTAGTGTCCGTGTTGAAAAGGAAGCTGGAAATAAGGCTGATAGTTTTTCTTATTAGCCAGATTATTGACTCTCCCTTAATAATATTTCATTTTCTTCAAATTTGCACAATATTAAATAAATCTCATATAACCACAATTTGATGCAAGGATACATGAAAATTATACTGAACAAAAAAATAGCTCTGTCCTGTACTAAATTCAGTAGTAATACAGGTATTTAGAAAAATACAACTACCACATCCTGTCATTGTGATCCAACTCATGTGATGAGTAAAACAAATCATGTACTGTTGGCCTATATGACTGCATCTGCTGAATGAAACCCATTCAATGGGATTTTAATGATATGGTCATCATATACAGCACCACAAATCACTACAGTAATGATATGGTGATATATAACACCATAAATTGTTAAAGTAATTATAGGATAACCCTATACACTATAGCGTCAGAAATCTATAAAGATGATATTGTTTAAAGGTCTCTCATGTCTCATTAAGCAGACACAACTAAACAGAACTATTCAGAACCATTTCGCTGTGCCGCTTGTGTCATTGTGGGAAAGCCCATGTGTACTTGAAGTCATGGAGGCATATTCTCTACTTGGGAGTGAATTAGGGACACAGCAGCTTACATAATGGGTGGGGATACTGCTTCCTAATGCCCTATTCCTAGAAATGGCCCTGTAATCGGTGCTGATTTCACTAATTCTAAGAGGTATCTACAATCCCTAAATACATAATGCATGTGGAACAACAGATCTTCAAAAAAAATGCATAAAACCACGGAATCAAATTCAGTTAATCCAGCTGAGTTCAGACACTTTCTTATTCATTCTTTTACTTTTTTTCACATTCTGACCCTTTTCAGAGTCTGGAGTGAAATCCAAATGTGAGGTTTTTTTTTTGTTTTTTTTGTTTTTGTTTTTTTTTTCCACAGACAAATGCATTTCTAACCTTTTTATGGCTTTAATCCCCTGTAGCCTGAAATGTCTGTGTGTTTCCTTCCACTGGGCTTTAGCTAGTTCTGCCCTGAAAGAGCTAGAAACAGAAACACATTTGGCTCTGCAAGCCTGGAATGAATGAAGGGATTTAACCCAGTCACAAAGCCTGACTTGTCTATATGCAGCATTAATATCCCTGCACATTAAACCATCAATTGTGGTTTTATTATAATTTGCTGTTATTTGCTTGTTTTACTTAGAAACAGATGATTGCACATCTGTTTGATTTGTAGTACATATAAATGTCATATTATTTAAATAATTGATGCTAATTCACTGCATTTGTCCTATTAGTGCACATTAGTGCTCACATAAAGGTTTCATAAAGGATCGTGATTATTAATGAGATGAAGATTATTTATCAAATGTTATAAGTAAACTGTTTCTTTATGCAACAAAAAGTGATTCTTCTCTGGCATCATTCAAAGAACCCTTTGTAGCACCTTTATTTTTCAGCATAGTCAGCTGAAGGACTGAAAGGGGTGAAGATTTATATATACATACAGTATATGCTTTCAAATTTTTTGCAAGCTAGAGTATAATTAAATCATCATGTTATGCCCCAAAATAATCCCAATACTGTCACCTAATGATGGCCTAAAGCTCAGTTGGGTGTACTGCTTTTATTCAGACGTACAGCTGTAGTGTATATTTGCATATATGTACATACTGCACACAAGCCTGTAAGGCAGAATTGTAATTAGTGTTTAATCTGTGTAAGCAGGAGCTGCTTATTTAATGTGAAACACTTACTACCTAGTGATTTGATTCACGGAATATGTTCTGGGAAGAAACATGGGGGATCAGCCACACTGTGCTGCTTGTGTAATCACCTTCGAGACACCTCTGTTAATCACTATTAACTCTGCAGTGATTTCTTTTTTAAAGTATTAGTAGTGTCACATTAAATAGAACATCTACACCCATGCAACAAAACACAGGTTCTGTGAGTCTGGATATTCTCTGTGCTGCTGTAAAACTAGAACTCATCTTCTAACAAAGATCTGGTTGAATGTTAGACTATAAGAGGAGGTCCATCAGTAAACTTCACTGTATCTAAACAGACATTGGCTATGCTAGGTAGCATGTTTAATTGGGTATTTTTTGCAATAAATTTAGGCTTTGTATTTCTTTGTCTCAATTAGCATACAGTGTTGTCCCTATATGCAAATATCCCTTTATAAATACAAAGAAATATACATTCATTTTATTTTTATTACAAGATCTAAGAACCAACTTAGTTTAAAATCATGGCCTATTATTTTGTTATATATATATATATATATATATATATATATATATATATATATATATATATATATATATATATATATTTTTTTTTTTTTTAATCAGAAAACAAAAACAAGTGCCAAATCTGGAATCATAAACACACTATACACCAACAGCCTACAGCTAGCTCCTCCTACAACCACTTGAGCTTCAGTTAGGGGCTTCTATAGACAGACATGTCCAGACATGTAAGGCCAAGTCAGTTTAGAGTTTATGTTTTGTAGAGTATGTATCTCCAGTTTACAGTATGCAACAATGAAAAATTAAAACCAATACTTTCATGGATAAGGAAGCCTAACAAGGTAAACAAGAGGTAAGAAACAAATTGGTTGATAATTAATTGTTTTTAGGAGGATCTTATGGCTGATTTAAAACATGGGTCAAAATCGAGCCATTAACATAAGAGATGGTAACAGAAAGCTAACACAGGAGGAAGGTTAAACTCATTATCAGAACAATTATATTTAAATTTACTCCTTAGTAAAATGTATAATTTTACATATAAAGCTCCATGATCTGGCAGGATAAAGATTGTGAGCTACTGAGACACTGAGATGCTGTAACCATGGAGACGTCTCTTCATTTCTTCTTTAAGCTTTTATTGTTGTCCAAATGACACTGTTTTTATAATAAACATATTTCATTATGAAATCTTTTAAGAAATTCATAACAAATAAAGCAATGTGCACTGTTATATTAACACAGATGTTATTGCAAACAAAAGTGAATCCATAAAAAAGAATTCCCATTCAACAGATTGAAAAGAATTTGTTTGTTTCAAATGTACAAATTTTCAAATTTCTCCTTTTTATTATACAGACATAACAAAGATAACATTCTGTGTGGACTTCAGACCCACTGTGACCCTGAACTGGAAAAGTTACAGATAATGAATGAATGAACACATATAACTCCTGTTAAATAAAAGTGCCAACTGAAGAATGAATCTTCCTCCAGATTGATTTTCCCAGACCCTCTACTCATGTGGCATCACATGACAGTCAGCTCCCGAAGTATATTTAGAGAGGCTATAAAATATAGATAGATGAAAAAGGGTACTATTCATTTTGAATCAATGAAAGCCAGTTATTGCATCCATAACTTATCAGCGTGGTCAGCCATGGGATCTCGCTTATTGAACGTAAAATATAGGAATCATAAAGAATCTTAACCTACAAATGTTATGAACATCGGGTTTACTCCTCTATGTAGTATATTATAAACAGAACTGGGCGGCATATTGATGCTGCAGGTAGTGGGTTTCACCCACCACGTCTCTAGGGTCTTCAAAGTCAATCCTGTCCTCATGTGACTGTCTGTGAGGGGTTTGGTACATTGTCTCTCTGTCTGTTTGGGTGTCCTCTGGGTGAGTCTACAAACACATTTTGGTAGGTGGATTGGTTATATAAAATTGTCCACAAGTGTGAGTGTGTGAGTGAATGTCAGTGTGTGCTGCCCAGTGATGGACAAGAGCCCTGTCCAGGGTGTGTTTCTGCTTTCCACTCAATGATTCTGCATAGGCTCTGGACCCACAGACATCCTGATTATGATGAACTGGTTACAGAAAATTAATGGATGAATGGATGAATGAATGTAAGGTTTACTAAATAATTTATTATTATTATTATTATTATTATTATTATTATTATTATTACTATTATTACAAAAGTGCCAAAAGATGCACCATTTTTATTTCCTTCTTAGCCTTTCAAAAAAGATAAAAAAAAAAAAAAAGACATTTAGAAAGCATTAGGGAGTCAAAGGAGGAAGGCTGAATATAATATGTCATTTCACAAATCTGAAGGGTGCATATTTTTCATCCCTATAATTCTTCTTCAGGTACTTAAAAGTTTGTAGAGTTAGTGAAACAGTACCACCAATGCAAAGGAACTCTCTCATACGTACAATCAAAAATTCAGAAAATATGTTTGAATTCAATAGGACTGCAGTCTTCTATCACATGTGAACCAATGTTACCATGGCAATGTAGACAACTTCTTGAATTGCGGTTTTGATTTAATAGATCTTTAAGGTTTCCTGGAATGAGTGTTGAGTTTTATTGGTGTGAGTTATATATATATATATATATATATATATATATATATATATATATATATATATATATGAGCTATGGACATAAAGGTGTATGAGTACATGGTAATGAGTCTATAATATGAAGCAGGTGGTGATGTTTATGAGCAGAAAGTGTTGGGATGGAGCCAGAATGAGTTAAGACTAATCAGGAACAGCATAATGTGCCCCCAGAGGGAGGCATAGTTGAAAACATAGTGGTCCAGATATTATTCCAAAAGCATTCATTCTTCATTCTGTTGCATAATTCTAAAAATCAATGTATTGCACATATGTATTGATTAAATAAATAGTGATAAAGCTGATTATAATACATTTAAAAGAAGCTTTTAAGAAGAATGGAGAAGAAAGAGAACAAGTGAGAATTGCTTAAAAAAAAAAAAAAAACGGGGAAAGAAAAAAATGAAAAAACAGCTTCTGGCTCTCACTCCTGGGCTCTTGTGCTGAACTGAGTTGTGGCCCATTCTTATTTTAAAGAAACAGGCTCTGAAACCGGCTGGTTGTTTGGACGGGGGGTGGACCCTGCTTTCTTTTGGTCATATGATGTTAATCTACATGCTTTTTCATGTACTAAGTATCTGTTGATTCAAAACAAGTTGCCTTCTACTGAAATCCTTAAGTGTGTTTTGATTTTTAACACATTTCTGTCCTAAATATACAGAAATTATTTTAAATTACTGCCTATAATAAGTGACCAAACTTCGGATACAACAAATTGTATCCTTGTGGAAAGTAATCAGAATATTCCAATAGAACTGACCACTGAGAGCTTCTTTGGGGTTATTTTATAGTGCTGGATTTGCTTTTTTATTATTATGTTTTGCTAGCAAGTTTTATAAGAGTTCACATGCCATCAAGTAGATGCTACCACATTTCAATACTCTGGGATCTCATACTCTTTCCACTCATAAGCCCATAAAGCCAGAGCTATGGGCCCTGAGAAATGGTAGCAATACTGGCGTGCAGGTGAAAATGAACACTGAAAAGCTGTTCCATCAGGGCTGATGAAGTCCTTAATGCAGCTGGATTTTGACACTTGACTTTGGCCTCAGGATATTTCCAGTGCATTATCACATTTAGTTCCTGCTAAAAAAAAAATTGTGTTTACATTATCGTTCGGATGCTACAGGAAAGAAGACAACTCCCTTCACCATGGGAAACAGCAGGTGATAGCAGGGTAATGCTAATGGATTCTGAATTGAGAAATCCTCAAAATTCAGAATCCATGCTTTTATAATCACATTCCCTCTGGGAATGATTTTATTTAGAGTGGGAAAAAAGACCTGCTGGAGAATAAACTGGCATGACCAAACATGATCCACACAAACAGTGCTGTCTTCGAGGTCAACATGCTGTGCCAATATAGTGCATTACTCCATTTCTGAATACACACTACACTCTCTTATCATTTATATGCCGTTATTTTCACTCAGTTCTCTTAAACTGAATTATTTATGCTTTAGATGTAGCTACCTTCATTTGAATTATTATATATTGTGTTATTAAATATTTAACTATATAGAGAATATAAAAGTGTAATATGAACACCATTACATAAATGATTACGTAGTGACTTATGTATCAATATATTTTATTCAATTTAAATAAACTGTATTGACTGTCAAATTATGTGGGAAGAATTTAAGCTACATTTTGGAACATTTCTATGTGGATTTGCTGACAATCAGCCACATGAACAATCACGAGGCTCTGATATTGGATGTTTAGTTTTGATTCATGAAAAGACACTTGGCATTGGCTATTTTCTGTAGAGAAAGCTGTCAATCAATGCACCCTTTTTTATTAGGAGGGGTGTTCAGAAATATTTGGACAAATATTTTATCTGCTCTTCAACTGAATACAAGTGTGGCATTGATTAAATCATTTAAATCTGACATTTCATCTGAGGTTGTGTTTTAATGAACTCTGAGTGAAAAAATATGAATATGAAATTACATGGAAGTTTGTATCACTGATGATAAAGGTTAACAGGGTCACTATTATCCTCTTTCTCTTCTAAAGTAATGTGTATTTTAATTCAGAGAATCTGGTTATCAAACAAATAATCACACAAATAATACAGACAAATAACAATGTTATGTCCCCTTCCTTTGTTTTCTCAAGCACTGATGAAGATTGAAATTCAAATCATGCCAATGTAGATAATGCCATAGATATTTTGTCGAGGGATGGTGTAGAAATTGCAGCCTGAGCATTATGGGAAAAAACGTAGGCTTCTCATTTTGGAGGGTTTTGCTACTTGTTTTTTAGCATGATCCTGAAGAAAACCTGGAGCTGTTTTAATATCATTCCGACCTAGTGGGATATCTAGAGGAGTTAGCAGCACGGTAATGTGTTATTGATTTGGAGATGTTTACTGAAAAGTCTCAGTGCCAATTTTACCCAACATATGCATTTAGTTTTGAAGCCACTTTCTTTCAGATAGATCGAATTTTCTTGCACAATTATGAGCCACCATGGATCTTTTGAGAACATTATTTATAGACAATAATAGAAAACATTTATTAGCACAAACATATTTCCCCAGAAATATTTGCTATTAAAGACGCAGCTCAATGTTCCTAATTCTTTTATTCTTTTTTTAAAAAGCTTTACTTTTAAACCAACATATGAGGGCATATAATGCTATAAAGTATGTCTGAATATAGCACTTCTTGTCTGGGGATAAACAGAGGGAATATTGCACTGTCATGTCATGTCAAACGAGCCACATTTCTATTCAGGGGGATGATAATAGAGAGTGATAACTTTGTTTATTGACTAATATGAATTTGCATTTTGACAGACTGTAAGTTGAAAGTAAAAGTGCAGAGCACCAGGCTCTTGCTATTAAACTTTGAAGTGCTCCCAGGAGAGGCTGCCACAGTGCTGTTGAACACAAGCGGAGTCTCAATTTCTTTCTGGCGTCTGGGACTTTGAAAGGAGGAACTAAAAAAAAAGGAAACAACACTACTAATCTCTGAGATCTTGTCAGTAAACAACCTTTTACACTTGAGGAGCGGGGCTCATGCATGCATTCCTCTCTGGTTAATGACATGAGGTGCCAGGCACAGCTGAAGTGCTGGTCTTTTTGAATGCCTGTACTGATGTGAACATGTTATTGGAGAGCACCTACTGTGTTTCTCTACACTTTGTGCAACAACACTTTAACAGCCTCTCAGTAATGGCCTCATTAACTGTTATAGTGAATAGGTCTAAGGTCTTAAATAGACATCACACATTAAATGGAAGCACAAAGCCTTAAGGCCATGTGTAATGCTAATACTGTGATAAAAACATGACAAATCAAGCATGCGTTTTACCTGCCTAGGGGCTTGGACACACTGGGAAGAGGTGAGACTTCAGCTTGTTATCAGACAGTAGTGAATACATTGTTTTGCTTGGTTCTCTTGTTTTCTCCATATTTAATCAGCATTCTTAGTTCTTCATGCATGTTTTGTTTGTTTTGTGCAGTTTAACTCTTACATAAACATGGGTTGAGAGATCTTGGAGCTACTCAGTCTAGGAAGTTATCTAAATCAAATTTAAAGTATAGAAAGTCTCTGCAACTGACCTAAGAACTGATATGAGATGTCATCCCATAAAAAAGGGAATAAGATCCAAAAAAAACATGACAAATACCTTCTTTTGTCATCTTTGACAAACTCTCCCTGCATTTTGATTTATCTTTGCTCTGTAAAAAAAGTTACTTTTCCGGCCTCAGTGTGCTGAATGATGCTTGGTCCCTGGTATTTCTGCTTGTGCCTATATTTATTACTAGCATTATTAATATAAGAACTGTTGTTTTTATTGTTGTTGGATTTATCTTGTATAATTTACAATATTTAATATGTATCATGGGAGAAATTTGGGAGAACTCCAGATAAATGTAGAGTGGCTCTATTCTTCAATACTCATCCTAAGCTTTAAAGCAAGCTGAAATAAAACCTCTGGAGCACAGGAATATCATGCAGAATAATTAATGTGAAAGACTAATGTGAATCCCAAAAGACAAAAAGATTGCTCGCCAAAGTCCATACAGTGTAATTGTTGAGTGTAATCACGAATGTAGAATGCTTCATTTGGTGGAAACTCATTTAACAATGTGATGTATAGCTGAACTATATACGACTCCCAGGAAACCTGAATACTCACACAGTATTTCGCTCAACAGTGTAGAAGCCAAAGTGAAGTGGACATCTTGATTTATTAACCCTGACGATGAGATTTGATTGTAGTTTCATCTCTAAGCTTTACGCACACACAGCCTTATACCTTGAGGGTGTAAGTATTCAATTACTGTATTAAACTGAGTTCATCTCACTGGAAGAGGAAGAAGAAAAAAGAAATTACAAGAGCACACACTGAACACTCCCACATACTACTACTGCTCCTGTATTGTCACTGTGGTTTCCCCTAAAGTGTATATATTTGTACCTTTAGTTAGGGAAAAGAATTGTACCTTATTTGGTTATAATTGTACATTTTAATTGTAATTGTGTTGATTTCTTACGCATCATTTCATCTCCAGGACTTATATCACATTCATTTATTTCACACAGTTCTATAATGAATTCTTTAAAATATCACACTCTCCTTCCGAAGAAGAGAATATAATGGACTTTTAGGGAGCACAACTGGACTTTAACACCACTGCTGTAGCTTTAAAAGTACATTTACATTGTTTGTACCTTTAGTGACCAATAATGTACCTCTACTATACCTGCTTTTTCTGAGAGTGTACTACTACTATATGTCTGTTTGTTTGAGCTTTAAAAAACAAAAAAAGACAGGCACACTGGAGTTTGTGCAAATATTTTCCATTAGCATTTCAATTTATGCCAGGGTGAAACACACAGTGTGAAACTGCCCTCATTTGAAGCAGTGGAATCAGGTTTCAAACTTTCCATGGTTTTCCATGCATAATTCAGGTTGGCCAAATTTCGAAGGCAATGCTTTTGATGTGGAGGTATTGTTATAAATCAAGTTACCATCCACAAAGCTCTCTCTCTTGCTTTCTCTCTTTCTCCCTCCCTCTCAGGATGGTGCATTACTCCCTGGGCAGACTGTGAGTAAGATATCAGAGTCTCTGACATATTCGGAATTCATTTGTGAGATTCACGAGCATCTCAGGCTCTGACAGTTGAGTATTCATCCACTGTCAAGTCTAGAGACAAAGCCCCCTAAAATAATGCATGGAAGGGTGTCTGTGGCACCCCACTGTAAAATAGGGGCTTTGACTGCTTCGCTGTAGTCTGCGGTGGAGTCAGATATTTGTATGGTTCAAACTATTTCCTTCTTCAAATTTGAACTAATTTATTTATCTATTACATTAAGGATGTGTAAATTAAGCAAAATCCCCCAACCCCAAGAACACCACGAAGAATACAGACTCTAATCCCTTAACAAATCAAGAGTGACTTCTCTGTACCTTGTAATACTTTAGTTTATAGAATTAGTTCATGTACAGTGCGAATTGTGTTTACTTATTTAAAATAATAATAATAATAAATAAAAAGAAAAGAGCAAAATTACACTGGGGCTTCTAAACCAGAACCACTAGCCCACTGCTGAATCTCTGAGCCAGGTGGAACCTTTCATCACATGACCGAAGCATAGTCACAGACTATGACCTACAGAAAAAAATAGAAGCTAATTTAAACCTACACACAAACTGGAAAAATTCTTGAGAAGTTTTTTTATATGACTTTTAAACTATTTAAATAGCAGAGTTATTATACAGCAATTAACACATTATACATTGTTCTTGTGGATACACATAATTGAACTGTGCACAAACATTTAAAAACCCGTGGTCTAATCACACGCAGAGAATATCTCTCCAATGAATTCCATTAGTTTTTGGGGATTTAGTTAGATAGTGGTGGATTGGCTGAATGAAGTTTTTTGCCTAATTCTGCTTCATAAGTGGGCAGTTTTGCAACAATTAATACAAACTAACTGTCACGCACTTGTTCCTGTCATGCCTGTTTTCCCCGCCATGTGCTCTCTCAGCACATGGCTCTGTTTGTTGTTGTCCATGTCTCCGCCCTTGTCCCGCCTTTGTTCCGCCTCCTTGTCCTTAAGCCTCGTTATCTGTTTCAGGTGTGTCTCGTCTGTTCATGTATTTAAGCTCCCTTGTGTCACTTCTGTGTATCGGTCATTCGTGTTGATTCTTTCTCATTCCTAGTCATGTTGTGTTGTTTCTCTCCTACTTTAAGTCAAGTCGTTTTGTTTCCTAGTGGTTGTGTTTTGTTTCCTATTCATGTTATGTTGTTTCTTTCCCACTCCCAGTCAAATCGTTTTGTTTCCTATTCATGTCGTGTTGTTTCTTTCCCACTCCCAGTCAAGTCGTTTTGTTTCTCTCCCCAAGTTATGTTGGTCCTTTTCCATTGTTGTCGTGTCACGTTACCAAGTCTGGTCTGTCTGTCTCAGTCGTTTCCTGTGTCATGTTATTAAGTCTGTCTGTTGTGTTTTCTCTAGCCCTCTGTGTTAAGTTTCATATTTAGCTCTGTGTTTAGGTTTAGCTTTACCTCTTTGTGTTTACTTAGCGTTCTAGGTCTTTGTGAAGCATCCCTGTCTAGGTCTCTGTTTAGTATCTCTGTTAAGGTCTTTAGTCTGTCTGTCTTTCATGTTTGCTTTAGTTCTCCGTTGTAGGTTTAGTCTGTCTAGTTTTTTGTATTTAAGTTTAGTCTGCTTACCTCCCTGTGTCTGTCTCTGTTAGGTCCCTGTGTGTTATCTTTCCGTTAAAGTTTTTGTTTTGTTAAATTAAACTATCTGTGTTTTAGCAAGTCTGTCCGCCTCCGTCAGTCCGCCCTGCCAATCGTGACAGAAACACTAAAATAACACCAACTGGGTTTGGACTTGGATGTAACCTGCATCTTTTTTTTTTCTTTCGCTACATTGTTTTTTCACTATTTCTGTTATGTATTTGATAAGTGGAACATATATGAAATAGCATATACAAAAATGGCAAAAATGCAAAGGCTAAGTCATAAATTGTATGTTTTAGTTTGTGTATAATTTAGTGAAAGTAAATTAAAAATTCAAAATCTTGCATAGATCCCTTAAAAATAATACGTGTGATAACAGTGAAAATGCTGTGCAGAAACATTTTGACATATAACGTAGAAAAAAAATGCATTTCAGGCAGATAGAAAGTTAGAGTCAGTGTGAGTGTTACAGTGTGTGTGTGTGTTTGGAAGTTGCTCTGGGCTGCAGGACAGGTGTACTCTACTTCACCCTCCAATCTCTGCAGTCTCTAAACTCAGAGGTGAAGGAAAGTGAGCTCTCAGTTCTGACACTGACTTTCACTAAGTTCAGCTGCAGGATGGACACGAGCCTGAACCCAAAGCTCAGCAATCAGCCGCAGGCTTTTTAGACTTGTTCAAACATTCTCTCTGTCCTTTAACTTAATCTACAATTATTATCGTGGTCAATATATGGACAAAATACCGCATGATTAATAGACTGATACTGAGATAATTATATGTTATACACGTCTTTGGGCTGAGGAGTAGTGGAACTGCATTCTCCAGAGTGACTGTGCTCCATCCAGTACCTTTGGGATGAGCTGGAGTTGTGTTTGTGGTTCAGAATAAATCATTCAACACCAGTACCAACCTCCCCAAAGCTTATATGGCTGAAAGCCCATCCGTGTTCCAATATTTAGTATAAACCTTACCCAGAAAACCAGCAAAACGTGGGGGGAGGCACAGTAGGTGAGTGGGTTTCTAAAAATCTTTAGCTGTACATTACATTTATTAATTTGTTCCTATCCATAACAATCATATATAGGACTAGTTTTTACAGGACTTTCATAACAGCAGTATATCGGCATATAACAAATACACATTTTTGGTGGTAGATCGTTTTTTTTAATTGCATGGTCGTTCACAGTTGGCAGAATATTGAAGATATTGCAAGTTATTTTCAGATCATTCAAAACTCCAGTTCCATATAGCTCTGGATCAATAACCAACACAGTGGAAAGCCGTGGATTTTTCATTGTCTCCTCACTGCTGTTTGTTGTGCTGTCTACCCAAGGGCACAGGAAGGTCCAGCATACCTTCTGCTTTTGGAATAATTCTTCACTTTTGAAATTCACTGAGAGTATGGCTAGGGCTAGCTGTCAGTCACACCTAAATACAAAACCACAGAATATCTCACTCTCTCTTTCTCTCTCTCTCTCTCACTCTCTCTTTAACACATACACACAGAGCTATTGTCATTCATTAAAAAAAAAAAGTGAAATAATTGAGGAGTAACATTTTCTATGAATACCATGTAACTCATTCATGGATGTACATACACTGGTCAGCCAAAATGACCTCCTTTACACTCGTCGTCCATTTTACCAGCTCCAATGATTGTAAGCTTATTTCCTCTGTAGTTCTGCAATTACAGACTGTAGTCCATCCATTGTTCTGCATACTTTGTTAACCCCCTATTTGCCCTGTTATTCCAACATCAGGACCACCACAGAGAAGGTATGATTTGGGTGCTGGATCAGACACAGTTTTGTCCAACAAACAACAATACTCAACCAACTGTGTCCTGTGGGTGGTGTCCTGTGTCCACTGGTGAAAGACTAAAGGGCCAACACAAACTGTGCAGCAACTGAAGTTCCACCACCCAAATCATAGCTGCTCTGTGGTGGTCCTGTAAGGGTGTGAAACAGTGTGAAAGACAGAAATATAGTGCAGCTATATGCAAATGAAGCTGCTAAAATGGACAAAGAGTGTAGTTGGTTTGTAGATGCTCAGGATATATTTAAGTATCGTTCAACGTATTTAAGTATCATTTAAATATCTATTAAATGCAACTGAACTTGAGTGTGAAGGATCCTTTTAAGTCTATCCCTAACCCTAAACCTAATCTTAACGTTAAGCTCAAGGCAACACCCAAACGTATTCCTAAACATAACCCTAACCATGTTGATGATAATTAACTGAGTATCACCAACCATCTGTGATTAAATTTATTATATGTAGATCGTTCATAGGGGACCATGCAAATAATGTGTGAACAGAAATTTTTATAATGCTGTAAAATGCAACATGTTTACAGCACATACGGCATAGTAAATCTGATGAATGCTCTGAATTTATTTAGTTATCTTATGAAGGACTTACAACATCTTTTGAATGTTTTCATACACCGTTAAAGAGATAGCATTCATAAAATTGTGTTATTAATAGCATTGTAATGGGTAAATTCCTCCAGTTAAAAGGGCAGGACAACATGAGCAAAGCCTTAGCCTTCAATAGCATTATCTGATAAATCACATTTCTGGCTCTATTCCAAGGTGTTGGAGCAATTTCACACATGCAGAGGACACAAAAAGAAGGCACTGGGCTAGTATTTATTAAAATTTTTCCCTGCCTCTGCAGGCATATTAGGAGCTAGGATATGGCACATAGCACAGGGCCTTTATGAATGGAGATGTGTGTTTTGGGGGGTTGCATTTAATGAGGGTAGAACTGAACAAAAACACTGTATAATACATGTTCATGTAAGCTGAGGGGTGATGAAATGAAAGCTGCTGTCATTGCAGTAATGAATGTGTTTATTCCTGACAAGAACTGAGGAAAATATTACGCAACTGCCCATAAAATGTTGCGCAGATGTCTCACCCAAGCAGAGCAGTTATATTTAAAGAGAGAGTGAGAAAGAGCTGGAGAAATGAGGTTAAAGCATCATTCAGTATGGGGATGATGGAGTTAATAATGAAATATTCAGAACTTTAATAAACTGATAAGGAATCATATGCTTGTTAATAATGAACAGGTTTCACATTAAATTTGACCAATTAGTGTTACCATAATATTATGTACAATAATCATAAAAAATTAAACAACTTCAGATGTTAAGATCATTTTTCATGTTGTTATGTATATCACTGCTGTACAGAGAAAACCATGATGGTAACTGTTCAGTAGAAAGGAAAAACATTCTTAATTTGGAATGGACATTAAGGTAAAAAAGAGAATATTCAAATGGTTTTGGAGCATTTCTATTGGTCCATACATCTTGAACTACCTATGAGGAGATGAAGGGTTAAAACATGAAATGAAAATGAAGAAATCTATAAACAGATGAAAATGTTTTTCTTTACAAAGCAAAATTATTCTGCTACATTAAAAAAGACAAGCCAATAGACATGACCTATTCAATAAAATGTCCATTATTTGCTTAGAGATGTGTATGCTTATGGATAATTATTTTGCAAAAAAAAAAAAAAATAATAAAAATTATAAATAATAATAATAATTCATTAAAATTCATTTTCCCCAACATCAGGAGGTAAACTGTTCAATCCATGATGTTGTCTCAGCCATCCATATTGAACAATTAGAGAGGATGCACAATTGACAGGATGCCCCGCCCCATTACACAAGCCAGCTGCCAGCGTTTCTGGTTATTTAGTACTCTACTCCAAGCACATTGAGCTGTGTAGTGGCATTGTGTTTACAGCAGTTCAAAAACTGTCTGGAGACATGTCATAGCAGGGTTCACATCTCTTAGAGGAAGCATTATGCTTGACTTAACTTAAGGGTGGAAGTGGTAAGAACGTATATTTGGGAAGAATGAATGAATGTATGAATATCTAAATAGTGATGAAAAAAGCACTGCCAAATAAAAACTCTAAATGAAAGACAATAAATTCAAAATACTGAACATTTAGAAAATGGCACAAACCTGGCTTACACCCATTAAAGATTTGAGATTCTAAATTCAGCAACAGCTGCAGTGAAAAATCACACACCAGTGTTGTCACGGCAGCCAACTTTGCAGAGGCTGGAGATTTCAGTTGAGTAGCCCATAGCTTTTCATTAGCACCCAGGTCAATACTGCACAAAATGGAGATTAAATAACATATGTTCCCTAACAGCCCCAAAGCTAGTCTGATGATGTTTTTGATAGAGTGCCCCTTTCTCTGAATATGAAACTGTAAAAGCCAACATGTTCTTGCTTCATCTTCACATTTAATTAATGTCATAAAAATTTACTTGCATTAGAGGGTCTGAAAAGCATTAATAAAGCATCCGGGAATGGTTCTGAAAAAGAGGGATCGTAACATTCAGAAAGATTATGGAAGCACATTGAAATTCTGGAACCAATTGCATTAGCGCTACTTTCAATGTTTCTTCAGGCCGCGGACCGTCTGACCTGTATTTTAACACATCCACCGTGAAAAACAGCAGTTCCAGCATGGCTCACTTTAAAAAGAGCCAAATGCCACAAAAACATCCCCCTTCTGATTATGTTTATCTGCTTCTTCTCCCTTATTTTTTAAGGGAAAATTTGTTATTGGTCTGGGACTTATGTTAATGCTCTGTTTTATCAAGTCATAGCCCTATTTTTCCTGCATGGAAGAGTAAACAACTATATATATCATTTCATTTTCTTTATATACCCATGTGGATTAAACCTTGTGCATTATTGGATTTTAGCAGTGTTATGAAAATATACTCTAGTTATTAATCCTGCTTTACTTTCTGACTCCTATAGTTTCAGTATTGATTCCTGTGTCTGAACTCTGATCTTACCTAGTGTTTAACTACGTACTTAACAGTGTAAACAATAAAATAACCGATTCACTTTATTCACCACCACATTATAAATCAGGATAAATATACAACTGTGGCAGGCACATGATCAGAAATCGATAGTAAATCAAAGAATCTAAGCTTGTATGATTTGATTGGTTGGTTATGATTTTTAGATTTACATGTTTGGTTTAGGGTGGCACGGTGGCGCAGCAGGTAGTGTCGCAGTCGCACAGCTCCAGGTTCGATTCCTGATCCAGGTGACTGTGAGGAGTTGATGTGTTCTCCCTGTGTCAGCGTAGGTTTCCTCCGGGTGCTCCGGTTTCATCCCACAGTCCAAAAAACACAGGTTGGTAGGTGGATTGGCAACTCAAAAAGTGTCCGTAGGTGTGAGTGTGTGAGTGAATGTCTGTGTGTGTCTGTGTTGCCCTGTGAAGGACTGGCGCCTTCTCCAGGGTGTATTCCCGCCTTGCCCAATGATTCCAGGTAGGCTCTGGACCCACCGCGACCCTGAATTGGATAAGCGGTTACAGATAATGAATGAATGAATGTTTAGTTAAGGGCGGCACGGTGGTGCAGCAGGTAGTGTGTGTGTGTGTTGCCCTGTGAAGGAGTGGCGCCCACTCCATGGTGTATTCCCGCCTTGCACCCAATGATTCCAGATAGGCTCTGGACCCACCGTGACCCTGAACTGGATAAGGGTTACAGATAATGGATGAATGTTTGATTAATTAATCTTTGTTCAGGATTACAATGAATCTTGAAGAACTGGGTCTTTCAAAGTGTTTTCATAGTAGGGGTAGCCCATTCACCACACTTTGCTCACTATCAGTTCAACAAGGGATCACAACATTTCACATACAGAGTACTGGGCCTACACAAATTGGACCAAGGCCCACCCAGTCAGCCGGAGCTAATTCCCTGTGTGTGAGTGCACTTTTGTGGACACACTCTTCTTTCTCACTCTTCCATACAAATCATCCAGTATCTGGGCAATAAGAGCTGTGCTATGTTTTGTGCCAATACAGGATGCATTTTATACCACATTTTTGAGGCTAGACTGTTAAGACGGATTATTTGTTTGACACAGACAAAAGCTCTCTCTCAGCCAAAGGGAGGGGCAGATACTCCACGGATCCTAAACAGAGAAACATCTCCAAACAGTGCTTCTCATTGGTTGTTGCTTTTATTAAGCCAATCAGCAGTCAGGTTTAGCTGTTCATCAATCAGTTTCTCCTACAGGGGGTTGTTTTGCGGCAGCGCTGAGAGAAACAGGTCAATGCTGAAAAACTGTGAACTTACAGCGCTGCCTTTAGATAAAACCTATTTTAGCACTGTGTCTTGGAGAAACCACATTTCATTTCACCCTCAATACTGATGACAATAAAGCTTACTGACTTTTAGAATCAAAGTCATTCTTTACACCTAAAAATCACATTCGATAATTTCGTGTATAAGATTATGAATGAATATAAGATATAACAGTAACATTAACAAATTATTCTTAGAGTGTAAGATAAAGAGTCCTAAATAAGCAGAATAGTCTGCATATTAAACACATGGCATAACAGTAAAACAATGCAGCAAATGTGTCTTTACTGGACATAGAGTACCAGTCAAATGTTTGGACACATCTTCTCATTAGTCATTGGTGGAATAGGGCTATGCTCTGTATAGAACAGTGTACCAGCCCCTACCTCTGCACAAGTTATGGTCTCAAACACATTAAGAAGGCCACAGCTCTTCACTGAAAACCTTTCCAGGTGATGACCTCATGAAGCTGATTGAGAGAACAACGAGAGTGTGCAAAGCTGTCATCAAAGCAGAAGGTGGCTATTTTGAAGAATCTGAAGTATAAAACATATGCTGGTTGGTTTAACACATTTTTGTTTACAACATAATTCCAAATGGTTTACTTCATAGTTTCAATGTCTATCATGTTCATTTACAAAGTAGAAAAAAAAGGCTCTGGGTAGGCTCCAAACCCATAGTGACCCTGAACTGGATAAGCGGTTACAGACAATGAATCAATGAATGAATGAAATATTTCACTGGTACAGTATAAATTAAGTATGGTAATGAAATGAAGAAGAGACTGTCTTTTAGATCTCATAAACCAATGCTTTCAGTTCAGATCTCATTGTAAATAAATACTATTTTAAAATAGTTAAGCTGAAAAGAGTGTATTGCCCTGTGAAGGACTGGCGCCCCCTCCAGGGTGTATTCCCGCCTTGTGCCTAATGATTCCAGGTAGGCTCTGGACCCACCGTAACCCTGAATTGGATAAGCAGTTACAGATAATGAATAAATGAATGAATGAATGATCGAATGAAATAGACTATTTGCAAAAACATGGACAGATTCTGTTTTGCCACTGTTCAGAAAGTCCCCTGGGTCTTGCATTCCTTAATTTGATTTCAGAAATTTGGCAACCCTAGACATGATGACAAGGCATATGAGAATGGGATGCTGTGCATAAGCGCATGACTTCGAATTTATGAAATATATAGATCAGTTTCAATTCAGCTGGTAATCAAGAGGCCTGCAGAAAGAAGGCTACCAATGCCCAGTTTCCCTCTAGAGTTATCCATGTCTATAGTCTGTTAATGTCATTTATATCAGGCAAAAATGTTAATACTGACAAGAAAGTTAGGGAACATTGCCAAGCAGGTCTTTTATGATGGACAGCATTAAACAAGAAGGCTAGTTAAACCTATTGATTTACTTGTCATGATGCTGGCATGGATTTTTAATGCCTGTCACATTCCACTCTAGCTCAGTTGTCTTGCGTCATGTTCACAATACACCCACATGAGATGAATCTTGGTGTTTTTTTTATTCATTTCCCTCCCTCTCTCTCTCTCTCTCTCACCGTACATCTCTCTCTCTCTTTCTCAGCAGCCTTCGTTCCTCTTATTAATTATCCCTTTTTGTCATAATTCCCCTCTGGTTTCTTTGCTCTCTGTCGTTTGTTTTTCTTTTTTTTTTCCTATCCACACACACATTGAAAATCAAAGTGTGTAAGCCTCTGTGGTGGGAGGCACTGAGCGCTGCATAAGAAACAGACGGAGATACGGACTCCAGTCTGCAGTCAGCACATACAAAACATCTCAGCTACCCCATGTCTTCAGCAAACAACACAAAAACCAGTCAGATGCCACTGTGCTTTAATACCACTACCCGTTGAGGTGAATCTTTTGGAGGCTTGCATTCATTCAGTGATGGCATAGCCTCAGCACACAATAAGTCCCCTTGGAGTTTGTTTAAAGAGATGTCCTTGCCCAAGCACTAGAAGGATAAGAAAATGATTCGTTCATGAGCTCTGAGTGCTTTCATATCTCTTAATGAGAACACTGCTTGCCGTCCTGCACTGCAGCATTGTGTCATCTCCAGATTGAATAAAGGGAGGAGGTTGGTGAGTTAAGTGCTCTCATGAGTAGACATGTTTGTATGTGAATGAGAGTGCTGGCATGTTCTCTCATATTTTTGATTTGGATTTTCTCATTTTCTTCAGCAAGCTATTATGTGTGCAATGGGCCAAAACTTGCCATTTTGGGTCCCGAAGCTGTGTTTTTTATGGATCACTGGAGTGGCAATTTCTTCTATATAGTCCTTGGCATGCCCAGATTAAAAATTCGGATCTAGCTGTGAGTTCTGAATGGGAGAAATAAAACAGATTTCCATAAGTCGCTGCTGTCATGCTCTAAAATAATCAAAACAGTTAAAAAATCAATATATGGATCTTACAGTTCCAAGAATTAAGGGTATATTATTCTTTAAAAAAAATCCCATTTATTAAGTTGTTCAATTCTAGAACTGGAAGTAGTATTAAAATACCTCTGGGCATGACGCCACTGCGGCTATACAAATTCAGTTTATTGGGAAGCAGAATGCCCATAATGGACTAATCAATAAAATAGGTTGCAAATTAAATTTTAATGAAATATAATCATTTTGTTAACATATGCATTTTTTGATGGAATTACCAGTGCTTGCAAAGAAAATTATTTTAAAATGTGATTGTGCCTGGCTGTAAGTGGTTGCTGGGCAGATTTAAGGTGTAATGTTGTTTATTTGTGTTTGTGTGCATGAGGGTTGCCTGGTGTGTAGCGAGGGGTTTTTGTGAGGGGTTTATTAAACCTCTCCAAGCGGTGTAAGGTTTTGGATGAGGTTCACTTCACTCGTGCTGCACACCCGGAGCCGTTCTGTTCTGTCTTTCCTATGCCCTTGTTAGGGCATGATAAGGAGCACCCTTGAGCAGTAATGTATGTGACTCCAGTCTCTCTTTGATGCCTGCTACAACATATAAA
Source organism: Hoplias malabaricus (assembly GCF_029633855.1). Taxonomy (NCBI): domain Eukaryota; kingdom Metazoa; phylum Chordata; class Actinopteri; order Characiformes; family Erythrinidae; genus Hoplias; species Hoplias malabaricus. The sequence goes on along the minus strand of NC_089805.1, from coordinate 37,595,500 downwards.
CAAATATGTCAAATTAACATGTGATATAATCAGTCATGACATCAAACATGATGGAATCTGTCATGGTAATTACAGATAATCTAACACGACGCTAACACGATATATTATTGAACATATGACAACTGCCATGACATGTTTATGTCAGTATTATGTCCTGAGGTTCAAATGCACAGCTAAAGCTTATAAATTAAGACTTTATTATCACTTATACATCGCTGACTTAGGACACTGATGAATAAATTGCTGACTCGGAAGAGGGTCCCTCACCGATTAGTGTATTGATTTTGCACGCCATCAATCTGCCGCTTAATTAAACAGTTAATTCATGAACGTACTATTGATTTGGCATGTCTCACTGTACACAAGCAGATACCAGCAAACAGCTGTAAAATGCAAAGTTCTGCTAATAACTTTGTCAGGATGCCAGATTAAAATCTGCAAAGCACTGCCCTGTTCCCTCCTTGTTAAACCCAAACTTTCTTTAAGAAAGATCATAGGAAGCAGTAACTCTCAGTTCCAGTCAGTAAGATACAGCACCTCAACACTATAAATATCATTTATTGCAGGATTTGAAAGTGAGTGTCAAAGTTAGCGATTTTTTAATGGGTGACAACGATATTGGTGTGTTCATTGTAAATGGTATTACACAGAGTTCTCAGCTCTGAAAAATTAATAACATGTCTGTTTTTGTCTCAGTGGCTTCGTCAAGTCTTTTAATTTACTTGCTGTCTGAATCAGACGTATAAATATCTTCTTACTCCCTTCTGACAAAGATGAAAGTTGCTTTTAAGTGAACAAAATGAAGAGTTCCACCCATGAAGCTCATCTAAGTACTCCAGTTATATTTAACTGATTGTTTAGTGCAGCTTCTCATTTAATGTGCAAGGCGGTCGGTAGTGCTGGGCGATATGAGCACCAATCAATATCATTAATGTAACATTTTACCACGATTATGATTAATGAACTATTGTTTTGTTTTTGTATTTTTGACCCTCTTAGTTCAGTGAAGAGGCTTGAACTGTAAACATGCTTCAGTATTAAATATGGGATATTTTTTCTAATGTTGCTGGGAGCTTGTTCCTCTTGTTTTTTCTCAGTGTTGCCATGGTTTCCTGATAAATGTCTAAAACCCAGCCAGGTGAATTTGCATATATTTCACTGAAGGCCAATTCCAGGGTTTGTACAGTGTGTACAACGTGTACTAAAAATAGGTCACCTAAATTTCTGAAGCATTTCTCACTTTATTACTTACTCCATCATTTCTTTTACACTTGCACTGAGGGAGTTTTACACTTACACTGCCCCCTTTCATGAGCTTATAGGAGGATTGAACCCTGATCTCTGTAAATCTACTTTGTGACAACTTTCTGTTGTGAAAAGCACTATATATAAAATTTGATTGGTTGATTGCATAAAAAGTAAAAAAAAAAATCAGCATTAAACCTGCCCTAATATTAACCATAAACCTGTTTTACATGTATGTTTAGAAACAGTTGGATATCTGTAACATTCTCCCACAACAGATTAAAGCAGTTTCTTTAACCCTTATTCAGGTAAATAACAGACAGTTTGTGTAGATTTAGTGCCAGTGGATGTTAGCTTGTTCAGAGGTGTACAGTAGCTACGACTCATAAGCTATGTTTCCATCCAAACCCTGGCCTTAATCGAACATATCTAACTTGAACTCCCTTGGTGAAACTGATCTTAATCCATAAATGCTGTTAGCTATAGCTGGGATGGTTCAAATGCTGCCTCCTGTTCTGTTTAAACAAATGGCTGATGTAGTTTCCTCAGTCTTGGCAATAACATTCTGCTTTGCCTGCTTACATTTCAAATTATGGTGCAAAATTTATGTTTCAACTCAAAACTTCATTAAACAGCAGGGTGGATTAATTGAATTTGCACCTGATGGTTCTGAAAGTGGGTAGAATATTATGTGGGAGCTTTTTACTTAAAGGTGCAGCAGCAAAATTTCAGTAATGATGATTAAATAAAGATAAATCACACTTTATATTTGCCAAAAAATACAGTTCTGAAGCTCAGCTGTTTGCCATTTATGGAAAAGCAGCCATGCTGGAGCTTTCCTCTACTGAACACTGGCCCAACTTCAGTACATTCGCTGACACCTGAAGAGTTGAGTGTCCACTTTCATTATTCTCAAGAATACAGTCAAAAAATCATATTCTAAAGTGAATTGAATTCATAAAACCACATCTTGTGTTCCTAAAGAAATCCTCAGTAAATATTTACAGCACTGTGGACTTTACTTCACCAAGGTATTCCAGTTTTCCCAGCACAATGCTTAAAAGACAAGGATTATGTTATGTACATTATTATAAATGTATTATAAATGCACCCACTTCAGGGTGTGTCCCCACCTTGCGCCCAGTGATTCCAGGTAGGCTCCAGACCCACAGTGACCCTGAACTGGATAAGTGCTTACAGACAACTAATGAATGAATGTGTTATCTTAATTTAGCTTACATAACTTAATGGATAGTAACATAAACAGCATGTAGCCTTATGACTGATGATGTTCAGTTATGCGTTACTGTTAATCCTTTAGAAAGATGAGATATTCATATTAAGCTCCACACATAAATGGAACTTCTTATGTTTTTGTCGCTTGCACCGAAGTCTATTGCCAGACAACTTGAAGCAGACTTAGTAGCCACTTGTAAAATTACAAGTATAATGCTTTTTTTTTTAACCTTTCTGAAGCTGTGAGGGTTTCTTCTGCTACAGCTGAACCCTTTGGAAGGGTTAATCATGTGTATTACATCTCACCCACAGTAACAAGAATGTAAAAAATGAGCCTGGTGTAATGTTGGAGGAACTTGGAGAGCCAGTCAATATCAGCCCTCCTCCTCATCCCTTAGTGCAGGATTGATAGGATAGCAACCTCGCATCTCACTCAATGTTTATTGGAGCTTAACTACTCCAGGTGTCTATATGCAATCCCACAATTCTGTCAGTGGGACCAGTGTGTCTGTTTGTAGACAAGCGACTTGTCAGAACATGACAGCACCCACACTGCATCAGCCAGCAGCATTTAATACTCATCCTCATTCCAGTAATCCTTGGAAGGTAATACATTATTTTAATAGCAATGTTGTTGCTGTCACACAGTGTTTTGTAACTTTTGGATAGTTTGAATTATTTATTTTTGTTGTCTTGTGTTCAAGTTCCATGCTGAATGGACCAAAAAGGAATGGTCAAATCATTTGCGATAGAGTGGGGTCCCAATAAATTTCATTATACGTGTGCTACAACCATTATCCATGAGTACCTGGCCTCACTCAAAGCAGAAGGGTGGAATGGTATCTTCCCCTATCACTCAGCATGCTGCTAGACAACATGAAAATCTACTCACTGACCTAAAAGAACCGTTCTCCTCAGTCTCAAAAGCAGTTCAAAATGTTTTACATGTCTCAGAGGAAACATGTGCTAGCCTTTGCTGTCCCAGCTTGGTGACACTGTGCGAACTGAGGAGTCCTAGCGTGTAGGTGACAATAAAATTGGGAGGAGAAAACTGGGTTGCAAAATAAATAAATAGATAAATCTTATGGTGTGAGGTTCCTCAGTGGGTGTAAATATAAAGACTGATCTCTGCAACGCTGTTCAGGAATACGGGAGTGTGTGGGCCTATATGTATCAGAGCTGATGCAACATAAGATGAAATCTGACCTTCAGTTTTTTTCACAGTGGAGACTGGTCAATGCGAGAGCGAGGATCATAGTAAAATCTGCTCTGTGGCCAGGAGGAGCACTGTGTGTGCATCTTCTCTTCACCATTGATGAAATATGCATGATTTCTGCCAAACAAAAAATGAATAAAAAAAAAGCCAACTTGTCAGGACACTGCAAGTGTGTACATAAGTGTCTCCACACTGATAATTTGCATAGCAGTGTTCATCCCTTTCAAAACGTGTGAAAGATGCTAATTATCACAACATTACAACACAAAACAGAGAAAACTGATTTTTTTTTTTGCCCTCTTCCAGACACACCTCTTTTTTTGCCCAGGATTGAGATTTGAAACAGTAATTAACTACTTCAGAAAAAGTTTGAAAGCTGATTTTATGCTTTTAGCTATTACACACAAAAAAGCAGCAACAACAACAACAACGAAGTATGCATTTGTTTAGTTGCATTTTGCGCCGTGCTGCTGGACATGTGATGAGCAGCCCCGTACAGTTCATTACAAAGTATGAACATACACACACATATTATGCATGGTCATAGTTTATATTGGAACCATCACATAGTCTTGGATTTCGCTAGTTAATTGATGCCCAATGAATTTAACCAATCAAAAGGATTCAACTGAATTTAGTTTTCATGTAATAGATATTTAAATAAAAAATTAAGGAAAGATCTTCAGTGGATTACTGTACAGAACTGTAGTTATTGAGTTTATTTTCTCTCCACTAATTTTAATGAAAATTTAAATTATTTAAAACTGCACTAGACACCATTTACAAAATAATCTCATCCAAGTATTTATCTTCAGTAAAACATCCTTCTAGTAACAGCACCATTAACCTTAATAACACAGAAACTTTTGAAGAGCAAGGAATGAGTTTTCCCTTTAACTTTAAAAAGCAATATTAAAGGCAAATGTAATCACAAGTGCATGTGCCTGTTTTGCAGAATTGGAACATTCATCAAAAGCACTGTATTACATTTGTAATATTTGCATTGCCATTGTCATATGAGCTTCTCTTAAACAGAGGCTACACTATACATATTCTTAACCCAATTTAGATGTGGAATTGTGGCTTCAGAAAAAAAAAATCAATATCAGAAGTGACTTTCCAGGTTGGGGAACAAAGTCAGAAAGGATTGATGGCGCCAGTAATCTGGTACTGAGACGGGACACAAGTCAGATTTTAATGTTCTGGATGAGTTCGGAGGCCTTTAGGGATTTTCCAATTTGCTTGATTTTTATGACCTGGATTGTGTCACAAAATAAAAAGGAAGATTTACGGGATTTTGCTGTGTTTTTAACTTGGTGCACCCTCTAGAATGGTATGCCATTCTAAAAGCCTATAAGGATTTTTAAAGCCATTTAGGGTCTGCCACTCTTTACTGCTCCTTTAAGGTCTGAGTAGCAAAGGAAGAGCTAAATCCTGGGCCATATTCTGACATTTCAGTCTCAATCATCCACTCTGTGCACTCACAGCCCTGAACTATAGCTTTCAGCACCCTCCAGTCAACTCCATCACCTCTCACTGTCCAGCTAGACCAGTCCATTACAGTGGGAAGTAGAGCCACGAGGACGTATACATCTATCTGTCTCCGGAGCAACGAAGGGTAGTCTGTCTGAGAAAGCTTTTTTTTTTTTTTAAAGATATTCCAAGTTCTTGATTTTTGAGCCTGGGTCAGTGCAGTTTAGACAGAATCCCCCTCCAAACCCCAAAACAGCTTTTTTTTTTTTTGTAAGTATTGCATCTATTAGATCATTTATACATTTAATATTCTATAAGATACAAAATTCTACACCTGTGCTGAATTCCAAAAATGCGATAAAAATGATGTATTATTTGAAACAACTATTGTCAGCACCTGACTGTAATCATGATTTGATACAAAAGTAGCATCAAGGCTTAGTAAAAAAAAGCAGCAATGTTCCAAGGATAGACACTTACAAACCATAACATGTCTGAGAAAGTTTTTAAAATGTTTGAAAACAATATTCCTCAAAGACATATAGGAACTGATCTGTATATGGCACTGGGCAAAGCATCAGTAAAATATTCAAGGAATCTGGAGGAAATTCACTGAGTAAAGAGCAAGGATACAGACCTAAGCAGAATGACCATGACATGACCTGATCCCTCAGATGTCTGTGCATCAAGAGCCATTATTCATTTATAATGGATTGTAGCACATGATGCAGGGGATGATAACAAATCTGTACTCTGCATTAAAGCCATCCATGGCAGTAAACACACAAATACTCTGACAAGTAGTGAGACACCTGAGGAGCATTTAAGTGCCTTGCTCAAGGGTACTTCAGTGATAGATATTGAGGGAGGAGAAAGCTCTGTTTCTGACCTCCACCCACCATCATTATTCCTGCTTGTCCTTCCAAGATCAAACCAACAACATTCTGGTCATAAACACATAGGCCACTGCTGCTGTATGGCACTGCTTCTGAGACGGTTTAGATTAGAGATTAGTGTTAAATGCACATACAACAGCACATTCTGCCTTTAAGACCAAATAACTTCCAAGGATCCCTCTGCAAACTTAAAAAAATAAAAATGCAAAGCCAGTCGGCATGTGCATGGCTGTGGAAGCAGAACGTGCAGGTGTGTGTCCTGGACTGGCCTGCCTGTCTCGACCTGTCCTCGATAGAGAATGTGTGGTGCATTTTGAAAAACGAAATGCGACAACAAAGACCCTGTTCTGTTTCACACCTTAAGACTTGTTTACAGGAAGAATGCTGCTTAACATATTTTAGCTGTAATCAAAAGGAATAGTAACATTATAAAGTTAAGTGCTTCTATAATAGTCCAACCTTTTTCAAAACATCTTGCAATAATTATGATTTAAATAAAGTTTATTTTGAAGATCTAAATTGGGGGATTTGCCCCTTTGCTGCAGTACAATCTTTTGATTTTCTATGAGGTCAGATATTGGAAGACTGCTGTGGGATTTGATGGTATTCAACTAGATAAACATTAATATGTTTGGTTATCACTCACACTCATCCCAAGGACATTGGATGGTGCACAATGTGACTTTAAACTCATGGGCAACACTCCATTTCACTTTATTCCCATTCACTTTATTCATCCAAAATAATAATGGGGTGACTCTCTGTGAGGAGTCTGGTGTGTTCACCCCATGTCCGGGTGTTCATAGGTGTAAGTGTGAGAATGAATGTGTGAGTGTGTGCAGCCCTGTGAAGGACTAGCGCCCCCTCCAGGGTGTGTTCCTGCCTTGCGCCCAATGATTCCGGGTAGGCTCCGGACCCACCGCGACCCTGAACTGGATAAGCGCTTACAGATAATGCAACAGTGGGGCTGCAGCAATAAAAGGCCTTCCACACATGGTGGAACGCCTGAACTAGAAAATCAGAGTCTGCACAATTGTGAGCTGGAACATGAGCATAAAGCATGTAATAAAGCAGAGAGATAAGTGGGTGCAAGGTTAACAGCAGCCTCAAGTTTTATATATTTAAACATGGGTGTTATGAGATATCTACATTATATGTAACTAAAACTCAGACTGTGTACAGACTAGCAGTAAAAAATAGCATTGAAAAAGTGCTTCATATCCCCATATATTCCTGCTGTGTATATGAGAAGCCCTCCCAGACAAGATGCCTCTCTCAGCAGTGTCCTCAGAGCAGAGGTTCTTGTCAGCTTCATATCTGTGGGCTGACCGCACCATTATTTCCTCCACTGAGTGGTTGAAGAGTGGTTGGAGCGAGCTGGTGCACACTGGGCAGGAAACATTAATGCTAAAAGCAGGCTTGAGGGTATGAGGGGCCAGTGGAGCAGCTCTCCAGCGACAGGGGCAGAGCGAGACGGCTGAGAGCAAAGCTACGCCTCGGACAAAAAACCCTCCCAGAAACTGATGAATACAAACAAACTGAAGTGGTTCGGTGGAAGGACGCAGAAACAACGAGGCTAATTCCCTGCTGACCCTGCGGACAGCGGGGCCAAATAGCATGCATACAGCCCTGTGCAATGAGAGGGTTGAAGGACTTGTCACACACACACACACAAAATTTCCACAGCAAACACACACACACACACACAAAAGCTCCACTAAAAGCCTTTCTGCGTCCAGACTTTGTGGCCGCTCAGACCCCAGCAAAAGTAATTTCCCTCATGCTGACCCTGGGGGAGAAGGCCCAGATGTAAATATAGGGTTTGGCATCGGGCTCTTGGCCACGAGAGACACAGGGTCAAAGTACTGTGGAAATGCAAGTGGAGGGCTATTACTCTTTCCTTTTTTCTACTTCTTCCTCTTTCCCCTAGCTCCTCCTACACCTTGTATTACCTGTAGCCGAACTGAGAAGGGGGTTGCCCTTTCAAAAGTTGGGCTCTATCTTTCCTGCAGCCAGAAATGATATTAGAGTATTACATTCCTCACACAAGTTTCTTGTTCAGGGTTCATATTACAGAGACCCAACTCTGAAACCTCGCCTTATCTGTTTTAGTCCCCATGAAAATTCTAGGTTGAATTTAGAACACTTGTTATTATGGAAGAACATTTTCAAAGTTATTTATCTTATCTTAACTCCACATATGAAAAGAGCACTACAGCGGCCTAATTACATACCAGTGTTTACTAGATACAGTCCCAACTTTAGGATGAATTCAGCAGTGTCCTCACTGTCCTTTTAAGTCCAATTTAAATGTAATTATATATGTTCAAATAAAAGATTGAAGCAATGGTGAAGAATGAAGCCAAGAGTAAAACGAAGCAGATGCAATTTCTAAAGATGTTTGACTTCCCTTACAAAACAAAGCATAATTAAAGTTCATTTTATTAATCAAACTTACAAGACTGCAATATCAGATATCAGCTACACTAATATCAGTGCACTCATACCTATAAGTGTACTATTTAAATACATCTTTGAAGTAAATTGGCCCACATTTTAGTTTATAAAAGTATAACATTAGTAAAAAGTTTAAAGTAGACATTGAGTAGTACACATGCAGTTTATACGTTTCTTGTGTGTGTGTTGTACTGCAACTACACTAAAATATACTATTATATAGGAATACGTCACTAGTTGTGTACTTCTATTCTACTTGTAATCATAATAGATTATAATATGAGTGGTGCCTGTTACAACATGCTCAATCGCATTTGATTTTGCTACACTTGTATTGTCAGTGTAAACCATTGAGAAAACATACATATATTCCTAGAAGGTCATTAATAAATTGTGTAGAGCAGAAACTGATCTTTAGGTGGGCCAAGGCAAAAAGTGGGTGGGCACAATTATTCTTTGTAGAATAGAATACAACAGACTCACAGGGACACTGTGGTCGTTATGTAATTTGAACGCCGGCGTACTTGATGAATTACTGTCTCAGTGGTGGGAAAAAAATTAATAGCACTGATTAATGCGAAATGCATTCTGGGATATCTGACACTCTCGAGTCTACAGAAGTTATGTCCCAGTGCATCCTTGGTATTACGGGTGGAGCAAGAACACATCTGGGTATTTGGACTGTACTTGGGTAGATGTGGGCTTTTAAATTGAACAGTACTTGGGCTGCGACTGAAGACATTTCCCAAGAACACGAGCATGTAAGAAGACACAAGAACACATATCGGAATGGCTCCTCATTTCATAGCTCTTCCTTTCGTAAATAAAGAGTATTCAATTGTATGCAGTGAAACAGCACCACCAGTGGATGGGGGTTCAGTGTAGAGCAATTACACGCTATGATGAGGTAAAGTTTCCTCAATGTATACATGTAGGTGTGCTTTTTTTCAGTAGATAATTTTTTTTTTCAGTAAATTATTTATATGTTTTGCTCAAACCTAAGGAGAATATTGTCAATTAAATCAGCCATTTTTTTTTCTTCTTGTTGTTTCTGTATACATTTCCACACATGTACTCTTTACTCTCTGCTATTGCACCACAAACTACAAGCCAAATATATTTAAACATTATGTATAAGGCAAGCATAACTTATTATAGCTTTCTTATGTGTATCTCAAAAGAGTACAAGTACACCCCAAATATACTTATACATTTCTATATTCTTGGAAGTGTTAAGAAAGTATTTAAACTTTGTGAGGGTGACACACACCCACGGACGCTTTTGAGTCACCAATCCACCTACTAACGTGTGTTTTTGGCCCATGGAGGAAACCCACGCAGACACGGGGAGAACACACCAAACTCCTCACAGACAGTCACTCGGAGTGGGATTTGAACCCACAACCTCCAGGTCCCTGGAGTTGCGTGACTGCGACACCTACCTGCTGCACCACCGTGCCGCCCACATTTATTGCATTGATATCTGTAATTAATATAGTTCATTCAGCCTTTTACAGAGGAGCTTTCACTCCACCGCCATTACTTCTCAATGCTGTAAAATCTAAGAACACGTGTGTATTCCATAACCTTCACAAAGAGTGATCACTTTCATTAAAATACTGTGACATCAGCTGAAGTGGCAGAGCCCCTTATTCACCATCCACTCAAAACCCTGGATGGTGAATAATGCCCCGTCCAGGTAAACAGCATCACACCAAGTCCAACACATGCACATCCTAAAAATACACTCACACAAAACAAAACCCCTTAGTTTGGGGTTGTTTTTTGTGGTTATCTAACAAAAGGGCATCTGCTGAGCATGCTGGGACATTCCCCATGAGCTCTCCAGCCCCTCCCTTACTCCCACCACGACCCTACAATACCTCCACAGGGAAAACAAACCCCTGCTCATGTGTGAGCCAGGCTTGAGTAAAGTTAGCTCAGCATGTGTGAGTAAAGGTGCTTCCCCCCAGTAAGGCAGACCAGTACAGCAGTGTCCATTAGCATTTTTTAAGAGTCAGATGAATATGGCGTTATATTTCTTGAAGTTTTTTCTTTGCGTGTGCCCCCTGCCTTACAAGTCATTCCATCTGCCTCGCTAGTGCTGTCTTTGATTCAGATATCAAAGCAGAAACCTCGATTTAATGCTGCTACACATCACGTCTGAATCAGTTTCTCATAAAGAAAACATTGTGAAAAGTATTGTACCCGACTGAATGTGTGTATGTAGGAGTGTGTGTGTGTGTGAGGGGCTTTGGGAGTCTCCAGAATGCATGAGTGGGAACGAGTGGGAGCATTCCTGTGTGTTTGTGTGAACGTGTGAGTGTAAGTTTGTGTACAAGTGCACTAACAGGATTTCCATGGCTTTGGGCTTTCCACACGTTTGGCTTTATTTATGAATATCCTCAGTCTCCATTGCCCCTGCTCTGTGCTTAGCTGGTGCTCAATGTCACTTTGATATGGCACATTTTTAGCATGTCACGGGCACAATGAGGCGGAGGCTGGTGCACGCCGACACTTGATGAAGTCACCGCCGTTTCTCACCCAGTGAGAATGTAATTGACAGGCAAAGCCTCGCAGCATGCATTCGTGTGCGTGCATAAGTGTGTGTTTGTGTGTGTAGAGGGCAAGAGCAAAATGGCACTGACTCAAGCTCATCTAGTAAATCCTATTAATTTACAATGCGTGCCTCCTGCCTCTTACCTATTAGATATTCTGATTAAAATCAAGGCTGCGAGCGACGGAATGGCAAGCCGAGTCTTGGCCCTCCACCAGCCTGAGTGTGCATGTGTGTGTGTATGTGTGTGTGTACTAAAGCCATCACATAAACACCCACTAGGCACCACTGGCCAGGCTTTTGTCCTGCGTACTGAATGCACTGAAACACAAGCCAGATGTAGAAAAGCCTTTTGTAACAGTTTCAGAGGCAAATTAAACACATTCTGCCCACGTGTTATCCCACAACCTGGCTCATATTTATGGGCAGTGTGTGTATGGTAAAATGTAAATGCAAAAGTAAATGCAAATGTAAAATCAGGCATAAATTTGCATCATTAAAAAAATACAGTAGAATACTGTTAGATGGAGGCTCGAGGATCAAACACATTAAAAGAGAGTTTACCATCAGAATAACACTGATTTAACTCACCTCATCAGATGGCTGAATTATGTAACTGTGTCTTTTAAACCCTTTACCACATGAGTGCACAGGGCTAGGCAGAGTTTACCTGATTAGCTGCAGTCTTTAAATGAACTACATAGTAGTTTTACGTTAAAATTACAGGTTTAAAATAACTGCGATGCTTCACTGATTCATTCATTCATTCATTCATTCATTATCTGTAAGCGCTTATCCAATTCAGGGTCGCGGGGATCCAGATCCTACCTGGAATCATTGGGCGCAAGGCGGGAATACACCCTGGAGGGGGCGCCAGTCCTTCACAGGGCAACACAGACACACACACACACACATTCACGTTCACTCACACACTCACACCTACGGACACTTTTGAGTCTGCTTCACTGATCTGTAATAAAAAAAAAAAAGAGACCCAGTTGATGCTATTCCAGGCTCAGCACTGCAGGAACTGCACTGTGTAACTTTTAGAGGAGAGTAGGGAAGTTCCCCTCCCTCTTGATTTGAGGAGAGTGCTAATTAAATTATACTTTGCTACTGTACTAAATCTTACCTTGTGATCCTTTATACTGCAGACACATCCAGGTAGATTTTGCCCAGCATCAATCCTCATGCACACATCTGTTCCTGACTGTGTACACGTTCTAACCCTGGCTTTGTAGGAAACCAGAGAAAAACATTGTCTCACCGGCAATACCCATAAAAAAACAATAAAATGGTCCTACTTGGCTGTTTGTTTAACCTGGTGTGTAGCAATATTTCATGAGGGATGTTTAATCATGTTTACAGAGCAACTGTCACAAAGAATCCACATGTGGCAGCTTGTGCTTTGCAACCCACCTGTTTATTGAAGAAGACTGTAGAGTGGCCACATCTGAGGCTACGCTGGCAGAGAAGTTGTGTGTGTGTGTGTGTGTTATCTCCATATCATTCCTACAGAGTTCCTCAGAATGTCAAGGACACAATCAGGAGTGTGTCTCCCTTAGGGAGAGATGCTAGCGCTGGGCTACACTGCTGAAATGAAATTGTGCCTCTCAGCACGGCTCTGCTGGCCTCTAAAGCTCGCAGAATGCCAACTACACCGCTGCGCCAGCCTGCATCAATCTGCAACCAGCAGCAAAAGCATATACTCCCGGAATTCGATTAACATCAAGCCTCAATCAGACTCAACTATCTGTGCATTAATGGGACAAACATGTGATCATGTGCACTTCAGATACTTGTCATTCAGCGACAGCAGCACTGATTGGAATAATTTCAGGTGTGAATGGGAGCTGGAGAGTAAAGGGCAGCAATTAGAGTCGCTTCACTCCTCGCAGCTCATTATTCAGATCTTCAGTTTAACTCCAATTTAAGGGATAGATGGGTGTGTGGATGGATGGATGGATGGATGGATGGATAGATGGAGGAAAAGGGAGAGAGAGTGAGAAGGAGGAAGAGAGATTCAGAGATTGGTGCACAAGATAAATAGACAGACAGCGAGAGAGAGACATTACTGTACACAGATGTTTAAGTTCCTGCTTATATTGGGGCATAGATAAAAAAAAGGATGGATTAATAGACAGATGAGTGGAAATATGTGTTGATGGATGTAGAGATGGAGCGATAGAATGAAGATCTGGATGAAAAATGGATGGATGGATGAAAAAATGTATATGAGGGAATCCAGAATAGATGAATGGAAGGATGGATAAGTTATTAGACTGAAAGATAAATATACCAAAGGATGGATGGATGGATGGATGGATGGGATGAGATGATGGGTGGCTTGAGAGCGAGGGGATAAAAATATTGCCCCTGTCAGTGTGGACATACAGATCTCTCAGACGGCACTACTGGCTGTGCTTGAGACGAAGGGAAACAGTTGAGAAAGAGATCCATCTTATGTAAAGCAATACTTTCTCTCGGATTCTGATGTCCTCTCGGTATTCGCTGACGTTCTGCCATTATCTCTCCGAGCTGCGGAGCTGAACTGTGAGAAGGACGAGACACTCTCCATCACTCTCAGACAGCAGCCTGCATATTTGTCTTCCTCCTAATGTCTGTCATCAAAGGTTAAGCTCTCTCTGTCATCTCAGATGTGCTCCCCTTCCCATCAATGCCTCGTTCACGCCCTCTTCCTCTGGTTCCCTCTCTCTGGGCTCAGATCAGCTGGACATGGCATGGATGTTATTATTAATTAATAGGCATGAAGTTTTAAAAGGGTAGAAATATAAACTGGACAAAAGGGATGCCAGGGAATCGAGGTTGTGAATAAACTATTTATAAGCATGTTATTAGAGGATTATTACTTATTAACAAATACAGAAAGGAAAGGATTAGGATAGTGCTTTTTCCCCCCTCTGCCTTAGGGAGTGTCCCTGTGTCTTTCTCTCTAACTCCACACTTTCTGATTAATCTAAAACTCTGCTTCTGTCCTTTCACTTGATAATCTGCCCCCATGTGATGATGGAAATATGATTGTCACAGAAGTAAATTCCCACCGCTTCAATTTTGCGAGATTAATTAAAAGTAATTACGGAGCCGTCTCTGTCCGTGGGCATTACTGCCAGCGCCGTGCCGAGCTTAATTGTTGTTTTAGAGTTTGAGTGACACTGTTCCTCTTCACCAAGTGTTTACACTCCTAATGTGATCACAGAGTCGGCTTCGGCAAGTGATTTACATCCATCATCTGCATTAACCGTCAAAGCTGTCATTAGCATCCTCGTCTCCCTTCATACATCCTCCATACACACTCCATATATATTCAGAGCCACAGCAAGCGTGATGAGTTTGTCGAGCTATCACAACGAGACTCACCCTCAAGCATCTGGGAGTGTGTGTTTGAAAGCACTGTTGACAGCTGAGCTGATTTATCGAAATCATGATTGGCCTCGGAGCCTTGGGTCTTTGTGCCAAACTTTAATTGGAGCAAACTTGGGGGTACCTCTGCATACTATGACCACTATCACAAACACCTGCTTGGGAGGGGGCGACTTCCAACTGGCAAAACTGTCTACAAGTTGGTGCTGTAATTATCAAGTTGCCTCAGAATTCAGGAGAACACGACTGGGCTCATTCTCTCTGGGTGGGAAGAAAGACCTAAAAACAGCATGATGCCAGCCAGGAAACATCTATTAATCACTTAAGGTTCTCCTCCAAACATGTTGAGCCTTAATTATATTTGTGTTTGTTTATTATTCTTATCATTAATATAGTTTTTTTGTTTTCTTTTAGAAAATATACAGAAAAAAGCAGCTCTGTTTTCAGAAACGGATCAATCATGAAGGAAAAAATACAAATCATGCATCAGCAAACGGACAACAAACTCTAGCGAGGTGGAACTACGTAATAGACGATTCTAATCAAGAGTGTGATGAGAGTATAAGCTGAGCATTTTGAGAAACAAACTGTGTGTGTCTAGAGTGGATAATGGAAGAATTTGGCTTTCTTTGAAGCATGGAGAAAACTGAAAAATATTTTAACAACAACATGCCATAATTACCTGTCAGATAGAGAAGTAGAAGGTTAGAACCTGTGACAACTTGTCATATCTTTGTACAGCGTGACAAATACTTGACAGATAGCAGTGTGGCACAATTAATAGATCAGCTAGTAGTGCATGATCAAGCTGTCAAATGTAGAGGATGTTGTCTATCATGCTATAGCGAGTAATCTCACATTGTCACTGTTAAATGAACAGCTACTAAAAATACAACCGCTCTTTTGTGACTTCTGTGAATGAGATCAGACTTTCTCCTGGTTGAGGAAAGCTGAAGAGTAACATCAAGTAAATGCCACAAATGCAGCATTTACTTGATACTTGACAAATGCATTTAAAAATACTATATGTGTCCAAAATTGATGAGTTATAATTCGACACTGACGTATTCCTGAGACAGACTTTTCGAGGTGTGCACACGCATCTAACATTTGAAATCATTCAATAGAATGGGATGTTTTAGAGCAGTTGTACATGAGGCTAGGACCCTGCATCCGCATTCGTTTGGTGGTAACAGACATCCTTGCATTAATATATATATATATATATATATAAAATAATTGAATTATATAATAACATGGATATTAGTCATTCCTTCATTCATTCATTATCTGTAACCACTTATCCAGTTCATGGTCACGGAGGGTCCGGAACCTACCCGGAATCACTTGGCGCAAGGCGGGAACACACCCAAGAGGGGGCACCAGTTCTTAGCAGGGCGACACACACTCACACACTTACACCTACGGACACTGGTGAGTCGCCAGTCCATTGACCAATGTGTGTTTTTGGACCGTGTAAAGGAAAGTGTAATATATCAATAAATTAATTGTAGAAATATAAAGGTTTTAGCTGCTGTACCTGTAGTAATATCACTGTAATGCCCAGACCCTTGCAGCTCATTTCTGTGCTTTGCCGTCTCCTATCATATTTTTTTCAGCACCTCTCTATTCTCTATGTAACATTTCATTTCCTCCATTCTGCCCTCAGCACATTCATTGTTGCAGCGAGTCCCACTGGGTCACAGCCATCAGTCCCCCAGCAGAGCAACAAACCAGCGCCTTTAGGGAACTTAATGAGGCCCAGAAATATGGAACCCATTTGGACTTTTCAGAGGGAAATTTGGATAGATGGCGGAGGCAATTTTGCAGGAAAGTAATTTTATCCTGGCTCAAACTCCAGCCCAACACATCAGAGGCACCATCGGTGATTTGGTGCGGCTGTTAGAGCGGAGACCGGAGAGCAACACAAAGGTCACGAATAAAAAATGTGTCATGAAAGAGAGGAAGAGGATTGAGAATGAAAGAACTGGATGATGGTTCTTTCTCCTTGATGCTGCCAGGAAGAGGCTGCTGAGCTGTACTCCTGCTGCCATCAGTGCTCCACTGCGAGCGCATGGCTTGTCAGCCGAATGTCGTTCCTTCTGTGTAAAGACAAAGTCTAGATTCAAACTTAATTATATTTTTTGTTTGTTTTCTTGAATTTCATCCATGGCCCTTGTAGTCTGTCATCCATCTTCATTGCAGGCTTGTTTCCCTCTGTACCCAGTAGTCACCGTGTCTCTCTCGCTTGCCACCTTGCACTCAATCATTCTCTCTGTTTCTCACTCACACACACATGCACCTGTGTCACAAAGAAATTTACGGACATGACTCAGCTCCCCTGTGAATCATTATGCTTAGTTAATTACTAACTACCACCTGATTTCACAACACCTGCCCCAAACACACACACACACACACAAGACAAAAAAACACCTCTCACCTCGGCTCAGGCCCCTCAAATAAATCAAAATATATTTCCCTCAAGTCAATGCTATTCCCTCATGGGTTACTGCTAATAAATGTCATGGGCGTACATTTTGATTTATCTTACACATTTCATCTGAAATGGAGCTGCACTGTATGTAGGTCTCTCATCTAAAGGATTTTGTGGCTGCCCCGAGGCTCGGTATTAAACCTCACAGACATCGCATCTATCCATCCACACCAGCGTCACAAGAGCAGCGCCGTCCTCGTGAGCCGAAGGTCAGCGCTTGTGTGTCTCCTAGAACAAATCTCTGCGGATTCCAGATGGGGCCTTCCGGCCGAGTACATAAACTGTAAACTGTTAAATATTCTCTGTGTATCCGTCTGTTCGCGCATGGCCCTGGGCGCGCTCATGCCTTTCGGAGACCCAATCAGCCAGAAAGCGGGTTTGAAGCTTGGGTAGACCGTCTCCACCTCCATGCATCACTGCGCTGACACGACTTTCTTTACTGACCCCTTTCCTTTGTAACTTTGCATTAATAATGCAAGCCACATTTATCAGCTCAGGCCCGGGGAGACGCTTCCCTTTCTCTGGAACCACAGCCGTTCTCCAGCACGGCACAGAGGGGTCGCCAGGGAAATAAGGGAGTGTGTTTACTGACGCTTACTAAATCAAAGAGAATGGCGGAGCGACATCAGAGCACAACCTCCACAGACTCTTACTTCATGCAATGTAAAATACCCTCGCTTCTGTAACAAAAACCACACATGTCCAACAGGGGACATTAATAAGAGCAGGACAAATGTCTTGTTCTAAGAAAATCAGGTCCATTTCTATTGGTCTGTTTACCATGAAATGTTCACACGGTGTGAAAGATAGCTGGTGATTTCAAAAGGCGTTAAAAAGAACGGGTGCACATTTCTGTGTCTGTGAAGAGATTGGTGTGTTCTCCCTTTGCCTGTGTGGGTTTCCTCCAAGTGCTTCAGTTTCCTCCCACAGTCCAACACCACATGTTGATAGGTGGATACTGTGTGTGAAACTAAAAAACACGATGTGAAAGAAGTAGTTACAGAAGATGAAAGAATGAATAAATAATACTCACGTCTTTTAAAGAATGAAAACTAAATGCTGTAATAAGGGCCACACATTGATCAAAAGATAATCCACAGAAAAACTATATAAACAATAAAATATAATACAATTAAAACTAACATTTGGTAAACAATGCAGCCTCTTATTCCAGGTGGATGAGAGACAAGCAGAGACAAATAGCACAGTTTTTACCTTTACTTTCAATGTTTTGCTGCCTAGAAGTGGATGGAGTAATGACTTAAAGGTGGCACGATGACTGGCTAGTAAGGAAATGACCACCTGGTGTCAGGTCTTCTTACAACACCTCTTAATGTGTAAGAGTCTTTGTATTTAGCTTTGGCTAATAGTTACACTCAAGTCATTTTAAGCCTCTAATGAAAGAAAAACACAAAAGCGTGAGTGACTTTTACTGAATTCAGGTTTAACCAGACTGTGCTTTGAAGTTTTAAAAAACACAGAGTAGCATTGATGGAAGTCAATGAACTGTACCCCGTGTGGACTGAGTGAGTGAGTGAATGAGTGAAGCCAGCTTTATTAGGTGCTGCATAAATAAATCAGTTGTATATTAAAATAATTGGTGTAAAACCATGACAGTAAATTACTGTACAGTTTTAAAAAGGTTAAAAACAGTTTCTGTAACAGTGAAATACTGTAAATACGTTTATCAGCCAAAACACACATTTTTATATCTCTTTACTGTAAAAGTACATATTTCACTGTTAAACACAAACCATTAGGTACAAGTGTCCAAGTACTGGGAGTAGCTGAGACTTATTAGGGAGCTCTCAGCATGCCTTGCTTCTCCATATTTTTTGTGATTTTCGGAGTCTTTGTTTTGTTTTGTTTTTTTCTTGGGTTGCACTGCTGTGATTATTTTGTGTATTTGTGTGTTTGTGAATATAGGCATGTTGTGACGAAATGTTTGTTGGTCAGGAAAGTTCACCATCAGCCTGTGTACCGAGTGCTGGAGTTTGGCGTAATTTGGTAATTTGGAGTTTGGTAATTATTATGTAAATACTATAGCCTTTTTATGGTGTATATCTGTTTTTTTTTTTGTTTTTTTGTTTTTTAAAGAAAAATACTGTAAACAAATCAGTTCTTAAATGTAACATTTATGATTGCCAAAAACATGACCGTATTTTACGGTGAAATTCTGACAACTACAGCTGGCATATTTTTTTTTTATTTTTTACAGTGTAGTGTCCTATGATTTGGAAATATAATGGACAATTCCAGATCTATCTACATTTACTGCTGATACTAAAAGTAAATACTGAAATGTCACTTGCTGTACTGAAAAACACACTGCCCTTTTTACCCAAATAAGCACTCTCAAACTAATCCCCCTCCCAAACACACACTCATCATTTCTCTTCCCTTCAATTTGTAGATGATTTCGGATCTGAGAATGATGTTGCCAACCACTCTATATAAACTCTTTAACCACTCTTTATAAACCACCGCTTTATAAAGACTCCAGAAATCTTAACAGAAGAAGAGAGGTGAGTCATTACAGAGTCAGGGTCTCTGGTAAACAACCAGGGAAACAAGCGGGTAGTCTTGTGGTTGCATAACATCTAAGTTTTCCTTTGGAGTTAACAGGAAAATTATAGACCACCAGCATACCCTCCCGCATACCACTGGAATTTATGAGCAACCTTCTGACAATGCACAGCAATGACAGGTAACAGAAGTTAAATATAGTCTCACAGGCTGCTAACTTTATCCCAGGTCAGGTCCTTCCACAGTCAAATGTCATACTCTAAGCCAAATGTCACTCAGGGGGAAAAAAGGAAAAATGAAAAGCTTCCCTTGAGGTTTTCCTTTTAAAGCAAAAAGCAGTACAAAGTACAATAGTGAACATTCAGAGATAAAGTCTTTTCCTGTGCTGAGGGCCAGACATGCTTAGGCTTTTATACTGGTTTTCAGGTGCAAATGGGGTTCAATCTGCCAGTAGAAGCTTTCAAGTTAAGTAACAGACTTTTATAGTCATGAGTCTAAACCCAAAGTCACACAATGTAAAAAATGTCTGTTAATTTTATGGTAAAAAAAAAAAAAAACATTTTTAAAAAAAAGGTTGAATACTGTTTCTGTAAAAGTGAAATACCGTGAATACTTTTACTTCAGCCAAAACACTGATTTATACATTTTGTACTGTAGAAAATATGTATTATTTCAAAGTTGAATACACTTGCACTGTGCTTAAAATGAAAATATTCCATAATATAACACAAATTATTTGCTTTTATCTTGTTTATAAAAAAAATACATTTTGTCACTGTTAAATCCACAAACTTTTATGAACTATACAAGTGGCCAAAGACTGGGAGGAGCTCACCATCAGGCTGTGTTGGAGTGCTGGAGTGTGAAACCCAGATACTGCGCATTTCTTTGCTCCTTTCGGCAATACCTCATTTTAAGGGCTGAATATATGATGCTTATTTGCAGCATAACTCAGTCTCCATTCTCTCATTTGTCACACTATTTACATGTTAATTTTATGGTAAAACAATGTTTCTTTGTTTTGTATGTAAATGCTATGTTTGCTTGTTTTTTGAACAGAAATGTATTGTAAACAAAACAATTCTTGAATATATAATTTACAATTGTCAAAAATAATACTGTAATGTTGTATGCATTTTGACGGTATATTTTACATTAAAATTTTGGCAACCACAGTTGAGGGATTTTTTTTACAGTACTTTTATGTTCCCTAAAAATACATTATATTCCTTCCAAGGGAAGGAGATGAATATTGTTCATTCATTCATTCATTATCTGTAACCCTTATCCAGTACAGGGTCACGGTGGGTCCAGAGCCTACCTGGAATCATTGGGCGCAAGGCGGAAATACACCCTGGAGGGGGCGCCAGTCCTTCACAGGGCAACACAGAAACACACACACACATTCACACTTTTGAGTCGCCAATCCACCTACCAATGTGTGTTTTTGGACTGTGGGAGGAAACCGGAGCACCCGGAGGAAACCCACGCAGACACAGGGAGAACACACCAACTCCTCACAGACAGTCACCCGGAGCGGGAATCGAACCTACAACCTGTAGGAGCTGGAGCTGTGTGACTGCGACACTACCTGCTGCACCACCATGCCACCCATGAATATTATGAATATTACATTTCATAAGAAAACTGTTGGATTCGCTGATGGATTTTTAGTGTCCCATTGACCAGTCATGTTAATGTGTTCATTTGATTCACATGTTTCCCTGCCTGATCATGCACTGCAGTGAGGTCTTCTGAGGTGAGTGTGCATGTTTAAACCTCCTACATAGTAAAACACACAAAATGCATTTTGCAGGCTTGCAGGGTTAAAACATAAACATGTTGAATGATTTAAGCCCTTGCTGCGAGCTTTGGAAGCCTGGACGACCAATGAGCAGACGCTTCGACGTGTCTCTTTACCTTGGCTTTCATTCTGCTTTTGCCAGGAGGCACCTTCCATCAAAGAGGAAATAGGCCCTATTCAAGCAGTGGCATTATGCACACAGCTGGTGAATGAAGCATGATAAGAATATATTAATCCTATATCAACACATTACAGAGTAAATCGCACGCCTCACATACACTTCCATCCAGTGTGAGATGGTCTGTTTGCCCACTTTAGTTTACACCTCTGCACTCCACGGCCTTGTAGACACTGGAGTTTCTGATGAGGGTCTATTAACATACTTAAGGGTTTATTACAATCCCAATGTGGAGAAAAAGCTGTACCAGTGGAGCTTAATTGTGCAAAAAACAGACTAGAAACGTGTTGGATTAATTCTGTCAAGCTACTTGTTCTTCCTCCTGGTGTTATATTAGCATCAATGTAGCATTGATATAAATGCTACACTGTGAAAAAAAATAAAAAATCTGGTAAGGGAAATCATCTAAATCTGAAAAAAAAAAAAAAAAATTAAAAGTTCACAACATGCTGTAAGAACAAATCATTATAATATTTTTATTTATGCTTGAAACCATTTGTCTACACATTCACTGGGCACAATTGCCTAAAAATGTCTGGATATAAGTTAATGTGCCTTTATTCTGATTATAGTCTGAAAGTAAGACATTAGAAGATTAACCTAGATTTAAACTGATTGAATTTGCTGTGTATTACATACAGATAAATCTGTTGTGTAAATATATTATTGCCTGTTGTCAGAGGGTCTGTTTTTGGTTGTTGCTCAATGTGGCAAAGAACCCTTTACTAGGAATGTGCCATTTGACTGATATCCAAATATTTCCTGATGTGTAGAAGTGAGCGATTTTTAAAATGAGGCTAAAGTAAAAACACACCCACTAGAAACAAACAGATGTCTTTTGGCTGCAATTTCTATAACCCTCTGGGGTCTATAAATGTGAGTACATAATGGTTTTATCAATATGTTTGTGACAATACAGCACAGAAATACAGTTCAAACCCTTCCTTAATCTGTAGAGTCTGCCCGTCTTATTATGAGACTGAATGTGACACATTTCAGGAGTAATAAGGCACTGAAGAGGGGTTGAGATGCATAAGGTCCATCACCGGCTGTCCATTTAGACATTGTGAGAACCTGACCAACAGACACTCAGGAAATCATGAAAAAACGTACCGATCACTTTAGAAACACACCATTCTACATTCACTCTGAAGCTGAGAAGCATGTGAAGTGGTGTACAGAGAGTTTACGGCTGCCAAAGTAGCTGAAGGAGTTTTAAAAAGGAGCGGGCTTAACAGGGCCTTCAGAGCCTGAAAGGTTTGATTCATCTGGGGTCATGTTACACGCAAGTGCATTTAAAGGAGAATTTAAGAACATACAGAAAAATTGAGAAAATGCCCTTAGACTCCAGAAGGTTGACTATGTACTACATAATTCAAAAAAGTCTTGAAGAAGGTTTAAATGTTTAAAAGTTCACCAACCTTCCCCCAAAAATGTGCAAAATGTGTAAATCTGAAGCTACTCAGAAAGAGAGATTTCTTGGAATATCTTCATTTTATCAAGAATGGCACTGTATCATATGAGGCTCATTAATATTGCAGCAAACTTCAAACAGGCAACTTGTACTATTAATTCTGTTATGAATAAACTGTAGGAAAATGCATATACTGTTGATGCAAAACAACCTTGTTCAAGTTTGGTTTTGTTTACTTGCTACATTAAATGAAGTTCACACCTCCTCTGCAGTGAACATTTTGCCCATTTTAATGCACACTGTATGTATAAAAAATAAATAAATGCTTTTGCAATATATATATATATATATATATATATATATATATATATATATATATATATATATATATATATATATATATATATATTTCTTAAAATATACAAATGTGTTAATGCTTTCTCTGTAGAGCTCATGGTGCAGCCATTTTTTGGGGTGCGGCTATGAGAGCAAACCTTTATACAATAGACCTACCAACTATGACTCTTGTTATATTTGGGTGCTATGAGGATACTACAGTTTACTGTAAAACGGGAAAAAGTTGCTGGTGTTTGAAAATAATGATGAAATATGAAAACACAACGTGCTGAAAGGAAGAACAGAAATAAACGCTAGTGAGGTTTTGGTGACACACTGCACTCTGCCAGCTCAGGGAAGCACTCTGGTGTGGTTCAACCTCACTCAGCCCACTCTCAAAGCCACCACTGGGAGATTACCTCACAGAGCAGGTGGACTGGGATTTAATATGCTGCAATTAAACCCCACTTCACCTGCTCCTCATGCTACAATGGTGTGAGCTATGGCAAGGCAATTAAACCCACTCCATGAGCTACATTGGTGTGATTAAAACCCTCTCCATCCTTTTCATGATTAAGTGTGAATAACAATATGCTGGATAACAACTGGCGTTATTAACGGGGCTGCAGTAAAGAACCACAAAACAAAGAGCATGGAGGACCAGAGAGAAATAAATGTAAATAAACCCATCATTAACTCAAAATAGTTTCATAAAAAAACTGAGAACATTCAAGATGACAAATGTACAGAAGACAAAAAAAAACCTTTACAGCAGATTAGCCAATACCCCCCCTTTTAGGAAATATGTGCTGATTATGTCACCCATAATTTATAGCAGTTTCAAAACACAACCGATACAGAGTGATACCCACAAAGGTTACCACACCAGCCAGTCTGCACAGTTTAGTTTCACTGTCATTTCTGACTCCCGCTGGTGTAGAAACGCGTGTAAGTAGAGTGTTCAGTGAGGACTGATGACTGGTTGGTGGGTCGGCACAGGAGACTAATCATGTGAGTCACAGTATCAAACACCACCTCCATCTGTCACAGCTCCAGGAGGGCTGTGCATTGGTTTGCATCTGTATATTTTTCTAGAACCACTCTCGCGACCCCCTTGGGAGTCTTGATGTGGTCCCAGCGGGTGGTCACATCACTCCCAGGTTCAGAACCCCTGCTGTAGAGGATATGTAATTAGTTTCACTTAGAAAATCTACAGCCATCCAAACATCTGGATACAGCTGTATATATTTTTTATTTGTGGCAAAATTGCAAGGAAAAAAATAGGACGTGTGTTGTTCTTTTGGATGACCTATTTAGTTATTTACTTTGACAAGCTATTTATTTTTATAACAGACTGCTGCGTCAATGGACTTGTGCTCAGTATAAAGCCATGGAAAGGGCAGCCGCTAAAAAAAGACTTCTTTCAGATCAAGACGTATAGGTCCACTTCCCAACCAGACTAAAATATATATTACTGCCCTTATATTTGTATATTTTCTAAGTAAAGAATAATAATGCAAATAAACCTCTTCTTGATCTTACAGCGCATGCTGCGAAATAACAATAAGTCTGCTGTATTTTTGGAGATGAAAGCTATAAAGACAGGGCACCTTGCCTCAGTGCAGATAGATGGGGGACGACCTGGCGATGGGGGCTTATTTCTCATCATGGAGACAGAGGCCAGTTTACAGCCTACTGACCCTCAGCCAACAGCACAAAGTGGGAACAGTTTAGCCAGTCAGGTTTTCTGTCAGGATCTTATAGATTTCTCTCTTTTCTTCCGCCGCTTTAATAGAGGAGTCAAGATATATCTCTCTCCTCACAGAGGACAACTGTCATCTCTTTTTTTCCCCATCCTCTGTTCTCTCTCTCGCTATATATATATATTATTTTTTTTCCTTCTCTCTCTCTCTTCTATATTTTTCTTCTATCTATAATTTTCTCTCATTTTTTTTGTATTTCTTTGTTTTTTCCCTTTCCCTATCTCTCATATCTCATTTTCCTTCACTCCTAACTCCCTCTGCTTTATGTTCTCCTGCTGTCTATATTTCTAGTTCAGTATCTCTCTCACTCTCTCTTGCTCTCTCTCTCTCTCTCTCTCTCAACACCTTTTATGCTCAATTAGCAGCCTCAGATCAATCAAGGTGTCCCTGCTGTCAGGACCATATGTATACACAGGTACAAGTGTGTTCCCCAACTCAATGCACTGTATATGTACTCTTGAGGGTACATTGAAAATGTGTCACTGTGGTGGTACCCTCAAGAGTACATATGCACTGCATTTTGTTGGGGAACAGAACTGTACCATATTCTGTGTTAGTTTTAGCTTTTAAAGATTGATGGAAGTGTTGATTTAATACACTCAGTTTAACCTTCAGGGGTTATATTTTATAGTGTTATTTTACACAGTTCTATAAACAAAGATTACAATTAATTAACTCTCTTTCTGAAGACATGAATGGATCTTAGAACGTTTGTATGCCATTAAATTTGCATTAAAACTGTTTAAATTGTTCGCAAACATACATCTACCATATTTTTTTTTTTTCTCAGAGTGTATTGACAATATTTACTAGTAGCTTAACCCTAAGCTTCATCATAAACATATATTTACTAGACACTTCTTCCATCTCTTCATCCTCAAGTTTAATTATGTAAGTTGCTGAGACACAGAGGGAAGTCAAGCATCAAAAATGTGAATGTGTAAACAGATTTAGGTCCCCAAGAGGTGAGTGAAACCTTACAGACACACACGCACCTCCCACTCACACACACTACTCCTACAAACCCTAGCTGAGTCTTGGAGGAAAAGTCATTTCCCACATGAACTGTGTTTGTAATGGACTGTGTTGTGGACGGTGCTGTTTGATGTAGGCCAGCTTGTATTATTTCCCAGAAGGCCTCCTGCTGCTTTTGTCCTTTAGCTTAGCCCACTCACAGCCTCCACAGTATGACCAGCCATCAGCCCATCTGCCCCTGACTGCACACCTTTTGCCCCATTGCCTCCTGGGAACACAAAATGACTCCACCTCCAGTCATGACTCAGAGGAATTAATTAAGCAGTAGTCACCCATAGCCATCCTCTTCCTCTACGGGGACCACAAGCACAGACACCTCATCCCAGAGAAGGAGGACTCATATTGATTGTGTTTGGTGCCACCACCCCACCAGCCATAACATCCTCTACGTATAAATATCACAACCTCCATCACCAACATCTGATACATACCCAGCACACTCACTCCAATCTCAGACTCTGACTCTGAGAAGGAGGTGATAATACAATTTCCCTCTCTATTTTTGTGCTTTCTTCCTCTAGAGCGAAAAATTATTCTGTACATTTAAAAAGTAAAATGTGAAAAAGGCATTAAAGAAGGTACAAGTACTGGGACTTTTGTTTCCATTGCTACAGGGTTATAAACTCAAGTACATAGCCATGCAGTCACACAGCACTGTGGTGCAGCAGGTAGTGTCGTAGTCACACAGCTCAAGGGACCTGGAGGTTGTGGGTTCTATTCCCGCTCCGGGTGACTGTCTGTGAGGAGTTTGGTGTGTTCTCCCTCTGTCCACGTGGGTTTCCTCCGGGTGCTCCGGTTTCCTCCCACAGTCCAAAAACACACGCTGGTAGGTGGATTGGCGACTCAAAAAAGTGTCCGTTTGTGTGTGTTGGAGTGAAGGACTGGCGCCACCTCCAGCCTTGCACCCAATGATTCCAGGTAGGCTCTGGACCCACTGCGACCCTGAACTGGATAAGCGCTTACAGATAATGAATGAATGAATAATTCTAAACAGCTCACTAAATTTGAGAGTGGAACTGCAAATGAATGCTACTATTTCAAAAGGTCACTTTGTAAAATTTCTTCCCTCTAGATATTCCACAATAATAAGCTGCGGGTGGTATTTTTGTGAAAGTAGTTAAGGAACCACAGCAACTCTTCTACTAAATGGCAGATCAAATGCCAGGAGTCTTATATGCCTGACTGCACTGTGCCAACTGTAAAGTTTGGCAGAGGAGGGATAATGCTATTGGGTTATTTTTCAGGGGGTGGCTATTAAGATTGTGTGTCATCATTTTTAAAATGATAAAAGTATGAATATTGTGATAATTGTGATATTCTGACTTGTTTACTTAATGACTCAGCATAGCAACTATTGTGTTTGTTTTGTTATTTACTGTGAAGCTTTAAGGTTACTTTGTGTAAAATTGTTTTCTGCACTTTGTTTTTGTGATAGATTTATATACTACATTATTGTTTTCTACAAAATCAGAATCTTTGTTTACAAAATAAGCAAATGTTTACAGGTTTTTTGTAATGTTTATTATATTTGTAGGTAAATAAATAAATAAATAAATATATATATATATATATAATTAATATTAGTGTAACATTTATTTGTTTCAGTGGTGTGCTCTTGAAATTAATAAAAGTATTTTTCAGTGATTTATTCATATTGCCAATCATTGTTGCCGAAATATTGTGACATTATTTTAGGGTCATATTTCCCACCCCTAGTGGCTAGACCCCTTAGTTCTAGTGAAGGCAAATGACAATTTGGACAGAAGTATGCTTACAAATTGGTGGAAACAATTCTGTGCACCAAGCAAGGTCCATAAAGCTGTATTTGGGTGAGTTTTGGTGTGGAAGATCCCTGACCTCAACCCCATGGAACACCTTTGGAATGAACTAGAATGGAGACTGCAGGACACCTCCACCTTGGCCTGTAGTCCACCTGTTGCCCTGAATACTTTGTAAACCAGGGTGAAAGGGGGCAAACAAAGGTTAGAACACCCCACAAGAACCCTACAGAGCACACATTTCTTGGGTAGTGAATCATTCTCAGTGCTGCAGTGACGCTGATGTAGTGGTGTTGTGTTAGTGTGTGTTGTGCTCTTACATATGGATCAGACGCAGTAGTTCCCACAAACAACTTCCTTCCACTGCATCAAAAGCTGTAACACAAGGTTATTTTAAATCAGAGTAAGGAACTGGTGGAAGCTCTTATTTTTTCACAAGCAACCACAGAACATTTCCTGTAGGTTATGTTCTCATGAATATATACCACTGCCAAATCAACTGTTCCCAAACGACAGTTTTTAGCAAAATTAACTCAGGAATAGGATTATTCAATTAGGTAATTAGGTAGTCAAGAGAGTGTGGACACAATTTTTTTATTTATTATTATTATTTTTTTTATAAAGATGGCTAATAGCAAAAATTGTTCCCTGGAGGGTTTTTTTTTCTCCTTGCCCCTGTGCCTTTAAAGGCAGGAGATTGTGTCACTTTGCATAACTACTTCTTTGGTATTGTATATAACATCCTTCCAAGTTCATACTGTGGTAATATTCCATGCTGAACCAATCCCTCATGACACAAAATTACTCCAGAAACTATGGGTAAATCTCCCCCAACACTAATCCCTGACTGCAGCCACTGAAGCTGTCTAACATGGTGTATGCCACGGAAGCCTTGTTTGTGCACTTTTTCTATTCTGTCTTCTTCTTTTCCTCTTTTCGTTTCCTGTGTTTTTCCTTCTCTGCTATGTGAGTAAGTTGATGCATTGTCAAGCCCTGTCATGTGTGTTTGGAGAGGCGGAGAGAGAGGTGAAGGGAGCCATATTTGTTGTCAGTTTCTCTGCAAGTTTCTTTGAGCCTCGGTGTGACTAACCAAGCACAAAACCAAGAGGAGGAAGAGTACACAGATTGAAATGATTATGTCCCCATTAAACACAAGGGGGCATAAGAAGTGAGCTGAAGAGAGAATGGAGAGGCTGACACGTTTGGCAATGGTGACAGGTGATAATGGGCAGGGTGGTGGGACCCTCTGAGACAGCAGCATGGCGCCCCCAGGCCTGCCGCCGTTAGCTGGCGTTAATGAGAAATGACAGACGGATCACACACCTTCAGTTCCCTCTAGCCCCTGTTCCCCACAGCTCAACACCAGCAATGCCCTCCCCATATGCTGCTCTCCAGTCTTCTGAACATACCTCCACTCATTGATATTCTACTGCTCCAGCACTACAGTACAGTCACACCACTGTGGGATTTCAGGGGGAATACACATGACAAATTCCTATAGTCAATAAAACCAAGAATGCATATAAAATATGCGAACCTAATTTGGAACCATTTCCACCGACATAAATTGGTTCCCAGACCAGAAAAGTTCATTCTCAGCAGAAACCAAGGAAGAGTATGTTCTTCAGTGCAAACTATTGGTGCTTGTCCACTGGATGGAACCTAGTTAACTCTTTTGCTTTTCCACTGGCCAAATCGGATACCTGGTCATTGGAGTTAGGTACTTTTAAATCTCTGCTTGCTTATGGTTACAGCCGAGCTGAGTAGGTACTAAATTGTGACATGACTAATTGGCCAGAAAGACCTGTCAGTCACCATTAAATGCAGAGCTCCAGCACAAACTTGTAAAATCTCTGAAGTTATAGCAGTTTTCACATTTGTTTTTTATCCGACTCACAGTGGCGACTTGTAACATTATCCAGAGGTGTTCTGAAGAGGTTGAAGCGCTACTTGGGGCGTTGGCCGACAAAAATCACCAGGAAAAGCTAAACATGCAACAAGAAAAACTGGTCTGTGAACTGGGATGCAGAGTCGTGTTCAGTCCAAAAAAAACAACACAAGTAAACAGCGCTATTGTGTTTTTCAAAGCCTCAACAACAGCAACAGCAACATCATATAGCAAAGACAGCTATCAACAGCTCCTCTTTGCTGCACTAGTGGAACAGTGACCAGCTAAAGCGAGTCGAGCTGATCCCAAGCAGTGGAATAGCACTGTGGCATCCATGAGGTGTATCAAACTTAAAAAGCTCCAGAAAGAGCCCAGAGCCTGAAATAATGTTTAAAGTTCTAAAACAGCGCTGGACAGAGCCTTTTGCAGCATTTAATATTTTGCTTAATCACAAGTGTTTTTTTGAGCTGTGTTCAGCGTGACTTGAGGCTTGTTGGACAGTTTTCTAAACTGTTCTCACTGTTCACAAGCTCCTCAGGATGGCTCAGAACTTGGCATCATTTATAAATATGTATTGGAACTCACTGTAACAGTGGATAAAACACAAGTCTGTTCATTTATCTATGGATCTGATGCTGAATTCAGCCACACTGAGCACCCTTACAACATCCCCAACCCTCCCGCGCTGATGATGTACCATTGGTTCACATTAAAACTAGTGATAATGTGGATCAGTGCACTGGATGGGCCTCCTCCAAGTGCTCACATTTACTCACACAACTAGGAAACACATTTAGGTAAGTGGGCTGGCTATTGGGAATTGTCTAAAGGTGTGTGTGATTCAGTGAATGGGTGAATGGGTGTTGCCTTGTGATTGACTACTACCCTGTTCCTATCCATGTGTTGTGCTCAGGGATTCTGGGTAGGCTCCAAATCTTTGAGTCTTTTCCACACACACACAGAGAGAGAGAGAGAGAGAGAGAGAGAGAGAGAGAGAGAGAGATTGTCTAGCTCTCTGCAGCCAAAAGCAGGAGTCTCGAAAGCTTGTCATCTTATATTTAAGAGCTTCCAGTGTTTATATTATTGTCTGAATTTCCCAGTAATATTGATGCAGCATAAAAGCTGAGACTTTATTTGATCAGAAAGCAATAAAAGCCCAAACCAGCTCAGAACTTTTTGACCTAAAATCCGATTTCAACTCAAATGGACTCAGCGGTAACGTCTGACTCAGAATGACAGACTGCGTCACAGTTTATTCAAGCCCACAGAAAAATGACAGAAATGGAAAAAAATATTGAATTATTTACCCAGAAATAATATCCTGTTCATGTTTCATAGTGCTGCCAGCTTTTGAGTGGTTGACCCTTTTCTCCCAAATGGGATTTTGAAACACATTCCCTCAAAGTGTCATCGGTTGAAGGTCCCTGGTCAGCTATAAAACCCAGACAAGGCTATACGTCTTCAGTTTGCTAATGCAGGGTGTGTACTGACCATGTAATATCTTCTGGAAAGAGTTAATCACCAATGTCTGGAGAAGGCACGAGGCTCTGGCCATTCAGTTCCAGCATGGGAAGAGCTACATTCCAAAGCAATAAAACACCTTCAAGGGCCCAATCCATCCCCGACCAATCACCTTACATCAATCAAAGACACAATAAAGAGCAAATAAATACACAGAGAAGCACAGGTTGGTGCAGAGGTGGTCAGAGGACTGCTTCCCACTCCATAAATCCTGCCCATCCAAATAAAAGCATAGACGGTGGGCTTGAATTCATGAGGGGGGTTTTGAAGATAAGGCAGTAGTTAAACACAGGCTGATGGCCTTCCCTATGGAGATCCTTGTAATGCTCTTTTAATGTAATGGCCACTTCATCATAGGCAGTCCATGCTTCTGCTATTATCATCTCTGTCAACACTGTCTTTGTGTGCTGAGCGCTCTTTATTTTTTTATGCCTTGGCATTGTGCGTCTATAAAACCAGGCAGTGGATCAAGCTGTCACCAGGCATGTTCTCTGCAGCCCTGCTGTTTGATATGCCAGCTATTATACATTAACCCATTTCGCAGAGCTCATACAATGCAATTCCCCCCTGTTATAAAGGAGTTTCCTTTTTCTGTAATGTTGATGGATTATTTTCAGTATGAATATCTGTGATTTATACAGCTGTGAGCAAACTGAGCAGCCAAGTAAACATGTACAACTGTAGTTATGTGGTTTAATGCTATTTTTGTTGTAGTAATGTACCTGGTAGGTTTTTATAAAGAATGCTGTTAGCTGATGTCTGTTGTATCTGATGAGTGGTGAGTGGTGAGGTGTGGATGATTTCAAAGCTGGGGCCATGGCGTCAGTCTATGTTTTTAAGTACTGCGTAATTACACTATAACCACACACACACACACACACACACACACACACACACACGCACAGCCAAGCGCAAAGTAATCAATTGTATTGTATTCACTATTTCAGGTGGACTACAATTGTACACGTGTCTTGTGATTTTGAATCCCATCTGTGTCAACTTTCATTTTCACCACAAAAACATCTAATTACATAAGCAAATACTGAAGGTGATGCAAATGTGTTTTGAAAAACTGTATTAAACCTCTCCCTGGGTGTCTATGTGCTCACTGCCATTGATGGGGAAAAGCCAATTTTGTTTTTTTTTGTTTTTTTTTTGCCTCCTCCCTTTTTCAACACCCATAAAAACTAAACAGCATTTTATACATTTTTTATACATTTTTTATACATAGGCCATTTCCAGAAAGGTCTATGACGCCATGTTGTAGTAACTTACAGAGGCCTGGCTTTGTCTTGCTGAAATAAGACATGGACTTACCAAGGAAAGAGTTTGTCTTGAGGGCAGTATATGTCTTTGTTCACCTCCACATGAAAGGAAACTTCTCATATATTTAAGGCTCCCATGCCGTGGTGAATGATGCACCCCCATACCATGAGTGATGCTTGATAATTCTGTATGGTGTCCTTCTGAGTTAGCACAAACACACACGTTTACGCGTTTGAGTATGTGCGTTTGTATGTGTATATGTGACATATATATATATATATATACACATACATACAATTTTATTTTTTAATGAATAAATGTGAAAAATGGGCCTCCTCTAACCACAGCACACATGTCTACTGTCTTACGGACCATCTGATATGAGCTTGAGCCTAGAGAACTCATTAGCATTTCCATATGGAATTGATGCGTGATTCTCCTAGAAGGCTTTCAGCTTGCATTTGATAAAGCAGTGGGCAGTGTTTATCATGGTAGAGTGACAGTTTCCCATGCCATGCTCACCGACGGCTCTGGATGAATCAATCAGAGCTATCTCTGGATCACTCTTTTTACAAATATATTTGCAGTAGATGGTGAAATATATTGAAGTCATATATTTAAGGGATTAAATGTTTTATAACGTTTTAAGAACTAATTCTCCAACAGAGTTTGGAGCCACAGCCTTTTGGTTCAGTGGAAGCTACTTTTCATGTAGCACCTGTTACCGGTTCACCTACATATTATTTAAAATTTAAACTTTCTATGAAATTAATTAATTAATTAATTAATTTATTTATTTATTTTTCCTTCGTCAAAACTTTGTTTGAAGTGTGTTGCAGGCATCAAATTATATTGTTATTATTATTATTTTTATATATTTATTTATTTATTTCAGTTTTTCAGTGAAAACAATGGAAATGTTTCCTTCAGAAGCTTCAAGACAATTAACAAAAAGTCTAATTTTACTGTTTACTACTTTTTTTCTTTTCTTTTTACACAATGTTTTCTGTAAATGGGTCAGTGAATATTGATTATAAATGTCCCTATCAATTCCCATTTTATTTATGGGTTTACTGAAGCGGGGCTCCAGACTCAGGTTAAAAGATAAAGGAGAACTCTATGATTAGGTGGTGGTACAGACCTATGTGGAGTTAAAATGGGGGAAACGCTAAGAAAAAATACGCCTTGGGGAGGCTCTAAATATATGAACCCAGAAATGCAAAGGATCAGCTCCTGCCAGTGTTACAAGATGATGTGAACAAATCTATGTATGGAGAGCGGAGAATACCAAAGAACAGCCCAAAAAAAGCACAGTGATATGAATAAAGCCTCAGCAATCCTGTTTTCCATTGATATTCAGAAGCCCATGCCATAGTGTCTCCAGAAGCAAGGTGTGCTGGGTATATTCGAGTGTATATGCGTGCGTGTGTGTGTGTGTGGAGGCAAACTGATAACGAGGAGCTGGTCGAGTAGTCTCGCCTGCACAGATACAGGCTCTATCTGTAATGGATTTTTTTTCTCTCTCTCTCCTCTCCTTCTATCTCCAGGAGTGTTCTTTAGGATGTAGTCTGAAGCAGACAGGAGGCCGAGGCTGGAGCTGCTGTCTCCGGCAAATTTCAAACGGCTGTATTTCCGCACAGTTCTTATTTGTGAGCGTGTGTTAACTTAAACGTGTCAGTCTCCTGACAAGATATTTCTCCCCATTCAACCTCCTGAGTCAGCTCCTGTATGCAGCTCCCCGCAGACTCCAACCCGTTCCGTTTTCTCACCGCAGCCCCCGCTGATCTTCATTCTTTTACTTCCTGCTCGAGGATAGTGACTCTTTCACAGTTCAAACTCCGACGCCCATTACGCCATCCTCCTCCTGTTTGCGGAGCATTCAGTTTTTCTGCCACCCTCTACATCGATCCATATCTCCAGCCCCGCAGTCAGAAACGCAGGAGGTGGACGAGCAGCGGCACGAGTGTGTCACTCAAAAAACAAACACGCCTCTATCGACTCCATCTCCAATCTCTCAATAACTCAAGCTCCTGTCTCCCTTCAGTGCCTTTCGCTGGGTCCCTGCTGCACTTTAATAATCACCTCTCAGTCCCTACAGAGTGTTTTTATTTCCATTTCCCTGCAAGTGCATACACCAGTTTATTATTATTATTATTATTATTATTATTATTATTATTATTATTATTATTATTTTTACACGACTAACCACAGCCTCCTGTCTCTTTTCACATCAGAATAAAAAAATCTCAGAAGATGTGTGTTTTGAGATGTTATCTGTTAGATATTAAAATGCTTTAACGCAATCCTAGGTAGTGCTTTTACCTTAAATTCTAAGCTCAAGAACATTGTGATGGTCCACTGGCCTATGATATGGAGAATAGAGCCTTGGTTGAATAGAGCCACCCCTCTAAAAGGTGGATGAGCATTAACTTCCTACAATTAAATCCTGACAAACTGAAGTTCAAAGCCGAATTGCTCCTATATCCGTTATTTCTAAACATTCAGATTTTAGACTCAATCTTGATTGTGCTATGGTAGGAACCATGGTGTATTGCACTGTAAAAAGTTAGTTAAGCAATAAGTCATGACAACATCTTTTTGTCATTAACTTTAACTTGATTTTATGAGTTTTCAGACTTTCAAGATTTTTTTTTTAATTACTGGAACGAACAGGAAATCTGAAGGAGTGGAATTAACTTGAGTTGTTGTGAGTTATGGCTGTGGGCAGGGCTTTGGTACACTCAGGAAGAGCTCCCAGCATGCACCTTGGGCCCACCTTTTTCAATTTTTTGGGGTTTATTTGGGATTTATTTTTTTATTGTTGTGTGCTTTGTGTATGTGAGTAACATATGGGATATTTATAGGTGTTTGGTCCTGTTAAGTCTTTCTTTGTAGCGAGAACTGTGTTTTGTCTGAGTCCTCACCCTCAGGGTGAAACACAGCAGCTTTGGTGAGCTTTGGTCCTGTTCCCTCTTGATTACTGCAACTCTCTCCTTTGACTTACCTAATAAAACCGTCCTCTTATTCTCTTTCATTCTAAAATTTGGCCCACGTTACACTTATAATACACTGGTTACCCATCTCACAACACATTCCATTTTAACTCCTGCTCACAGACACATCACTATGGTCTGGCACCTCCTGGCATAGCAGAACTCCTGCACCAGTACTGCCCTCTCCGTACACCATGGTCCCATGATGCTGATCTTCTATCCGGCCCCAAAACTATGGAACACATTACCTCAATCTCTCAGTCTCTCCCATTCTCTCTTCTTTCAAATCTCAACTGAAAACACATTTCTCTGTACCTTCTCTACAATGTCATAGCACCAGTGACTAACCCTCTAAATCATCTTGTATTCAATCATTCATTCATTCATCTTCTATTACTACATCAGTGTGACGTTGCGGCGCATAACCTCTGGAAGCAAGGTGGGAACACACTGTGAACAGGTAGCCAGTCCTTCAAAGGGCATCACACACTCATACATTCACTCACATTATAGGTTTTCTATTTTGAATTAAAAGCTACTACTTAGTTTTTACTGATGTGTGCTTTAACTAAAAGTGTTTTTAAAGGTGATTCAAAATATCCTAGCACTAGACACTACTCTCAGAGCAAGCCTACAGAAATCCATTTCCAATGTTGATGTGCAAGCTTTGCACTTCTTTCAGCTTGTAGAAACATGATGGAAAGTGCAGGTCTTTGGTGGATGGGAAAAGAGGAGAAGAAAAATGAGAAAAGGTCTTATGTATAAGTAAAAGTCATCATCCACTTGTCTAATTTGTTTCAGTGATTTAATCACAGTATGGCACTGCTACATGTTTCATACTGCCTGGGTCTACTGGTTCATGTTCTAAAGTTGTCAAACCATTCATCAACAGCTTCACAAGTGCACAGAGCTCACCTCGAGAAACACTCAGCCCACAGCTGTGAGGGTCAGGACTTAAAGGAAGTAAGGCTGGCTCTTGCGCAGTCAGTTTGACATTAAAGGAGTCATACTCTGGAAAACTGGTCCAAACACAACGAGTTTACATTGTCCTTTATACTCTTTGGATACACTAGAAAACATGGTACATATATACATTGTGTCTATTATCGGATGTCCCTGCGGTTACTGGCATAAATACATACATACATACATACATATCTGTTGTACAAAAGCTGCAGAAAAAGCCCTGGCTGAGATCCAAGGTTTGAATCCCATTCTTCAGCCCACAGTCCAGATACTAAAGGCCCAAGAAAGGAGAGAGCCAGCTTGGCTGTGTCCACAAATGGTACAACATAGAAAAGATACGAACTCTATTAGTGTGGGCAATACGGCCCTAAAATAATATCACAATATTTGAGTGTATTTTGCAGATTAAAATAATTTGCTGAAAATGTGATAAATGTGATATATCTATATATTTACAAAACAGAAATCACTACCCTTTTTTGGAGCAGAACCATTTCCCTCAGAACCATTTTCCTGTGCCTAAATGATTTATGTACAGAACGTATGCCATATTACAGTTAAGTGCATGATGTCATTACTTAAATAAGTCAGAATATCACTATTACCAAAATATTGTTGTTGTTTTTTTATTTGATTTTATCTTTTAAAAATTATAAATGTATTATTGCAAACAATACGTTATGGCATAGCCCTAAACTATATGTTTTTATACCCAAACAAACCTCCCCCCTTTCACCAGCCAAGCCAGCCAATGTGACCTGTCCTTTATATGTGGAGCAAATACTCCATATATCATGTCCCTCAGTTGTTTTGTTATTGCCAATATGTATATTGGCAATAATATGTATTAATTATCATATGTAATAATTTGTATATTGGGCTCGATATGAATTTTTACATATCCGACTAAAAATACCACTCCCAGGATTGTTACAAAAATGTTACAAATAATGTTTGCCCTTTGTGTATGTACACATTCCTTTCAGCTGCTACCTGGTGTGAAAAATCTACTTTTTAAATTATTTAATCTGAATTCTTTGTCCAAATCTAGACACCAAAATCTTAGAAATTAACATATGGAGTTTATGCTCATTTCTGATGCCTAACCAGCATGAAACCTCAGTCTTAAGCCTGCCTCAACACCAAACCTAAACTTTCCAACACATGCATGAATAACAGTATTCTCGCATGCTCAGTGCTCTCTCTGAAACACTGTACTCAAGACAGAACCAGTGCTGATGTTTCTAGTGAACAGCACGTACAGTCAAACGTCACCTGTAAATCAGTAAATCAAAAGTTAATCTGGCGATTAAAGTGCATGTGACGGCAAATAATAGAACGTATGTTTACAAGACCACAAGGGGAGAGCGAACATCTATAATCAGTTTTATAATCGGCTATGCATCTGTCCTTGAATGTACAGACTGCAAAGTTGCCATGAGGTAGCGAGACTTTTTTTTTTTTTTTTTTTTTTTTTTTTTTTTTTTTTTGACAATCCATTAATATTTCAGGGTAACAATCCACCCCCTCTCTGAGACTTTATAAGAAAAATTTCCAGCTGCAAATAAGTCTCAGTCTCCTTTCAGTGGGCTCCACCGAGACCCTGCATATTCTCTCTAATCACTCCTGCCATCTCGCCACTCTTACGTATTCTCTTTGTGCGTCTCAAGGCGTGCAGGACCTGATTGACAGGCGGGGTGATAATGGATTTTACCCATGTCAATGTGCTTTGGGGACTTATTATGGATCTAAAATTGATCAACGGCCTCCATGCAAGTTTGATTACCACTCATTGCTCTGCTTCGTTATATCACACTCGCGGAAAAAGAAGCACGCAACCATGAACATATGGGCTTATCCCGTTTGCATAACCGAGGCAATTACAGAGATAACAAAGCTAATCAAGCACAGGCATTTCTATTTCAGATGCACAGAAAATACACCTGCATCACCCGACGAGACGAGAGCTGGCTGAAATTACCTTCCGGAGAGGACCTTGTTTGCATATGCTTTTATTGAACACATAAGACATTGCAGGTCAACCCTCATATCTCTTCGAATGATAATCAATGGCATTAGCTACAGTAAACACGTGTGTCATGCGTATGATTTATGCATCATAGCTGTTATGAGTCCTCCCTTTATTCAACCTCCATTGTTCAACAACATCATTTGCATCACAAGCGATGATTCTTAATGTCATGGTTTTTCACCACTTCGCCCGTCTTTCACATACCGTTTTATGAATGAAGACAACACTGTAACTGTCTTTTATTACAAAGCTTGTTTACAGTATGGGTCAGTGAACTGGAAAGAGATTTAGCCTTGTCCATGACTGTACATTATTCTGACTGTAGGATAGCCAATAAAAGGAAACTGACCGTACGGGTTACAGAGCATCCAAACACCCCTCAGCTTCATCATGGTGCATTATTGACACAGGCTTTCATTTACACCCACACATAGATTAAACCTGGGAGAAAC
Organism: Hoplias malabaricus; assembly: GCF_029633855.1. Lineage (NCBI taxonomy): Eukaryota > Metazoa > Chordata > Actinopteri > Characiformes > Erythrinidae > Hoplias > Hoplias malabaricus. The sequence goes on along the minus strand of NC_089805.1, from coordinate 37,556,590 downwards.
TGGAGCAGCCTAAGATGACCAATGCCAAGTGTTGGCTAGGGGTATATATACCCCATAGTAAAATCATTTTGAAGTGGTACACTACATGTTACTAATGGTTTTCTGGTGGAAGAGAAAAGGCCCTACAACAGAGCCTTGAGGTACACCACATAGCATTCCTATGTTCATCAAAAACTGACAAAGTGGTAGTGGCCGGTAAGGTAAGAACTGAATTTTTCCGAGCCTGTTCATTAATGCATCATGATGAATTGTATCAAAAGCTAACCTTAAACCCCACAGCAGCTGTAGAAAGACATTTCTCAAGAGAGTCTCAATTAACCAATTGATCATTGAACCCTTTATCCAGAACAGACTACCGTGTGCTACCATGTTACTGAAAGTTTCAAGGTATTCATTTCTGGCTTTTTTTAGTAATTACTGCAAATATTTAAGTAATTATTGCAAAAGTATCTGCTCACATGGAAAAATTACACTGACCTAATGCTGAACAGCCCATTGCTCCCATTCCCATTGCTCATACCTGGAACAGTGTTGTGCAAAGATTTCAAATTTACAGATCTTGGAAAAGAAGATTTCTCTCCTATTTAACGTGTAAATTAAGTCCCTAGGTGAAACTTTAAGGTTAATGATTTTTTTAAGTATAAAACCTTTTGCTAAAAAGGGAACATTTAGAGAGATTCTGCGGAGAACTATGTAAATAAAAATGTCTGACCATGTGAATTTTTATATATTTTGTTTAAATAAATGTTATACAAATTTGAGGGTGGGAGAAAACAAAAAAAAAAAAAAAAACATAACAGTAGAAATGAAGAATGAATGGGGAAAAACACCATGAAAACTGTTAGTTTGAAATTCAAGTCGATTAATAAAGAAAAACAATAATAGTATAACATCTATAAGAAGTCTTTTCATTTACCACAGCACAATAACAATAAAAAATTAATATTTATTACATGTATTTATTAGCATTATATAATGCTATTCTACAACAAACATTAAGCAGTAATAAATTATTTATTGATATTGTATTATATATTAAATGGTCATATTGTAATCATGGACATCTTGTAATAGGTAAATTAAATGTTACTACTTAATTATTCTTAAAAATAGATTCTTAAAAAAAAATCATTATTTTTCCCCAACAAACAAACACATACATATACATACATCCATATATAATACCTATATGTGGAGGATTCTTGTTAGTAGACGTTTTTCCACTCTGCTACACAATTCTTACAGCCTCACACTCATCTGCTCTTCACTTCTGTCTGCGCTGTTTCTGATTAGCCACGTCTTGGCGAGTTCTCTACTGAATGTCCAGATGTTTGCTGAACTCTGCACCCAATTTGGCAGCGGATGTGAATTTTTGTGTTTAAAATAAACAAGCAAAGCACTGGACACCATAGCAATTGTATTTTGTTTTATTCTTGGTCCTCATCTAGATTCCATAAATGAGTGACATTCATTATTAATGCAGCCTTGGGGCAAAACTGACAAACAGGTGTTGGAGAGCACTGCACTGGAGGTTGGCCCTATATTACCACCCGCATCCGGAGATTAAAACCAGTTACAATGAGGATTTGAATGTAATACTTTCACAAATGAAGGAGACAATGGTTCTGTGCATGGTGCAATAAAAGAGCCACTTCAGCAGAGTTTCTGTTGGTGTGAGGACTGTAAAGAACCTTTTAGGGTGTGAAGCACCCTGTGGACCCTCATTTATTTTGCTTGCTCATTTACTCTGGTAACCCATCGCTTTGTCACTCACTCAGTCACGTTTAGCAGGCTGAAGACTCTCCAAACAGGTGCAATTTCCACTCAAATAGATGTTATTAAGAGCCATGATTCACATCAGTATTTAATGTCTAACTGGTGCTGTGTCCACTGTGTGTTCCTCTTTTCACCTAATCATTTCAGGTAGGCACCGGACACACTGCAAACCTGACCTGGATAAAGTGTTACAGAAAATGAATGAATGACTGTCAGTGTCCTTCAAAAACTACAAATATAAATAGAATCTTTACATGATTTGAATATTTATTTAGAAGCTTCACATGAACATTGTTACTTCCTATTGTTATTTAAGGGGAACAAATGGATTAGGAAACCTTACCACAGACAGTTTTTAAATGGGACTAAAGTAGTAAGAGCTTAACTGATCAGTTAAAGCACTCAGCCGCTCTAAAATGGAAAATACAGCAGAATAGTAACATTTTACTGAACACACAAACCCACTCCAACTGAGAGAGAGAGAGAGAGAGAGAGAGAGAGAGAGAGAGAGAGAGAGAGAGAGAGAAAATAGATGTACTATTCAATCAGACTGTGGTATTTTAAGCCGTTGGGTCTTGTTTCTTTGACTCATCATTGAGAGCATGTAGCACTTAACTCTCGGTCCCACTGAGGACACTCTCAGACTCGTCTGCAATAGCGCACCGTCAACTCACTTTCTGCTTTTGGAAACACGTCAAAACAGTGGAGGACAGGCCTGGCATGAGACGTGGTCCATTTACAGCATTTCCTGAGCCAAGCATACACACACACACACACACACACACACACACAAACACACACCCACACAAAAATTACTCCAAACAAATGAAGAGAAAGGCAGCAGGCTCTGCCATCTCTGTCAGTCTGGCTGAAATGATACGACTAAAAATACTCCCTGAAATGACTGTGCGTCAGCCCATTCCCACAATCCAGGCCGGCGTGCAGGAGACTCACATGACTATGAAGAAAGCCATTTATTTCCTGTTGCAGTGAGGATTGTTAACCTTGTCACCATCCAGGAAATGCGTAATGAATATACAGCAGATAAAGAAGTAACCTCTTTGAATCAATCATCAGCTCTCTCTCTCTTCCTCTCTCTTTCTGCCCCAATCGCTCGCTCTCTCGCTCTCTCTCTCTCTCTCTCTCTCTCTCTCTCTCTCTCTTCCTGCCTCAATCTCTCTCTCTCTTTCTCTCTCTCTCTCTCTCTCTCTCTCTCTCTCTCTCTCTCTCCCTGCCTCTCTCTCTTTCTCTCTCTCTCTCCCTCTCTCTTTCTCCCTCTCTCTGCCTCTCTCTCTCTCTCTCTCTCTCTTTCTCTCTTTCTCTCTCTCTCTCTCTCTCTCTCTCTCTCTCTCTCTCTCTCTCTCTCTTTCCTTGCCTCTCTCTCTCTCTCTCTCTCTCTCTCTCTCTCCCTCTCTCTCTCCTTTAAATCAAAGCTAGAACAGATTGAAAGTGAGGTTTTAACTATGTCTTTAACTCTAACACAAACTTTTACAGCACCTTGTGCTCCTTTACAATTTAAAAATAACTACAGTGATTATTTAACCCCCTTAAAATCCCAGGACAAAAAGATTCAACGGCTTATTATTCAGCACATGGGCTACAAACGTGCTTTGAGCTGCTTTTATGTTATAAAAGCATAATAGAAATTTGGCCCTGCCGGGGAATAATGGGCATTTAAAGGGTTAAAACAAAATCTCCACTGAAAACTCCTTCAGGGACCTCTGAGAAGACGTACCTTTATAAAGGGTAGAGTTGTAATATCCTTGATGTGTCCCACTCAGAGCTGCAGCGTGTGGCCGGGCAGAAGGTGTGAATGAAAGAATACATGAAAGTGGATTATCAGCGTCAGATTCCCCGATCAATATCTGAATAGAACGTGCAGCAGAATGCATCTGTTTGATTTTGGAGGACTGGCCTCCATCCAGTCAGCGTCACTGGAGTAATCTGGAATCATTTTTAACACTGAACATATCATGTGAAGCTCACAGTGGTAGTTACTGCTTCCAGAAATGCCCCTTCATGCCCCTCCAGTTCCAGCCCGTTTCTGTTTGAAGAGGATAGCTGGCTAATTTGTTGAGGGGCTGGAGTGAGGGGGCTTGGACTAAAGCCTAGCCAGAGAAAAATAACACTTCTACAGCCACAGTCACAGCATGAGGGTCAGAAAAACACAGCCATGCGCATCCTGAAGATACTTGTGTTTAGATTTTTAGGATGAGGTCTTTGACTAAGCTCCATTACCTCAGAGTACACTTCATGGTCAAAGAGCTAACACCAGAAGAGCAGGAGATGCTTTGGTGATGAATGACCAAAAGTGAGTCATTACAGACCATACAGTGGACAGAGGGGTGGACAGATGGACAGTTAAAGGATGGTGAAATGAATAGTCTAATAAATGGATGCATCAGTGCAAGCATGGATGAATGAGCTGAAGAAAGAAAGAAAGAAAGAAAGAAAAGGAAAAGAGGAAAAAAAATATATTAAAAATAGGGTAAAAGTCAAGAGAATGAATGAATGAATGAATGAATGAATGAATGAATGAATGAACACATGCTTCAATGCAATATACTTATGTAAGGATGAAATTATGAGTGAGAACATGAACAGGCTTAACACTACAGTATATGATTTTAAATGAGTTGATTAATGAATAGATTAATTACAGATGAATACTAATGAGCTGATGTACAAACATAAATAAGGGGTTTCAGATGAATGCATGAATCAATTATTGAGTGAAAGAGCAAAGGATGAACAGAAAAAAAGAATAAACACAAATAAATGAACAGAATTGGAACATTGCTTATATTTCTATGAATCACTGAATGGGTGGATGAATGGATGACATTTAGTGAGCCACTAGAGCCCCTTACTACTTCCCCATGAGTCTGCATAGTTTAGAGACAGTAGCTGTCTCTAAGACGTCAGCGTTTCCTGTAGCATGTTTCTGTGGAATGCGCTGAGTGGTGGATATTTGGTGTCTCTGTTGATGTTCCAGAAAATGAGCAGCTTGTTCAAACACTATATCCATCTGATGGAACTCACAGCAGAGACTAAACAAAACTGTAGAGAGATCTTGGGAATGATGTGTGTTCAGTGAAGAGATAGATGGCTGCTGTCCACTGAGTGGTGCTGAACAGTGTTGAGTCAGTATATGAGTCTAATGATGGAGCTGTCCATCCTCTGGTGCTGAAATGAGGCGACGCTGCTGCGGAGCTGTCCCTGTCAAGTGGTTCTGAAACACACTCCCACCTACTGTGCTTTTAAACAGTATGCCTCTTTATGGTGATGCGAGGCAGATTCCCACAGAGACCCACCAGCTTTATACCGCACAAAAGACTAGCACATGTTGCTCTTTGGTTATTTGCAAATCCAGTCACACAACAACATGTCTCTGAGCATTCTGCTGAACAGGGGAGATCGAACAGTGTAACGATAAATTAATAGCAGAATGAAACACTTTGCCTGAGGCAGCACACCTCTGTGCCTGCTGGGAGAAATGAGTGGAGAGTGATTAAGACACTCTATAGGGAGGGAGGGTGCGTGTATGTGTGTGTGTGTACAGAGAGAGAGAGAGAGAGAGAGAGAGAGAGAGAGAGAGAGAACTTTATCTCTAAGGATGCAACCTCTATTAAGATTTCCCTCTTCCATCTCGCTGTGTACGTCTTCATGCTCCAGGCTGGGAATCACTGTGAGAGGCCAATGATCTGCTGCATCCATCCACATCAGTGCTCACAGAGATCAACAGCAACTCACTCAAGGCCAATGCTGTCAGACCTCTATCAGCTTTCATTTCACATTGTTTGGAGCAGTTGAAGAAAATTCAATTTAATTTACTTTAAAGGCGCCTTTCACAACCTTAAAAAAAGAAACATACTTTTTTATACAAACCGGATTCCAAAAAAGTTGGGACACTGAACAAATTGTGAATAAAAACTGAATGCAATGATGTGGAGATGGCAAATGTCAATATTTTATTTGTAATAGAACATAGATGACAGATCAAAAGATTAAACTGAGAGAATGTATCATTTTAAGGGAAAAATATGTTGTTTCAAAATTTCATGGCCTCCACAAATCCCCAAAAAGTTGGGACAAGGCCATTTTTACCACCGTGTGGCATCCTACCTTCTTACAACACTCAACAGACGTCTGGGGACAGAGGAGACCAGTTTATCAAGTTTAGAAATAGGAACGCTCTCCCATTCATGTCTAATACAGGCCCCTAACTGTTCAATCGTCTTGGGCCTTCTTTGTCGCACCTTCCTCTTTATGATGCGCCAAATGTTCTCTATAGGTAAAAGATCTGGACTGCAGGCTGGCCATTTCAGTCCCCGGATCCTTCTCCTATGTAGCCATGATGTTGTGATTGCTGCAGAATGTGGTCTGGCATTATCTTGTTGAAAAATGCAGGGTCTTCCCTGAAAGAGATGACTCATGCAACCCCATACCATCAGTGATGCAGGCTTCTGAACGGAGCATTAATAACAACTTGGGTTATCCTTGTCCTCTCTGGTCTGGATGACATGGCGTCCCAGTGTTCCATAAAGAACTTCAAATCGTGACTCATCTGACCACAGAACAGTCTTCCATTTTGCCACACTCCATTTTAAAAGACCCCTGGCCCAGTGCAAACGTCTGAGCTTGTGGAGCTTGCTTAGAAATGGCTTCCTCTTTGCACTGTAGAGTTTCAGCTGGCAACGGCGGATGGCACGGTAGATTGTGTTCACTGACAATGCTTTCTGGAAGTATTCCTGAGCCCATTCTTTTATTTCCTTGACAGTGGCATTCCTGTTTGAGGTGCAGTGACGTTTAAGGGCCCGGAGATCACGAGCATCCAGTAGAGTTTTACGGCCTTGACCCTTACCCACAGCAATTGTTCCAGATTCTCTGAATCTTTTGATGATGTTATGCACGGTTGATGATGATAACTTAAAAGTCTTTGCTATTTTACGCTGGGTAACACCATTCTGGTATTGCTGCACTATCTTTCTGCCCAACAATGGTGGAATTGGTGATCCTCTTACCATCTTGGCTTCAGAGAGACACTGACACTCTGAGAAGCTCTTTTTATACCCAATCATGTTGTCAATTGACCTAATTAGTGTTAATTGGTCTTCCAGCTGTTCGTTATATGTTCAATTTCCTTTTTCCAACCACTTATTGCTACTTTTCCCAACTTTTTTGGGATTGTTGACACTGTGAAATTTTGAATCAACATATCTTTCCTTTAAAATGTTACATTTACTCAGATTAAACTTTTGATCTGTCATCTATGTTCTATTACGAATAAAATATTGAAATTTGCCATCTCCACATCATTGCATTCAGTTTTTATTCACAATTTGTTTAGTGTCCCAACTTTTTTGGAATCAGTTTTGTACAATTCTATATATATTTCCTCACCATTTGCTAGCTCTCCAGTTTGTATGTGTGCCTGAATTCAGTCTAATGCGTTTTACGAAGCCCCATGGCTAAAAATGACAAAGGGTCAATGCCTGGCTTTGATTTCTCTCTCTCGTTTTAGGAAGTTTTTGAACAACGGAAAGACCTCCAAACCATGTAAAGCATGACTAAATTGAGGATAGTGCTCTATTCCTGTTCCATAAGTGGGTAATATTGACTTTATTTCGCTTTTTCTAAGTGGAAATGTCTCCATATTTGTGAGAGTGCTAACTGCATGAAAGTAAACACAAACCTAAAGTGCTACAAAAATAAATAACCTTAGTTATATACAAACAAGGTTTTTTTTTTTTGTTTGTTAGTTTTTTCCTCAGGCATACCGTTCCACCTTAAAAGACATGCACAATCAGAGACATTTCCTTGGTGCTGTCATACAGTAGCTTTACAGACTTCAGTGTTCTAGCCTCAAGTGAGCACTGCTGATGAGAGAGTGGCAAGAAAAATACTCCCTCAGAGTAAAAGGAAGGAAGTTTGATAGAAACCAAGACTCAGTCCTCCTCTGACTGACACCAGATAAAAACAGAGAGCAGTATGAATGAAGAATTATAATGAGTGTACAGGCATCTATTACGCCATGTTCTGAATACATTAAGAGCGGTGTTAGTAAAGTATCATGAGAGGCAGGTGAACAGAGAGTAGTTTAATTAAAGCCCAGTCCCATCAGTAAGATGGTGATGGTGTGAAGGTTAGACATTCCAGCACATGCTCCGTGAAAAATGAGCAGGAATCCTTGGACCCTGAGGCATGTTCTAGGGGATGTGTAGGTGCTGTCTCATGGTCACAGCTGGACAGATGTCAGGCAGCAGTGGATGCATTGTCGTGAATACACAGTGATATGTCATTTTGTAAATGACACATATAAATGTGTCTGGATAAAAGACACAGTGTATGTGTCTTAATATCCAGAACGATTTAAAGGGAACATTTATGATTGTAGGTAACTGCAGTTCTGTCTGGTTTGTTTACTTTCAGAAGCTCTGCACCTTTTAAACTCATTTTAAACTCAACAGTCTCTTAAGTTTAGAATTGGTTCCTATATTAAACAGCAAAACTTAGTCAATATTTCTTACCTGTGGAGGAATAAACCAATATCTTCATCTCTTTTTATGATTTTCAGCTTTTGGAGGCCACTTTGCTGTTTCTCTGCTGTGAGTAGATTGATACAAAACCTAGCATGTTTAACTGAGCCACTTTGTTTTTTTTTATGTGTTTATTTCTTGTTTTTACTAGTGTAAGGATTTGTAAAAAACATTAGAGCAGTTTCCAGTCCACAGAGTTTTTTGACTGCAGTCATGAATGTTGCCTTCATGTTGTATGCTTTTATAACAGAAATGTTTGAATAGAAAACAACACATAAGCTTTTGTAATTGATAAGATTCTGTAATTAAAATTAATTCATGAACTCCAAAATATACGACTGAAATAAAATATGGTCAGATGTTCTACACGTTTCCAGTGAGTTATCAACAAGAGAAAAGTGTCATTATATTACATTTAACTTTTTCAGCTTCACTTTAACTCCTGAGCATTAACACAAGAAAACACTCTTTGTTTTCTGTGATAAAACCCACACTCACACAGTGTGCCTCTCTTCTCTCCCTCAGCAAGTCCTGCTGCTGGACCCTGCTCTCCTTCTGACACACAACCATTTTCCTTCATTTTCTCGTCAGGTCTTAGAAGAAATCCCTTTAAAGGCTTAGTGAAGAGAGACACCAATGTCCTGCAATGGCTTTATCTGCAGCGCACACACACACACACACACACACACACAATGTCAAAAGCAGCTGTTATTTTTAAATTGTCAAAAGTGTGAAAAGGCTCCAGAGTGCTGCAGTGGCCTTAGTGCTGGGCCTATCAAGTGGAAATCAACTGTTTAAGTCCAAAAGAGCACAGTTGGCTTGGCTTTGCTCTCTGAGTGGGTTGGTTGTGGAAGCAACCATGCTAGTTAGTGTGGACACGTTTTTAGCTGGTAAAATGATCTGGACAGTAAGCTTTCTTCATCAGTGGTGTTGTGTTAGCTACAGGTAGAAAAGTAGTGATAGCTGGCCTCATGTTTCAGAGGGAGCATGGGTGGAAGGTGGCATTGTGTGAAACGGGGAGTCTAAAGCTGGGGTTACACTACATGACTTTTAGCCTGATTTCAGCCCAATTTCTCATCAGGCTGAGTCTGTGCTAGTGGGCTCTAGTCTGCAGACTCTGGGGCAGTCGCAGGTGCCAGTCGGGGGTAAAGTTGTGTAGTGTGCGAGGGGCTCAGACTCCTAACCACATTTCAGACCAATCGCAGCATATCAAATATGATTTTTCATCCCGACATAGTCACATTGTGTAAACTCTTCACCAACTCAATTCTGAACGAGCCCCTTCAACAGCCAATGAGAACAGAGAACAGAAAGTAGACGCATGTGCGTGCAGTGGAGCACAGAGCACTGTAAATTAAACTGTAAAATTATGACAAACTACAATACATTAAGGGTGGCACGGCGGCGCAGCAGGTAGTGTCGCAGTCACACAGCTCCAGAGACCTGAATGTTGTGGGTTTGAGTCCCACTCCGGGTGACTGTCTGTGAGGAGTTTGGTGTGTTCTCTCTGTGTCTGCGTGGGTTTCCTCCGGGTGCTCTGGTTTTCTCCCACAGTCCAAAAACATACATTGGTAGGTGGATTGGCGACTCAAAAGTGTCCGTAGGTGTGAATGCATCAGTGAATGTGTGACTGTGTGTTGCCCTGTGTGTGAAGGGCTGGTGCATACTTGCCTTGCGCCCAAAGGTGGGCTCAGGACACACCACGGCCCTGAACTGGACAAGCGGTTACAGATAATGAATGAGACAATACTGAATGAAGACAATACATTACATACAACTAAATGCACATGTCCCCCAAATAATGAGTATAACCAATAGGACAACATAGTGAGACACAAAACATACGGTTACAGCCTTTATTTCAGGTTTATTTTCCATTCCACCTTAAATGACGGTACGGCTGACACAGATGTTTCTGAAACATTTAAAGTGGAACGTAACTTCAAGTACGTGTTATTCTTATAATCTCCAGCACCCTCTGAGGTGTGTAGACTGCAGTAGAGACCACGCTGACCAAGTCTTCACATCCATGACAAAAAGACGTTTTAATGTATATCTCTTTGTGGATCTACACAAATAGCAGCACAAACAATAACAGCATTAAGTTGTTTATGTGTGTTTCCTAGGAAATGGGAGTCACATGTTTAGTTTGGGAGTTTGAGGTTGTGTAGTGTGTTATCCCCAGTAGTAGTGTGCCTGACATTTTTCCATAAAAATAGTCCATAGTCTCCATAAAATTGCCATAAAACAGTCATGTGGTGTGAAATACCCAGCCTGTTTATAATCTGCCTCGACTTTAAAAGTTGTGTAGTGTCTCCAGGGCTTTACTAAACTGCCTTTGAATAAACTGGGGCACAAACTGCAAAAGTCAATCTTTTCAGACATTCATTCATTCATTCATTGTCTAAAACATCTACCAGGAATCACTGGGCGCAAGGCAGGAACACACTCTGGAGGGGGCGCTAGTCCTTCACAGGGTGACACACACACACACACACACATTCACACTGGACACTTTTGAGTCACCAATCTACCTATCAATGTGTGTTTTTGGACTGTGGGAGGAAACCAGAGAAGCCCTGAGGAAACCCATGCGGACACAGGGAAAACACCCCGAACTCCTCACAGACAGTCACCCGGAGCGGGGACTTGAACCCACAATCTCCAGGTCCTTGGAGCTGTGTGACTGTTACACTACCTGCTGCAGCACTGCACCCCATTATTTTCAGACAGTAAAGATGTGAAAAAAATATTTATATATTAAATACATATAATACACACCTTTAAATTATTGTCATAACTATATTACACTTATAGAAAACACAGAGTATACTAACAAATTATTTAAAGTCACAATTGTCTATGTTTAGTGTGTCATTTATGTGCCGTAAACCCTGCTTACATTATTTTCAGGAAGCCTGGGTTTAGTTCTTCTAATAAACCATGGAACTAGACATCAGAATGTATTCTTCAACACTTCCAACATTAAGTCATTGTCCAACAAACTCATTCATCTTGGACAGATTGAAATCCAGGATACTTCCTCTTGGGTTTTTATAATAAAGACAGAACATCTTTGTCTTTAAAGTACATGAAAACCAAGAAACCTCAAAAACACACATGGGCATATTCCCTTCCTCAACTGCAGGGACTGGTTTTCAGTGCAAACTGAGCCGAAGGTAATGCAAACACGTACACACCAACATCAACATACGAGGTGCTCTTAGACGACACCCTGAATTAAGTGTCAGGAGCGCACATGGAGATGAGGAACCTGCAATCAGAGCTCCATACGCCAGCCTTTAGCACGCGAGAACATTCTCATCAGCAGCACATGAGCGGACACAGATAATGAAGGCGTGATTGCATGAATTGATTCATGAATGTGAACTCTTGCTGTGACACTGGCAGTTCAGGGGGGGAGCCTCCCCACACCACTGAATAAACACCATGAATCATTTATTGCATCTTGATACAGCAGATTACATGGTGTCACATACGCTTGGGCTGGAGGAAAAGAAATGCAATAATAATTATGAGGTGGAGAGCTGGTGGGGTGGAAATTCAGACTCTTTCCACATTTCACTGTGAACCACACAGTGGGAACTACCCAGTGTGAACCACTCTGATAAACATTACACATCTACAGGATCTACAGGAAGTGGGAATTTTACATGAATGTCTAAGAGCTCTACGACCAAATCCTTGAAAGTCAGTCGTGTTTGTTGAACACACGTCACACTTCAGAATTTTACATTGCTATGAAATATTCTGTTACAATCACAAGTACAATACAAATAGCAACTGGCGATACCTTTAGGGCCAACCTGGATCTCCATCTGTTTGGATCTCTCCCATTGTTATGTACGAAATCATAGGCTGCACGCAGTAAGAACCAATAAAGTGATAAGCAACTAGAGGCTATGCGTTACTGAAACTTTATCAAGGGACGTGATAAACCTCCTTCCCCATGATAAAATCTGAGGGATGCATGGTCCAGAGTGGGATATTGAGTTTATAAAAATGGTGGACAACATAAAACTACAATAACACAAAATGATAATAACAATAATTATAATAATGAATAAAACACACACAATAAACTATTCCTAGCCACACAATGTAGTCCATTTACTTCATGCACTGTTGCTGGGCAACATGAGGGCAAAGGTTTACCTGAAGTAAAATCCATTCATGTGTGTTCAAGGTTTTTTATTGAGTAGAAATGCATATCTTTTTGTCGTCTTTCTGAAGGAACTCTTACTCTGAAGACACTGTTGTAGGAAGAGCCCATTTGGGGCTATGTTTGTACCCTCAATCTCAAGAAGTCAACTGACTATCATTAACTTATTTGAACAATCTTTAGCACTGTATTTCTGTTCTGATTTCATGTTGTCTCAGAGACTGACATCATTAGACACCTTCCTTTAGCGTTACTGTCCGGCCCCACCCTTTACTCAGAAATCTCTAGTGACATCCCTGTTTGATAGAGAACTGAAAAATGTTTCTGAGTTTAAAACATTGTTGCATTGCTAAGGAATTCAGTACGAAATGCTCAAAGTGTGTACTTTTTCAGTGGCTTTGAACGACCAATCAGCCAGTCAAATTTTATGACAGGAACAATCCATTTTATAATTCACCACAAAGGGGACAGCCAAGTAGTGCTAATGGTCTATGTTTTGGCTGCAGTAATGCCTTGCTAATGAATGAACACAGATGGAAGGAGGTGCTTGTTTTGCTCTGAAAACATTAGTTCTTCAGAATTGTACATGTTTCCTTTAATGCCAAATTAATATTAAGTTGCTGCTTAACAACATTAGGAGAAACAGTGGGCCAAAATTAGTAAAGTCTGCACAAAATATTACAATTAAGGCCAAGGTTTGCACACATACTCATTAAAAAAAAGTCTTTGTTTATATTGCGTGTGCTTGTCTCGTTTTTCAAAATTCATAACTTGTTGTGATAAATATAAAACTAGATCCAGTTCATGGTATTAAATGTTGTGTGAACTCTATGAAGAATGAGTTAAAATGTGTGTGTCTGTGAGTGAGTGACAGAGACGGCCATTTGACCACTGTCAGTATCTATCAAATCTAGACAGTTCCCACTTTGAGCTTTTGACTCAACTGGCCACCGTAGTTGACCATCTTAACTTCCGGTATCAGTCGTTTCAAATTTAAAGCCCTCTGCTGACTTAAAAGTCACAAATGTCTGAAGCAGTGGCGGTAGTAATTCTGCTGCACTGAGTGGAAATGTGATTTTTATTTGTGACTGTGAATGTAAATCTACTTTAGAATGTCAATGTGGTATTGTGATTGTTCTCATTTGAGTGTTCTATTTTACTACTGCAATGTTGCACTTGGTGGATTTTATATAAGCTGTGTATAAAGACATCTTTTGTTTACTTTGTTTGGTAAAAAAATAATAAAACATTAAGCAACAGTTTGGATGCAGGCAATTTTTTTTATTAATGCGCTGCAGAGATAGTGATTTATTAAGCAGATGCACTAGACTGATTTTAATAACAATAATGTACTTGACGTGTGCACTGGAAAAATACTCAAAATTAAAAGACTTGGGGCAAAAAAAAGTTGATAGGAGGCATCACTAGTTTTGTTCATATAAGCAGAAAAGAAGAGAAGCTGTTATCACCGTGTGCTGCTTGTTTTATATCATTTTATTTTCTTAGTCACTTAATAATACACACCAGTTCCTGGACAAATGGCATGATGTGGTAATTTGCCTATTGGCAAGTTTGGCAACCAATGGGAGGTGAGGTTATTAGGGGCAGGTGCAAGTTCCTAAAAAGCTGGCAATCGGGGCCTCTGGAGGAAAAAGTTTCAATGTCTTTTTAATGCTGTATTGAGCAAAAAAAGACCAGTACAACTTCTGGTTCATTTCCAGTCGATAATGCTGTAATCATAATGAACATTGTTGGAGCCCTTTTCTCCACTGACCTGAGGCAGTGTTGTAGTCTGTGCTCTGAGTTCAGCAGTGGAGGAAGTTGATCAGTATATATCCATCACCCTGACTTGCTCTCAGCTAGTAACTCTGAAGATTTTTTTACACACCGAGTCCAATAAGCCTGAAGAGGTTTATTAGTCTCCTTGCTGTGTTATTGTTGGCAGCTTTGACAGTTAAATCAGGGATATTTTACTCTGTGTAACCATGTGTGGTAAATAAAGCTTTTAGAATAAATTGTTCCGAGAATTAGACGTAATACTTTATATATATATATCCTTCCTTGTGCTTATTTAACGCATTTATGTGTCATTTTTATGCATGCCATAAATCTGTACACTCACTTGGAGACAGATATAATAATTACTGAAAATTGTATAAACCAAGATTATATGATTTTATAGCATAAGGTTTCATAATGTATTATAACCATTGACGATGTATACTAAAGAACAGTTACAAAAGCTTATTCTTGGAATTGTATGGAACATATATCATATAAAACTTTAACTTTATCCATTTATGAAGACTTATCAAGCAAGATTCATTGTATTACTTTTAATTCTTAAAAGGGAAACATTACACACTTTTGCCAGAAGAAGTGAACACTGTACTGGGGTCTTAATAAAATATCTGGGACATGCTTTGTTTAAAATACCACAAAGATCAAACACCACAACAGTGTTCTCCCAGTCACAGCTGACCGGTTTCAGCGCCTGTTCCTATAAATGACAATGAACCACAGTTCTGTTCAGTACAAGAGTCCATAGGTAAGGAGCAGGGAGCAAAAGCTCACTTTTTACACTGTTTTTGCTCAGTTCTCTTTCTTCTCTTTTTACCACTTTTATTCAGGACTTCATGTTTATTTTTCTCAGCTGAGGGAGTTTTTCCTTGCCACAGTGGCTGGGAATTTTTATATCTTTACATTTTTACATTCCATGTCAAAACTTTGTCTTATCGGATTTGATTTGACTATAGGCAGGCATGTCCTAAAGGTTAGAGAAGTGGGTTTGGGACTGGAAGGTCACCAGTTAGAACCCCGGAGACTGGCAGGAAATTGGGAGCGGGGGAGGGAAACAGCACTGTCTCCTCCCTCAACATCAACAGAGGTGCCCTTATGCAAGGCACCTAATCCCCCACTTCTCCCCGGGCCCTGGAGAAGGCTTCCTGCTGCTTCAAGTGTGTGTGCGTGTGTGGGTGTGCGCGTGTGTGTGCATAATAAAATATAATATATATTTCACGGCCATGCGGTGTAAAATTCCTTTTTACCTTGTACAATGACAATAAATGAACATTTATGACATTACTGATTTTATATACCCTCATCTTTATGGAGTTCCATGATTTGTTAAAGATGTAAAACAATATAAAAATGTTCAGTAATTTAGATCATAATATATTACACATTGTATGCTTTTGTACTACTCTGTACACCTCAGTAAACAAAGGGTTACATCACCGTCTGAATAGTTCAAATCAAAGCCCTGCTCCGTGAGAACATGTAGAAGATGTAAAAACAGTGATCACGTTTTCTTGTAGCAGTTAGATACTGACTGACTGTAGCCCAGAGATCCTGAGTGACAACCTCCAGATACCAGTAACAAAGCAATTCGTCTTGGGGGTGTGTAGAGGGGTGGATAAGGGGCTTTAGAGGGGTGGAGACTGGAATCAGTGAAGGGTCTCTCAGAGGGCTAAAGCTCAAGGATTGGGATATTAGGCAGAGTGTCTCTTCTCACAGGAAGCCCAGGCCAGTGATGGATTAGTCCTGGAACTAATGTGTCCAACCACCTGTGAAATGAAAGGAGTGCAAATGTCTCACGGCCCCTCGGCCTGTTCTGGAAATCCTGCAGATATTACACAATCAAGGAAGGACACACCATAGTGAGGGACAGTTTACATCTTTATTAAGTTCTAATATTTATATTACAAGCTTAATCTCAAACCTTACAAAATGTATAAATCATCCTAGAAGGCATGAGTAAGTGACTGCACCAGCAACAGCTGTGCACACCAGCAGCAGTCATTAATTAATTAATTAATTAATTAACGAATTAATTAATTAGTTTGTGTTTTTGGACTGTGGGAAGAAACAGGAGCACCAGGGGAAACCTATGCAGACACAGGGAGAACACACCAAACTCCTCCCAGACATCATTTATTCATTCATTCAATTATTTTACATACAAGCGGACAGTTACATTTGCATTAGATAACCCTTTATGAAATAAAATAAAAATAATAATAATAAAAAAAAATTATCCAGATGTGCCGGCTTCCAATTGTTGCACATATGTATGGAAGCCTATTTCTTCCACATAAAATAATTTAAAAAAGGCACCAATTTTTCATTACTATACAAGTTGCTATCTCAATATTTCGAGATACTAAGTCAATATATTGAGATACTAACTCGTTATTTTTAGATAATATGTCAATATATTGAGATAATATCTCATGATTTTGAGACAGTATCTCACTTCATTAGATAACAAGTCGAGATCATTAATTAATTCATTTATCTTCTGTAGACACTGGAACTACCTGGAATCATTGGGCGCAAGGTAGTAACACAGCCTGCACAGGGCAGCAGTCCATCATAGTTCACACACTCACCCAGCTACTCACTCACACACACATCTGTGGACAATTTCACAAAACCAATCCACCTACAAACATGTGGTTTTGGAATATTGAAGAAACAAAAAACTCAGAGAAAACCTATGAAGTGTCACTTGCCAGGAGACTCGCCATTCACAGGTGTATCGAGCAGATTTTTGTCTTTCCGGGGTTCATCTATCATAGCCGTGCTCATGAAGTTAAGTATTCCTTATTTTAGCTTTGGGTTTATTTTATGATTTCTTGTCAGTGTTATTTCCCAAGCCTTCATTTTGTTTATTTGTTTAGTTTCTGTCAGGGCTACATTTTCCTGCCCTTGTTTTACTTTTTGTTGTTTTTTCTAAATAAACCACTTCAGCAACTGCTGCCAGCCTCATCGCCCCGTGTGTTTGTACCGCGATAACAGCCCAGCATTATGAGAAAAATATATCTTGCACTCCTCAACCACAAGTCAGGCTTCAAACTGAAGCCTCTACAGAATACACATCCTAAAACATCTGATAAATGTTATAGCACCCCACCAAATAAGATGTCCTGTAAAATATGGAATCATCCCGTGTGCCATATTGAATTGGTATGGGGCGATTGGTGTACTGTGTGTGAATGCATGGCATGTGTCAGTTTCACCTCCCTACAGGGTGTCGGACAGAGACTTGCATCTCAAAAGCAAAAGTGGTCTGACCTGCCTGCACACACATTTCATCTAATAATTTCTATGTTGTTGATTAAGAGTGGAGTGGGTGAGATTATCTGCTCTCATAACCTGATGATGTAAGCCTTAACCCAGCAACTAACTCATAAAATGCACAATGTTAGTTCCAGAAGTAGCCAGTTTCTGAGTAAAAGAGAGCGGACACCTTGTCCTTTTCTGAGACAGAGCAAAATCAGAGACAATGTGAGTTCTTTAAAGTAGGTGGTTAATTAAGGTCTCAGCACTCAAGAAACTATTTTTGAACAGTTCAGGAAAATGGCATTAAATATATTTAAATCTCAAGTTAATTAAAAAGTAACAATGTGATACGAATATAAACTTATATCAGTTTGTCTATCTACGTTCAGAGACTGAAGATGACAATTCCTTATCTCCACATTTCTTTCATGTCTACAAATATGCATGCTTTTATAAAAATAACAACTCTATGAGAGGGTAAACTCGATAGTGTGATGTAAGTAGATGGATAGGTTAACAGGTTTGGTAATATCTAAAGTCTGACTCCAACTGTACGGACTACAATGTCCACTATACGTACACTATATGACACAAAGTAGTCAGCGGAGGGGAGTACAGAGGGGAAAGAATGTGCTGATGAGAGACACATCTGTTGATTCAAAGGTGCACATGATCACAGGGAAGTGCAGAACTGCAAACTGAGGAGAGCGGTGCAGGAATGTTAGGGTAGAGTCTAGAAAACTCAGGGAATATTGGATCGGGAAGAATATTTTAAAGCCACGAGAAAAGAGCCAATATTCCATGAGCAAGGAATATGATCTTTGAGAACTGAAGGGGTTAGTGACCTGATCTTTAACTTTTAAAGTGAGAATCAGTAGAAAAGTTCCTTCAGCAACTTCACACACATGCGTAAGTGCATTTTCATTCCAGTTCTGTATGCCTCTCTCTCCCCTTTGCTGTTCAGACCTCAAAACTTAAAGGGCCAGAGAATGGAGACGCCATTTCTGTATTCATTCTGTATTCCCTTAGTGAAACAGCCCACATCAAAGAACTGAAGTTTGGGTGCTATAGCTATAGATTTATATGTACAGGCGGGAATACACCCTGGAGGGGGCGCCAGTCCTTCACAGGGCAACACACACACACACATTCACTCACACACTTTCATACCTACGGACACTTTTGAGTAGTCAATCCACCTACCAAGGTGTGTTTTCCTCCGGGTGCTCCGGTTTCAGAAACCCACGTGGACACAGGGAGAACACACTACACTCCTCACAGTCACCCGGAGCGGGAATCGAACCCACAACCTCCAGGCCCCTGGAGCTATGTGACTGAGACACAACCTGCTGTGCCACCGTGCCGCCCAAACTGGTTTATGTGATTAGCAAATCATGGCATTCTGGTTTACTTACATTACACATATGATCCCAAATCATTTGGAACTGGAGGTGTAGAACAGTGTGGATGAAAGGGAATATTTATAACATTGTGAATGAAAGAAAATATTTACAACTCTCTAAATCAAATATTTCAGAATGGAGTAAACAGGGAAAACACACAACAGTGTGATTGATGGATAATATCTAGACCATTGTGAATGAGGGAATGAAGTAGAACAGTGTGAATGAGTGAAAATGAATACAACAGAGTGAAGGAGGGAAATATCAAGAACACTGAATTCAGAGAACATTCTATAAACAATGCAATGGAGGGAGAACACCTTGGAGCAATGTAAATTGAGGGAGGATGGTGTGGATGGAGAACATTCTAGAAGCTTTTGAAAATCCACTAAAATGCCTGATATATCCACTCAGTGATTGTTGGATCCGTGTACTGTTTAATGAGATTAGGGTGCGGTTGACCAGCCAACTGAGCACGATACTACACTATAATCAACTCAATTTATGGGTGTATTTATAATACTTAAAAATATTAATTCAATGCAGTACTTGCAATAGCTGCCATCCTCTTTCTGCTTGAGAGATTACCTTTCATTAAAACCCACCTACTTTATGGAAAACTAGAGGTACCAGGGTCTCTCCTTTAGACAAAACAGCCTTATGATTTACAGTTTAATGGGCAAGCTGTCAAAAACTAGATCCAAAAAAACACTCACACTGCGGTTTGGTTGTTTTAATTTGGCTTACAAATGTGACTGACAAATGATAGTAGTTGGAATTTTGAGGGAATTTGCTCCAATATGAGGCATGGGATGAATAAATAATGTTTGTTCATACATTAATAAAGGATGCATGCAGATGAGTGGGACTGGGCTGAATGTAATCCTGCAGGAGACTTATCTCATCAATATTTAAGCATCATAAACACGTCAGCCACAATGAGGTGCTGTGATACAAATGGGCGGAGAAGACTTTTCCATCCGTGAACTCTTTATACTTGAGTGGATGCTGCGCTTGCCGGAGCCATCAGATTCTAAATAAGGACCAGCGTGGATCATCTTTTCTGAACCAGTGCCCATCTATTGTTCTTTTTTTTCCCTCTTTGTTTTATTTTTTCCCTCTGGCCACTTTCTCGTTATCCTTATGATTGCACAAGGCTGGATTTAAACGCTTCTCATGGCTTTGCCATTCCAGCCCTAGAGCACATATCATATTAAATGTGACAGACCAGGCTTCCTCCCTGCCAGGGTTCTATAATTGTAAAGAGTGTGGGGGAGGAGCTTCTAGGTCTATATATGGTTGGGGAATTTCTGGAAACTGCCATTTTAATTTCCGTACTTTTACTTACTTATCAACTACTCTCCAAACCGCGAGGATGTCTAATACCATCTACAGCATATAATGTCACTGTCATGGTTCAGTTCCATGGAGCAAATCCTTGCAATATTACATTTAGACGCTCATTATCACCATGGACTTCTGTTAACTCCTAAGGCTGTGTGTGATTAGTGAGGTTTGGCATGTGTCTGAACTTCACACTGCTTAGGCTTTGTTCTGTTTAACAAAGTGTATCTTTTAAAGGCTATTTCAAAAGATCGTATTTCTGTGTACCTTAAAATAGCCGAATTTACTGGAAAGAATAAAACCCTGATAGCAGGGAGACTATCATTTTGAAAAAGAAATCAGCTCTTTTGCTGAATGCTCCCTCTCCTGAAATGACAAATGGAAATTCAGTGTTTAACCTATATTAACTCATGAATTCAGCAATAATCATTTCTTCACTCTCCACTCAAACTACCATTGGAGATAAGAGGTTTCCTAACAGCAATAACATCCAGTGTATTCTTCTGTTTGTATTGACTACATTTTTTACCTTCTATGCCATTATGTTGTTCCCACCATTTGCTCCTATCACACTATAGCTATAATCACAATGTCAATATCTGCCAGCATTAACCTTCAACATGAGTGTTCTGGATATAATGGTTGGGTCTTTAATATCTCTCTCTCTCTCTCTCTCTCTCTCTCTCTCTCTCTCTCTCTCTCTCTCTCTCTCTCTCTCTCTCTATCTCTCTCTCTCTCTGTGTGTGTGTGTGTGTGTTGTCTAGATATTAATCACGTTTTGGGGACTTTTTATGCTCTCACCTTTGGGGGACTTCTTGTTTTTAAAGGGACAGAAAAATCATGTAATTCCTCTCAATCGTGTCCTAAATCTGATGAATGAAAACGTGTCAAGTTTTGGGTGAAGATTAGGGTCAGGTAAAATGTTGTGGGTTAGGTTTAGAGTAGTAGGGGTTATGGTTAGGGTCAGTGTCAGGGTCAAGTCTTCACAAAATAAACAAAAATCCCTTTAAACTACAGAGACAAGACTCTGTGTGTGTGTGTGTGTGTGTGTGTGTGTGAGTGAGAGAGAGAGAGTGAGAGAGAGAGAGAGAGAGAGAGAGAGAGAGAGAGAGAGAGAGAGAGAGAGAGAGAGAGAGAGAGAGAGAGATGAAAGTTTAATGGCAGAGAAAAAGTAAAGATAAGTAAAGAAAGAAAGCAAGTGAGTGAGAAAGAGACAGAGGATGAATCCCAGTTCTTATTCTTACCACTAAGCCCTTTTTTCAGAGGGGGGTTATCTTGCCCCTTGAAACAGAGCCGGATACAGAGCCGGATACATCATTAGAACACATACACACACACAAACACACACACACACACACACACACACGGCATCGTGTGTCTTCAAAAGTATTCCACTGTTATATATTATCAGTGATATGAAGCTGAATTCAGCTGCCTATTATTATTATTATTATATTTTTTAAATTCCCAGTTCTACCTTAAATTCTAACTCAGCCACAAGCACTAGAATTGAATGGCTTCTGCATTTACGATGGGAGTTCAACTTTCAAACTTTAAAGACTGCAAACTACATTAAATTAAGATAATATACTATTTATCATGGCGGCACGGTGGCGCAGCCGGTAGTGTTGCAGTCACACAGCTCCAGGAACCTGGAGGTTGTGGGTTCAATTCCTGCTCCGGGTGACTGTCTGTGCGGAGTTGGTGTGTTCTCCCTGTGTCTGCGTGGGTTTCCTCCGGGTGCTCTGGTTTCCTCCCACAGTCCAAAAACACACGTTGGTAGGTGGATTGGCGACTCAAAAGTGTCCGTAGGTGTGAGTGAATGTGTGTGTGTGTCTGTGGTGCCCTGTGAAGGACTGGCGCCCCCTCCAGGGTGTATTCCTGCCTTGCGCCCAATGATTCCAGGTAGGCACTGGACCCACTGCGACCCTGAACTGGATAAGCGGTTACAGATAATGAATGAATGCATGAATGACTATTTATCATAGAGTTTTCATAGGCCTTCATTTGAAGTGTGTCTCTGACAGATCAGTTTGAAAGGGTGTGTAGCCCTACCCCTCTTTCTTGTTAGGAATTGAGACACCCAAAACAGAGGGGCAGGGCTAAGTGCTAGTGCTAAGGGCTGAAATGGGATTCACCCAGTGTGAGAAATAGAGAGAAAGCGAGAGATAGTGTTGGGGTGTGGGAGGTTAAAAAAAGAAAACAGGCTGAGTGTGCATGTGTGGGACCAAAACAGAACACAGCAACAGGAGAAATGAACCTCGCTATGCGCAATAAACAAGCAGATCGATACAAGTGAGGGAAGACAGAGAGACGAAGAGAGGAAGAGTCAATGGAGCGGGACGCTGGGCCACTGAGGGCTTATTGGACCCTTCACTGTCTTTAGTCACCACTCCTCTTCTGCTTAACTGCATCTGTGGGAGCCATTAGATCAAAGTGCCAGGTGCTGGCCTTGTCCTCCACTAACTCCTTTAAGGAATGTTAGTGTCTGTCATTGCTACAGTAAAACACACACACACACACACACAATTGCAGACAGGCAGAGGAGAGTGACTCAAACCATGGCCAGACGAACTCTGTTCAGTTGTAGTGGACATTGAAAGAAGAGGCAGTGGAGATTCTCAGAATAAAAGGTACCTAGCCATCACTTGGGTGGTACACATCAGTGTCACATCTTCAGTGCCTTTTGTAAGGGGCTTCATGACAAGCGTTCTGCGCATCACTGCTTTGCTGCTCTCCACTTGACTTCGAGCCGGCTTTTAGCAGGTATGATATGGGTGATAGATCATTCTCAGTTCTGCAGTGACACAGATGTGTCCTACATCGCTGGTTCACCTTGCAGATGTAAAGTCAGAGACAGTAGCTCATCTGTTGCTGCACAGTTTGTGTTGGTCGTCTTCTAGTCCTTCATCAATGAACACAGGACACTGTCAGCTGGATATTTTTGATTGGTGGACTATAGTCCAGAAGTGACACTGACTCTACTCACTGTAATCTCTGACGTTTGAACATTTAAACATTTGAGAGTAAGGTACATTTTTTGGAACCATATAAAACCCATTTTGGATTAAGATATGGCCTTCTCTCTGTCACTTTCAAAACCATCTCACTTCTTTCCCTGTTGTTCATCTACTACCCATGACAATATTGAGTTCTCTCTTCCTCTGCTGTTTTTATGATGCTCTCACCATATCATTGTATAGAATATTATTCTGTTCTTTCTGTTGTTCAAGGTGTGTAACTTGTTTTAATTCTACCTCTCTCTCTCTCTTCTGTCCATCCTGTTTCCTTGCCCTCCACCCCTCCCCTCCCCTACACTCCCCTCCACCCCACCCCTCCCTCTGGCACGCTGCATTAATAATTGAGGAGGTGTGAAGATCTTCCTGCCGGAACATTCTCCTTCATTAATCCCAATATGTAGTGTGCTGCGGATCTGACAGGATTCATTTCGGTTCCAGACACGCTATTGCACCGGCTCCCTTTCAGTGCTGCATCGCTCTCTCCCTTTCTCTCTCTCTCTCTCTCTCTCACACACACACACATTTCGATTTCAACCTTCCTCAAGCTCACGCACAGCATAGTCACACAAACACACACACACACACACAAAAAGGGTGACTGAAGTCCAGCTATGGTCACATTTCATAGAAACAGACCCGTCCATGTTTCGTCCAGGCAATTTTTCTGTTTATAGCACCTGTTAAAAGACTAGTTTACAAAATCCCATTTAAACTAATACATCTGTGCAGCTCCACAAAGCTCTTGTTAACTCTTTATACTCTGTGCCCTTAGTGACATTGTGTGAACAGGAGTTTAAAGTGGGCTTCTGATGCAGATCTCCTGAACAACCCCCAGCCCAGTGTTCACTGAATATTATGTCTGAGGGTCATATTCGAGACTGTACTGGTTAAAAGAAGAGCAAAATGTGAACAGCCCACTTTATCCCATGTTTTCATATTTAAGAAGCTAAAAAACCACATTCTGCACTGTTTTATTTCACAGTTTGTTGGTTGGTAGGAATTTCAGATTCCCAAATTAATGTGAAATGCAGTGAATTGAAGTGAATTATGATTTTAATTATATGTCTCCTTTAAGGCCCTTATGATGGGTATAAAGCCCCAAAGTAATGGACTGTTGAGCAGCATAATTGTGTTCACAGTAGTGACGGCACTCCAGTCAGTATATTTAGGATTAACTGGCGTAGTGTTTAAGAGCCAGAAACTCACCTCCACCTCGTTGCCAAAAGCCATCAAATAGGCACAATCATTTTGCAATGTTAAAGAAACACTAGGTAGTAGTTTTAGCTAAAAATTACAGCTTTAAAATCACTGTGATGCTCTAATGACCAGCAAATCAATTGTGGTACTCTATTATACAGGTGTGTGAACATATATGTGAGGTACATGTACACACACATCTGTTGCCAATGTGTATATATCTCCTGCGAGGTCCTGCGATCTGAACAACAGAACTGTGAAGGCAGCAAGAGGCTATTTTAGCATGAAGAAAAAAAAAAAATTTTTCTGCCAGCAGCATGTTGTGGGCTTAAGGATCCTGGATTTGGAATGGATTTACATTTCCACAACGTTAATTCCCCTGTTAAAGTAACAGTATGTAGTAGTTTTACCTTAAAATTACAGCTTTAAAATGATTTAAATTAGTAAAGGACTATTGTTATTCTCAGCTCACCTGCAATAGGGAGAATAAAGTCACTTTTGTCTGGGCTCAGAACTGCAGAAACCGCACTAGGTAACTTTGGGAGGAGTGGATGATACCACCCGTGCAGTAAAAGTGAAGTACTCTCTCCAACTGTAGGTGGAGACCAGGAGTAAAAACACCATATCTTACCTGGTGCTGCTTTAAAAACGTTTCAGCTCACACTTAGACCTTCAAAAATGCTTCTATTTTTTTTTCTTCTAGTTCAACCTACTTTTAAAATACATCAGAAGGATTCCTCTGTAATGTGGCAGCACTGTGAGAGGTGAGTAAACATGTTTACAACAGATGTAGCAGTGCTTAATTATTTTTCATTTCGGCCAGAGTGCCTCATTAATGCCAGGTGTGAATGAGGCCTTATTTATGACTTTGCCATGTACTATTTAACCCTTAGTGTAACAAAAAAATAAAAATAAATAAATAAAATAAAAACAGATAGAGAGAAGATAGAGAGAAATGTTGTCAACATTGTGTAAAGCTTGTAAAGCCCTTACTACTAAAGAATGTTTTTGTGGGCACAGCATGGGGATCCGTTTGGCAATTGTAGCTATACAGGGAATGCCCAGTGAAGCCTTTACTCTTCCACGGTTCATTAGCAGGGCTTACTGGGCCGTGCTGGAAAGAAACAGGCTGCGTTCAACAGCGTTCACAGCTTGGAGGGTTACAGTAGACTGTGCAAACACTGCCACAGAGTGACGCTAGGCAAATGATCAAAAGCAAACATTAGCATGGGCAACAGGCTGTGCACATGGCGGCATGTTGCAGCCACTGAGGGCAAACGCCCCCATATGCCACCCTACATTCTCACTATTAGATTCTACTGTCTGCAGTAGCAAGGGAGATGCCCCTGGGTTCAACACTTTCAAATACCACTCCCCTACACACAGTATACACTTCTGTACATAGGCAGATCCACAAGTTAAAAGGTCAGGCATTGAATCATTTATTATAACATTCCAAATTCCCATTTAATGCTCCGCAATGCACATAAGGAGCTGACCCTCTTGACATGAGAGTTCAATAAAAATGTGAAATCCGCAATTTAATCAAGGACGGATCAGGGAAATGCTTAGCTTTAGTCCTCCGGTACCCCACCACCTCTACACACCCACATACAACACACAAGCTCTGGAGAACCTGTTTACTTTGAAGAGCATGTTGTATGTCGAGGTTCACAAACGTAAATACATATTCATAAGCAATTCTACATTTGACCTTTTTGCATAAACTGCACTGCATTATACACTGATCAGCCATAACATATAATCACCTCCTTGCTTCTTTACTCACTGTCCATTCCCTCAGCTCCACTCTCCATACAAGAGCACTTGGTAGTTCTCTTTCTCCCAGTTCTTTTAAATGGTCAGGACCCCAATAGAGCAGGTATGATTTGGCTCCTGAATCATTCTCTTATGGCAATGGTGGTGTATTAGTGTGCATTGTGCTGGTATGAGTGCATCAGACACAAATGCATCATAAAATCATGCCGAAGCAGACCCTTGGATTTTAAGGGGGAAAAAAGTCAATATATACAAATTTATGACAGCAAACATTTGATTTAAAAAAAAAAAAAAAAAAACTTGTGAAGCTTTTCTTTTCTGGCAGCTGTGTGTGAGACATTGAAAAATGGTGGTTTGCCTGTCACTTTGTGAGATCGCTGCTTCAATTGACATCGATATTTGACATTTGACATTTGACATCAAGTTTTATGAGATATTATCAACCTTGTACTTGTCTGACATGCTCAGTGGAATGTTTTTGAGTCATTTTTGAGTTGACACATAGACAGAGACATGCCTAAAATGTTGTTGGTGTGGAGTAAAGTTGCTCTGAATACTGAAATAAAAAAACATATGGATATAAACTTAGGGGCTTACAGGTCTATACAGATACATTGGAGTTTCATAGTTTTTATTACTGTTCTATCTGGGTTTTAGTACTGCACTGTAAAAAAACAATGTGATCCATTAGTCAACAGATCACTATGCATACAAAGTATACCATGTAAATATTTATTCAACTCTTAAAACATGTATTCATGCAAAACTTAAAGTATACATCTACACAGGGATCACAACCAATATTTTTTGGGGATGTGATGCAAGATCAAAATTTGGTGCATTTAAATCACAATGTTTTGAGACTGCACTTCCCCCAAACCCCCACCCCCAAACAGATCAATTTAATTAGAATTCAGCATGCACCTGCAAACAGATAAATATTTGCTTTAACTTCATAAGCAAGTGTAAAGTTTTAGTGTTGGTTTTAGTTCATTCAGAAATGTTCATTTGGATTTGGTAATATATGAAGTTAAAACTAATAGCTATTCATATGTTTGCAGGTGCATGCTGAATCCTAATTAAATTGATCAGATATAATTGTAAACAAAATATTATATCTTGTTGCATTTCAAATACAATTGTATTTCAAATAATGTAAACCAGACTGCAGAAATTAAGAGTGATTTGAATAGTTTACTTTAACAGAAACCATCAGGCATATGGTGCGAAAAGAGAAAATGCTACTGGGAAATGGATTTTTTTATAAACTTAGCAAGAAAAGAGATTAAAAATAAAAACAAATCTAGCTAGGTGTTCCTACACAATGTTATTATAAAATGTATTCGGATATATTGAGTATGGAATGCTAACATAATAACGTAAAATTTTAAATGTTTAGTAAACAGATTTCATGATGTGCACTGTTCTCTGCATTCAAACGCAACTCAGTGTATTAAGTGAGAGTGAGCCAGTGCTGCAATGACTGTCCTGTCATTCATTCATTATACTGTGAACAGACATATGAAACGACATGCAAACTACAGAAAGCACAACACCAGTCTCTTAAAGCTGTAATTCAGGATTCATTCATTCATTCATTATCTGTAACCCTTATCCAGTTCAGGGTCGTGGTGGGTCCAGAGCCTACCTGGAATCATTGGGCACAAGGCAGGAATACACCCTGGAGGGGGCGCCAGTCCTTCACAGGGCAACACAGACACACACACACATTCACTCACACACTCACACCTACGGACACTTTTGAGTCACCTATCCACCTACCAACGTGTGTTTTTGGACCGTGGGAGGAAACCGGAGCACCCGGAAGAAACCCACGCAGACACACGGAGAACACACCAACTCCTCAAAGACAGTCACCCGGAGCGGAACTTGAACCCATAAACTCCAGGTCCCTGGAGCTGTGTGACTGTGACACCTACCTGCTGCACCACCGTGCCGCCCGTAATTCAGGATTGTAATCACAAAAAC
Source organism: Hoplias malabaricus (assembly GCF_029633855.1). Classification (NCBI taxonomy): domain Eukaryota; kingdom Metazoa; phylum Chordata; class Actinopteri; order Characiformes; family Erythrinidae; genus Hoplias; species Hoplias malabaricus. The sequence goes on along the minus strand of NC_089805.1, from coordinate 37,528,296 downwards.
ACTTCTCACCATCTGCTAGCTCTCAGTCTGTGTACTCGAAACCGGTCTCATGAAGCACCCGTGTTTGTAAATAAACCGTCTCAGTCTGTTACCTAGATCTCTCATTCCCTACTCATAGCAGAGGCATCTGGTGTTTTTTTAGACAATGAAAAGAACTCCAAACACTGGTTTTGCTGTTTCGTATCACTTAATGTGGAAATGCCTCCAAACTCCGGAGACGGCTAACTGCATTACTGAAAGTGCTAACTACAAAAATAACATCTCGAGTTACAAGTGAGTTTCTCTGGTAATTCAAACAGTGAATTAAAAACTTAAAGACAAGTTAAACTTCATCCACATACAAACAACTGTCGTTTTTTCCTTCAAACACACCAATCCACCTTAAAGAATGCAGAGCTTAGAACTACATTTCACCACATTTAAGAGCGCCTCAAACAAAATACACAATTTTAGATACAATTTTTTTCTTTCCCTCTAAATAATTAAAGAGCTCTTAACTTCAGGAAGTCAGAGGACGTCCAGAGTTTCAAAATGCATTGGGCCGGAGTGTATGATGATTAAAATTAAAGACCTCCCAATGAGTAAAATCTATTACATTTTCTGGATCTTTGGAGTTACTAAAAAAATATGAATAATTTCAACATATCCCAGTTAATTATATACAGCCAAAATTGTGTAAATTGGAATTAATACTTAATTCAATGTGTTAAATTTAGCTCAACTTGATTTCAAACTACATAATGTCTTTTTTATTATGTGTAAGTTACTATTAGTTTTTAACTAAATATTAATTGACCCCAGTCCCACTTTTGGCAAGGCAGTGAAGTGCACTTCAACTACACCACCATCAAAGATTTAAGAGATGTCTGTTTTTATGTCTTTCTCTCCCTCTGTGACTGAGATATATATCTCAATGTGGGCTTCAAAACCTGTTTACATAATCACATTTTCCATGTGGCCTGTGAAGTCATGTGTTAAGGTTAAGGTTAGACTGGGGTTAGGGTTAGTGTTTAATATTACGCCACGAGTAGTTATGGTTAACTCCCAACCAAAGCATGAAAACAAATATAAAGCATAAGCCTAAGTTCCTAGAGAGGTCTTACACTCTATTCACTGTATTTGTTCCAATTTGCAAATTGACTGTGCACACAGCAGTGCAACAGCTTCTCTCCAAAAGCCACAGACTTCCACCAGCTCCCTTCTCTGTGTGTCTGATAGATGAGAAATCTAATGAAAACATGTGGTTAGGCAGGTGTGTGAGAGCCCAGAAACACACATACACATTCACGCATGCACATATTCCATAAATTCCAGCACACACATACACTGACATTAAAGAACACTTAAGTCCAGTTCCTTCTTTTTGTTACTATGCTTATCTGTAAAAGAGGGGGTTCTATAAACATTGTTAAAATGCCTTTCCATGAAAATGGCAAAGCCAAAATACATCAAAACAGCACCAGTTTCTTACCCTTAAAAAAAGGTTTTAACGATTAGTTGACATACTCGACAACTTTGGTTAAAAGGCATCAGCTATGAACGTCGTTAAATCCCTTTGTTCAGAAACGCCCTCAAATCGAAATTGATAGCTTGATAGTGCCACATGTTCTTATCAAGTCTTTTTTTCTGAAATGACCCAAATGCCCGCACAACCATTTTCAACCGTCTACCCTCGTTCTCTGGGAACACCAAACCAAACTCTGTCCTGACTGTTTACACCTGGAGTACATCGCCTTTTAACACTTTCAAAGATCATGTGACATTTTGTCCTTAAAAATCTGTTGTGTATTTCTTCTGGGGTGATGTGGTGTGGATGATGAAGAAGATTCTCTGCCAGACACTGTCTAGATTTTTAAATACATCTTGGTACAGCATCTTACCAGCCATAAGGTCTGGGAGAGAATCAGGCCAATTTCATTCATCTCTCCTCTTTTCAGTCCAAGCTGCTCACTTATAGATTGGGTTCTATCTATATAAGATAATGGTATAGCTCTTGTTTACATTATCTCCTGCTCCGGGACTGAGAAAAAGAAAGAATTATAGCTTCCTGTCCCCTCAGGAAACTTAATCTAAATAGTCCTTGCTCATGGACACAGACAAAAACACATGTGGAATCCCAGAACAGTAAAACATTTCTATGCACTGCACACACTTAATAACGTATGTATATATGAACAATACGTCAAATCACTTACAGTCTCAGGGGAGGTGCTGCACCGATGAAAATCTCCTAAACATCGGTAAAGTTCACTCGCTCACAGTGCCAGTGTAAACATTTGCTTATCTCCTCCGGTAGCGCAACGTTCTGCAGCTCCTAGCGCCAGGCAATGTACGCCAGATTTTACGCAACGTCTTCGTAAATTCAAAGCTTAGGGTGTCCCTTCTTAGATTCCACAGTAGCTTTGGTCCACATGCTGCTGCCTTTGAGCAACGCTCGGGGAACATTTTCTCGCGGGGTTTGGCAGGGGCCTTAATATGCGTACTTGGCCGTTTCTCATTATTATATAGACAGATAGATAGATAGATAGATAGATAGATAGATAGATAGATAGACAGATAGACAGACAGATAGACAGATAGACAGACAGACAGATAGACAGATAGACAGACAGATAGACAGATAGACAGATAGATAGATAGATACTTTATTGATCCCCAGGGGAAATTCAGGGGAAAGTTGTCTACCAGATTTGGGCAGCACATGCGCAGAACATCATGTGTTTTTAGCTCTGATATTTTATTTATTAATTTGTTCTTCAAGGATAAAAAGACGTGGTCCGTTTTTCTTGAATGTCACATGTCCCACATTGATATTCATTATGTTTTGTTGAAACAGAAGACTACCTCAGGTAATGGATATTTTCAGCTGCAAATAAACCCAGTTTGTCGTTGCTCCAGTTGTTTAAAACTGTAAAGGGCAGTAAGGAAAACTAACCTGTGTTTATGTGTGTTTAAAGTTACTCACCCTTCAATGTAGCTCCCTTCTGCGCTGTTGCAATAAGCTACATGCGTGAAGTCCAAATCTGGGAGCCTGTTCTTATTTGACATCATCTGCCATCTTGCCAAAGTTTCTTTCCAATTCACCTAAGTCATAACATGGACCTTGTGAAACATCACATCTGCGTTTCTGCTAGTGAGAAGAACTGCCATTAACCGATGATGTCATGAATGAGAAGTTTGTTGTCTTTGGCTGTCAGCTGTAACCAAGGCCGTACTGAAACAATTAAACTTTGAGCATTTTCTTTTTTATTGTTTTATTAACAGTGAAGAAATATGACTGGGTTGTGTGCAAGATGTTACCACTACAGAAAATTTTAAATTCATTGTTAATTTCTGATTCATTCTTAGGTCTGTAAAAAGTTAATATATTTAATAACACCATCAAATTCTGAAAAGTTTTCTGGTTTACTTTAGTACTCTGTCAAACATTCAGTGGTTTTTAAACATTTTCTTTTTATTTGCAACGTTGTTAAAAATAAATTTGATCATTCTTTAAATTATAAGTTTGTAGAGTATAACTTTGTGTGGAGTCCTCACCCATTGCTCATACTTCTCCAGTTTTCACACTGCTGCTTATGTATAAGACTAGCACCAAATCTAGCAACTTTCTGTACAAACCTTAGCTACTCTTTATAGGTAATAATTCAGTGGCGGATGCTGGTCTTTCAAGGAGGGGAAGCTCAATTTCGGCCTACATCATAAAATGTGTCGGTTTATTTATACGTAAATTCTACCCTCCGTTCCTTTTTAAGAAAATGATCTGTGACCCTGTCGTACCAACAAGGCGTCTTTTCCAGGGACTTGACTAGTGTCCTCTCAATGGCCAGCAGAGCTAGGCTGCTTAAACGGCCTTGGCCCATGTGAAGTGTGTCCGCCTGTGAGTGCTTTGTGACGGTGGAGGGGCTCAGCAGCACCCGCTGGACAGAAACTGCGATAGAAGTCAGAAAGAGTGATAGAAGTCAGTCTCCAAATGCAAGCAGCTACAAAAAAAAAAACATCAGAAATAGAAGCTCGATTTGATAGTCTGGTTCAACAGAATGAAAATGTAACGCTCCCATGGATCTTTAAACTAAAGGATCGCTGATTCGCTCATTTCACTGTCAATCAGCCTCAGACAGATCATCCAATCATCATGCAGAAGCTGAGCGTCCGGGCCAGCCGAGGCCAGCCCACTGCCTCATAGACCCCCAGAGACGCTGAGCGTCCGATGGGCGGGACAAAAGCCCAGCATTTATCCAATGACTCGTCTCGTTTCGCTGCACTTCGCTGCTTCTCCATTGAACTCTGTGGACGCTCAGCGTCTGCACTGTTTAAGTCACTGTGAATCTGCGCGAATGATTGAGAGGAAAGCCACGTGATAAGAAGCTGATTCTGAACAAAAGTTAATCGTTGTAGTGCATATTTATTCAATGACATGGACACACAACAGTATATATTTGATCACTTATTTTTTGACATTGTAGGGGAAGCTGAGCTTCCCTTGCAGTCTTAGAGCAATCGCCTCTGTAATAATTACTTTTAGCACAACACCATGTTTTACAGTCTCTCTCTCTCTCTCTCTCTCTCTCTCTCTCTCTCTCTCTCTGAGGTTGTTTGCTGTGATTGGTCACTTGCTGGGCTTGGGTTGAGAGAGTGCCAATGAACAGTAAGTTCTCCAGGCTGAAGGAACATTGTGGAACCCCATTCAGGCAAAAATCTTTATGCATATATATTGCCTACGTTTAGAAGAGGCAAAACTTTTTAATAACTAAAAAGACAGCTCATGAATAAAATAAGTTTTTTGAGTGAGAGTTATAAATTTGCCCCCCCATTGCACCTTAAACAGTGCAGCAGCTCACCTCCCTGTTCCACATTAAATATAATCATTGACTAATCAACTAATTGAAATAGATTAGTTGACTACCAAAATTGATTGCTATTTGCAGCACTACCACAATGTACATGTTTTATCAGAGCTCTGATTGGCTCACTTTGACCTAAGTGTAGTTCAGGACTCCCTGTTTGCCATTTCCAATCATTTTACCTGCTAATGTACGTCACAGCAGCAACCCACGTATTTTTTAATTGACAGGATTAAATGTCCATGGATCATTGGCATGATTATTTTATTCATTGTTTTCACTCAGTATTTGTATAATAATGTAGTCCCTATGATTTTTGTGTCTGTTTGAAAATTTGAGTTCTGAGGAGTCAGCATGCCAGAAGTGATGATGGTAAGGTCAGAGGCTGGAAAAGAATATTTGGAATAATAATTTAAAAGCAGTCCAGATAGTAACTGGATGATAAATGGCACAAATGAAATGTTTTGTTATTATGATCACCATCTGCATCCATCAATAAAGAACCCCATCAGCTTTGGTTAAAATCTCTGAATGTAAATAAATAGATGTAGAAATGTTGGTGACTAAACTTATTTATATATTAATGGTTATCAATATTAGTCATAAATAATGTAACCGCTATATATTAATAATATATTAAATAACAGTTAGAATTCATTCATTATCCATAACCGCTTATCCAGTTCAGGGTTGCAGTGGGTCCAGAGCCTACCTGGAATCATTGGGTGCAAGGCAGGAATACACCCTGGAGGGGGTGCCAGTCCTTCACAGGGCAACACAGACACACAGATACACATTCACTCACACCTATGGACCCTTTTGAGTGTCCGTGTGTTTTTGGACTGTGGGAGGAAACCGGAGCACCCGGAGGAAACCCACGCGGACACAGGGAGAACACACCAACTCCTCACAGGCAGTCACCTGGAGCAGGAATCGAACCCACAACCTCCAGGACCCTGAAGCTGTGTGACTGCAACACTACCTGCTGCGCCACCGTGCCACCAACAGTTATAATAATATTATAAAATATTTAACATTTGTAATAATGTTTTATAATAACTAATATAATCATTTTGAATTTATATTAAGGGCGACATGCTGGCGTAACAAGTAGTGTGGCTGTCACACAGCTTCAGGGTCCTGAGGTTGTGGGTTTGAGTCCTGCTCCGGGTGACTGTCTGTGTGGAGTTTGATGTGTTCTCCACGTGTCTGCATGGGTTTCCTCCCAAGGTTCAAAAACATACATTAGGTGGATTTCATGCTCAAATATATCCATAGGTGTGAGTGTGTGTTGCCCTGTGAAGGGCTGGTGCCCCCAGGGTGTGTCCTTGCTTTGCACCCAGTGATTCGAGGTAGGCTCTGGAACCACCACAACCCTGAATTGGATAAGTGGTTACAGACAATAGATGTATGAATGAATTAATTTATATTAATATTTATTCCATTTGCATTTATATTTATGAATGATATTAATCAGAGTGAACATTTGTGAAGAGGCTAAGGATCCTCTGTGCTTGGATAGCTGTGGAAGCATTCTAAGGTATCACAGTTTTACATATATCCGCATTTCAAAATTATGTGGATAGTTTTTATTAAGAGGGTCACAGGAATGGTAGTCAGTAATACATGTACATGATCAAACACAGAGAATCTACAGCACTGTTTTTACTCTGAAAGGTTAATAACCCCTGTTTTACATGGCATCCTATGACCAGATCAAAACCACTCAGTAATCCTTATTTCTAAGAGTAAAGCTGGAGATGCTTTATAAATGACAGTCAGTGTCGATGGAAAAGCAGTCTTGCTGTGCAGTGTTGTACATCTCTTGAACAGCATGTCTCTTCCTTTCTAAAAGACCTAATTACCCAGATTTCCAGTCTTCATTTAGCTGCTGCAGGCCTTCAGATGTGCAGCGTCCCTCTGAGAGTCCCCCACGCAAAGACAATGGATTTTGTGATTTTCTTTATTGGTGTTTTCCTGTTATTTCCTCTGGTTCATTTTCAAGCAAGGGACCATGTTTTCATCTCTTTGTGGGGACCAGACCTCCCCATGGTAATGGAAAATGTGATACGTTTTTCTGACACTGTGGGGACATTTGTTTAGTTCCCATGAGAAAAAATGAGGTCCAGGTCTAGGCCTATCATTATTAGTTGCAATAATATAGAAGTCGATGAAAATAATGTACAAAGACAGCCAGACAAACTGGAGAATGCAGAAAAAAACACACACCCTCTGTAAGGGAATGAGGAATTTCATTTGCACCTTGTGATGTAGCCGAGTTTGAGAGGCTGGTCAAAGGCATGAGGGAATGAAAAAGTAATTTTCAAATGTGCTTGGAGAGCAAATGTTGGATATGTGGAGCGGAACATGTGGTCTTGGCCCTGCCTTGACAGGCCATTATGGTAATCTGTGTTACTTAGGGAGACACAGAGAAGCTAAATACACTCCGATCCACTTCCCATGCATGCAAACTACAGCGCACTAATGAAAAAAGGCCAGAGAGTTTGGCATATTATGAAAATCCTGAATCGTTTATTTGTATTAGATGTCATATATAGCCTGGAGAGTATATATTTTCAGATTTATGCATATAAACCACCTACATTTACACACACACACAAACTTTATAGGCATGAACCTACCCACACAGCTTTTTTAATCTTCCTTTCCAATTAGCTACAAGGCTAGGCAGACGTGTTCATTTTCTGAGTTGTTAACTGCACAACAAAGTGATGCCATGATTCTCCAAGCATGAAGCTGGGAGGGGACTGGGATGGCATCATTTCTCATCTCCCACAGAGACACTGAGAGCTACCAGAGCTGAGAACACCAGACCCAGGCCTAGTGGTCCGCCTACGCAAATGCTGAAGACTGACACTGCAGCTAACAGTCATTGAGAGTGAAGTAATTTGCCTCTCCACACTATTTGTTGTGACTAAGAACAATGCACTAAATGAACCACATATCCAGGATGTCACGGTACCATCCAGACCCTCAGGGAAGCATGTTCTCATTCCCATTTTAATGGGTCTATACCAGAATTTTATTTGGCATATTTAAAAATGACATGTAATCACATAGAGCGAGCATGTAGTACCTGGCGTCTTTAATACGTTTTACCACAGACATTCAATATATGTTAATCTTTCTCTCTCTCTCTCTCTCTCTCTCTCTCTCTCTCTCTCTCTCTCTCTCTCTCTATTACCATTTTATCTTCATACCTTCTTCTTTTCCTTTCTTAGACTTTTAGTTTTTATTCATTTTATTCATTCTCTTGTCATCTTTCCTCTATCATCTATCCTTTCTTTGTCTAATCTTGCTCTCTCTCTCTCTCTCTCTCTCTCATTTAATGTTTCTCCCTTTTGTTTCTTACTTTTCTGTGGTCATTTATGCAGTGAATATAATCTTAAGACAAGTAAAACTTCAGCCACGACCAAGCTACAGCCAGCTTCTTACTCAAACATACTATTCAACTTTAAGAGATGCAGATGTCCTGAATGAGCATAAACCAGAGGGAGAGTTTGTTTTCCTGCAAGAACAGACCTTCTCCTGAATCGTCTAATTTGCCTTTAAATCCAGTTGACACTTTTTATAATTAGAAACAGCTGATTGTGGACACAGATGCTGCATAAACAGCTTGAATGGAACCTCTAAAAAGCACAGCAAATAAAATGAGATGATCAGTAGCAGATGTACGAGCCTAAAGTAGCAACAGCAGCCTACAGTAATCAATCCCAATGACAAGCATGAGCTAGAAGGGTATAAAGGCTGGATATCAATGTAACTGCAGTCTTTTAAGTGATGGAGCTAAGCCCAATAATTTGGGATTAGTTAGAATGCTGTTTGTGATCTGGAACTAGCCATCCACTATGACAATTTGGTTTTGGTTATGACAAGATAGATAGATAGATAGATAGATAGATAGATAGATAGATAGATAGATAGATAGATAGATAGTACAAGAGCAAGACTGAGCAACAGACTGATACAGAGAAAGATTTACAGAAGAGAGAAAAGAGTGACTGTGTGTGAGAGAGTGAGACAGAGACAGAAGACTGAGAGCAATTAAGAGAACATCACACATCCCACACACACTCAGCCGAGCAAAGGCCACGTCCAGAACTCCCGCAGTCATGGCCTCGCAGGATCCAATCAGCTACACACTCACTTCTACACAACACACACTCCATCCAGCTGCCAACAGCCCTGCTCAGACATCTGCCTTCAGAGCCACATTAGCCCAGACACTGTAAATCTCCCCATCATGCACTCCCTGCTCTCTGCTTAGCACGTAATAGGGGGAGGCCGATTCAGGCCCGGGGGAAGAACAGAACAGAGAGGGGAGGAGTGTTCATTTTCAGCCTCAAGATCTCTCTCAAAGGAGCAACACTCATAAACGTGTGTCATAGCGAGTAGCCCAGGAAAAGATAATAAGGCTAGGAATTATTGGTTCCAGAGTCTGGATGAGATAAACAAGACCAAAGAGTGAGAGCAAGTGTGTGTGTCTGTGTTTTTGTGTGTGTGTGTGTGTGTGAGTGAGTGAGTGTGGTGGGTGTGTTGGTGGTGCAGTGGAGAGGGCTGGGGAAAGGATGGCCAAAGATTAAAAAAAAAAAAAAAAAAAGAACTGAACAAGTAAAACATTTCAAGGTTTATGTCGGAAGGCACATTTTTTCTAAACAAATGATACCCTTTGTATAGTTATTTACACACTGAACTCTTCCCCGAAACCAGTGACCAATGTCAGACTGCAACTCAAGGGTAGATGAGAGCTGAGTCATACTCCCATTCACCATTACATACAAATATAAAAGACACAGTTCTAGAGACTAGCATTAATCACAGAATTAACGGGGACTGTCATTCATTTCTTAATTGATTGACACCACGGCTATTTATATCTGCATTTGCTTTTGTTTTGTTGTTGGTATTGCACTGTAACTGCAATGCATTCACGGTCAAAGTTCATGCTTTGTGAATCTTTGTGAATGAATTAGAACACACCATCTCTACCTAACAGATTTCACCCCATTTAAACAGGATTGTGTTATATTTGACACTATTAAAATATGAAGAGAGGGCTCTGACCCTGCATTCTGGGTGGATCTCAATTTCCAAGTGCAATGATGTGAACTCTGTCCTATTAAAATGGCATCATCCTTTGAATGAGATGTAATATCAGGCTGTCATAAAAGATCCCTGAGCACTTCCTGGAAAAAGAGTAAGGGTGTTATTCTGATGTTCGGCTAAATTTGTGACCGTGGTCAATTGTGTCCTCCTCATACCATCTTCAATAACTGGCTCAATCATTCCCTCTCATCTCCTCTCTACCCAATACTTCATGTGTGGTGAGAGTACTGGTGCAAACTGGCTGCACTCACATCGTCCAAGTGGATGCTGAACTTGGTGGTGGCGGTGGCCGAGGCCATAATGTCCAAAAAAAATAAGAGGAAAAACTGCAAAATGTGTGTCTACGTACGACATAAACATTGCATAATAATGTAACTGGTAGGAATAAACATATGTTGTGAGAATAATGCTAATACTGTAATTACAGTAATTATAGACCTATATTATTATTTGAGCTAGTTGTTTTACACAAAAATAATCACAGCCAAATACATTAAAAACATAAAAATCACAAAATTCAAATAATTTATTTATTTATTTTTTTTTTTTATTATTATCTCACACTCTCACATTTCTACCTGTTCCCTGTAATTTTGTGTGTATTCCCCCAGCTGCAGCTGACTGTAACATACCAAACCCTGCTATAAAATACATTGGACATATTTGGAATGGGATACATTCCTGCTATTATATTCCTATCTGTAAAATACTGCATTCCAAAACACATCTGCTCACTAAACACACATATGTCTGTCTTAGCATGTGTGCAGTTTTTCTTATCAAAGCCAATTCAAACTTGCACACATATATTCAGGTGTTTGGCTTGATTATAATTACATTCCTGTGGGTCGAGCAATGCCACAAAAACAGAGCCAGGCTTAGAGTGACAATTAGGGTTTAGCGGAGAAAGTGTTTCGTTTCAACAGGCATTGATTACTTGCCTTCATTAGCAGACAGGCCTACTTACAGAATGGTACTGTGTAATTGATAAGGTCACCAGACTCAAAGAGACAGGGGAGCCTAATTAAAAACCAAACAATAGAGCCCAGCCTGCACCGTGCTCGGGAGGAGGAGAAAACAAGCGTACAGGATTTGCTTTCCCTAAAGCTGAATGATTGTAAGTGTGTCAGGCGTCACGGAAAAAGGACGGGTGCTCCTCGGCTGCATGAGAAATTGGCAAAGTGGTGAAAAGGCCCGGAGACAAAACTGTGGTTTAATCAACTGGTAAGCTAGTGTAAAGCCGAGCTACAGTCCATCAAATGGAGTCTTGTTTACTGAGCGTCTGATGCAAGAAAGGACGCTTCTGTAAAATGACACCAATTTCCTTGGAAAAGACATCAAATGGAAGCCGCTTGAGCCACTTAGCATGGAAGCAGCCTTCTATACACACACGCTCGAATCTAGCAAGAGCACATGTTCCTCTGAAATGTCATAGCTGTCTACCTGATGCTTCCCACGCACTCGCTTGGCCCATCGATCCGGACTCCAATCACGTTCATTATCTCAGCCATCTACAGATGAATCATGCGGCGAATAACACAATCACGGCTAATTCTGATAAGACAAGATAGAAAATTTTCCTAAATGTGGGCTGGACACATTCATTCTGTTGACAAAACCTCAGGCAATTCCGACTTCTATGATTTGAACTGAGCTGAAATTACTGTTTCATTCCCATTATTCCATAACAATAAGTGAATGGCAAAACTGCTTCTGTGTCCATCATATAGGTTTTATATATAGTTCTTTCCATCACACAGTTCTTAATTTGGTGATAACAGCATGTTTTCTCAGGGTTGCTAAGTAACAACTCATTCACACTCACAACTAATCAGAGGATATACACATTCTATATACTGCATACACGCTTAGATTTATGTGGGTATTGTAGTTCATATAATTGCAGCTCAAACTAATTTTGTCTCCATTTTTGTTTCATTTTGCTGGGAATTCTGTCCATTGCATTGTGTTAAGCTTTTCATAGTGAATGGAACAGTAAAAACTCTCCAACATTTTTGGAATATAATTTGACATAGAATTATTTTAAAAGTCACTTTTTACTTTTTCAATTTTTACTGAAAAGTCACTATTTAACGGGGACAAGGACTTTTGAACACAAACTATATAAAAATATTTATACCCAAAACAATAACTGGATTAGAATCAGCTACATCATTCTCATTTACATGCATCATCCATTTTATCAGCTCCACTGACCATACTTTATAGTTCTACAATTACAGACTGTAGTCAACGTGTTTCCCTGCATATTTTCTTATCCCTGTTTCACCCTGCTCTTCAGTGGTCAGAACGTCCATAGGACCACCACAGACCAGATATGAACTGAACGGTGGATCATTCACAGTGCTGCAGTGACACTGATGTTTTGGTGGTGTGTTAATGTGCAGACAGAGTAAATTTTACTTAAGTCTACTTTGCTGGTCCACCCTATAGATGTAAAGCCACAGACTCATCTGTTGCTACAGTGTGTGTTGGTTGTCTACCAGTCCTTCATCAGTGGTAACATGAGCGTAAAAATGTTAATGATATGTCTGCCTGGTGTTTATATAGTATTTGGATCGTAAACACACATCACTATGTCAATTTTGATAGCAGATTCTGGTCCAGATTTTAAACTCAGTAAATTGTGTGATCTCCCGATCTCTTTTCTCAAACTGTACTGAGGTAATACTGTTTAGAGGAGATATTCATCAGCAGAAGTCCTTGCTAGTTTCTCTAAACCTACAGCCTCAAAAATGTTTACTTCTCTTATGCTTGACTTGTTAAAATGTGTGTGTCTATTTAGCCATAGGATCAAATTTTGAAATGATCAGTAGTCTCTTCTACATACAAAGTTTGATTGTTACTATGACTTTTACTATTCAATACGGTCTTATAGGGAGGGATAGTCAATCAGTGACTTGAACGAATGAGTGATTCAGGAAGCATTTATAATCAAATATACTTCCAAAGATGCATGTAGGCATGCCATAGAGATAGAGAAGCTGATTGTGGAAGACACAATAAAAACCCTTATACAATGTTTTTCTGATTATTACGTTTATGATTGTACTCATATATCAAGATCTTTTCTTTACAATATCAGCGGTAAGGTTGTAGTAAAATCCATTTCTCACTATAGAAATATGCCTTCAGGTTTTTAAGTATCTGGCTTTAGCACCTAGTAGTTGGCAATAGAACGGATCCCCACCTGATAGGTGACAAGACGTGCTACACTCTTAGAAACTCATCTCCCGTTGGTGGCACAGTAGACTGAGGAAGCTATCTAGCTAATTGTAGTATCACGCATAATATTGATTTAGGGGATATCAACAACACAGGACAACTTAGCAACTTAGAGTTGCATGGCTAATGTTTACACCAGTCCCAAGTCCGTAGTTTTGCAGATGCAGCTGTGGATTGCTATGATTGAGTTTGTAAGGATATAAACTCCCTTCTCTCTAGCACTTATCCCAACAATCTACCCATCCTGAGAGAAGTGATATCTTCTTAGTGCCTGCTGGAATGTTTGTGGTAATGTAGTCAAGGGGTCATTCATTCTGAACCTCCAGAAAAGTGCAGAGACAAAACAGCCCCACAGTGTGCCTTAGGGGTGTTGTTACTTGTATTTTTTATGTGTTGTTTTGTTTTGTTTTTTTGTAAGGGCACTTTGGTCATCTTGCTACTGCAAATTGCTACGATGTGAAAAGGCTGAAATATAGAGTCCCGACGAGGCCAGGAGTCGATTCGGGGGCTTGGCAGAGAGAGTGAAGCATGCTGGGTCGCTTGGCGAGGCGGGAGGCGCCAGCAAACATTTACATTCATTGGCTGCCAGAGAGCAGGGTACAAAACACAATATGATCAGAGAACACAGCACTGGAGCCTAGGGTGGGGAGGGGAGAGAAAGAGTACGGTAGGGATGCAGGAAAAAGAGGAGGGGGAGTTTATCAGGCTGATGCAGTGAGAAATAGCACAATGCCCCATGAATCTAGCCTTCATAAACAGGCTGGAAATGGCCCAGGTGATGGAGCTGCATCCTCCCCATCAACGCCAAGGCATAGAGATGCACACAAAATCCCCAGAGCGTTCAGCTCCTGGCTATTTCTGACCCTCAGCCAGCCTACATCACACTGAATGATCCACACACAATCACAACCTCAGCTGTGTCAATTAGCAACAGGCTGCCGCGAGCTGGCCCGGCTAATAAAAAAGGGCAGCAGATATTCTATGCCGGACCTTTTTCATTAGTCTCCACTAAACAATTCATTTTGACAGAGTTACGAGTTTGGCTCTAATTCGTTCCTTGCCGCACAGGCCTGATTAACAGCGAGCTTGGTGAAAATGACCGCTGCAGCAGCAGATTTAAAGCTCCCACACACCACTGTTTTTAAACGGTGTCACATCATTACTTTTTTATGCCTCTACATTGATTTGTTTAGTGGGCAACACAAAGTTCATAGTGGTTTAAAAGGGAATAAAAATGAACTCACAAACATGCTTCCATTAAAAGGCTTCTATAACCCTAAAGGAAAAAGCAATTTCTCAAAATATTCTTACAATTATCTTGGGAGATTTAATTGATATTCCTTAAATGCCTTGAAGGCAATGTCAAAAATTCTGGGGAAGCGCTATTCTCCCTCATTTGTTTACATTCAGAAGCTCAAGCTCATCCATACATCCATAAGGTGAAATGGTGTGTTATTTGTGCATGGCTGAATTTGAATTTGTCTGTAACTTTCTTATTTACTGTTTAAATTACTACAGAAACTTATTTGTGGCTCGATGTGTTTAGATTTGTAGCACCTTTACCTTAATGCAGTCAGAGCTCTTCTGAATTTGGCTTCAATATTACCCACCTGTGGAGCAATTAATAGAAAATCTCCAGATGCTGTTTCTCTGCCATGAGCAGAGAAAAAGCCTAGCAAACTGGATGGTGACATGTATATTTTCTGCCATTATAGTGGCACTGGGGCATTGTAAAAACATTAGAATGGTTTCCAGCAGATTAAAAAAATCCACAAGAGTTTATAAACAGTGTTTTTTTTTTTATTAAAATTGTGAGTATAACTTTTAAGAGAGCACTGTTTGAGCAATAGCTTTTTATTTTTATTTTAGAGTTTTATTGGAATACTTGTAATGGTAGCATGATTGTGAATTTATTTGTATACCCTTTAAACCACTATGAACACTGTGTTGCCCACTAAACAAATCAGCCTGGTTCAGATATAAATAATAATATTTTATCATCATCAACATGAGTGTTGTTGTTCAGAAGAGCACAGACTGAAGCTTCACTATGATCTCAACTAAACCTCAAGAAGAGACTTGAGAGTGATTGTTTTCTGAGCTGCAAAAGACTGCTTGTCCTTCCATCTGTTCTGGATGACCTCTAAGAAAAACTTTATTCATTCATTCATTCATTCATTCATTCACTCATCCATTCATTGTCTGTAACCACTCACACACACTCACTGTGGGAACTTTTGTGTAGCCAATCCACCTACCGATGTTTTTTGGACTGTGGAAAAAACTGAAGCACCTGGAGGATTTTTCATGCAGTGATATCTTGAATTCTATTACGTTCTGTTACAGGTTGAAATTCCTCACTTTTCAAAAATACGATAAAATGAAAAGGTAATTTCACTGATGTCTGGCACAAACTGTACAACAATTCTTGGTCCTTTCATTGCAGGTTAAAAGTCAAGCACAGATATTGTACTTATCCCCAAGCCCTGGAAAGGAAGGCCCAGTCCTCGTTTGGGGTAATGTCTTTGCTCTGATGTGAAAAAATGAATTGTGGGGGCTTTGGGTTAAGAGGTAAGGAGAGAGAAATGAAAAATATAGTAGAACATGAATGCAGGCCTCAGTGGCGGACACGCCGATCAATAACAAATTAAAGCGACAACGAGAGAACAAGATGTCACACCCATTTGAAACAAGGTTATTGTATTAAACCATGGCAAATGCCTTTCCACATGTTACCCTAGTCCCAATATGTCTGGTGCATGAAGTAAATGAAAATATAAAAAGAAACTTTCCCTAAAGAAACAAAAATGTAATAGCATTTACCACCACATATCACTGATGTCAGTACAGCACGGAATGTACGAAATGTAGTTTTCCCTGTGTGAGTAATACAGATTACTTTGTGATGCATGCCCAGTCTGAAAAACCTCCATCATGCCTCCAACACTAAACATAGTCCTAACCCTAACCCTTTTAGTAGCAGCATGTGCACATCACCCTTGGTTGACACAAAAATGTGACTCACGCCTTACTCCAAATTGAAAAATGCATGCATTGGGTGCTTTAAACATAATACCAGGTTAAAAAAAAAAAACTATAAACATAAACCTAAGCCTAAACCCAGGCCTATACCTAAGCTCCAAAAAGCCAGAACCAGCTGAGTTAAAACACCCTTCTGCCAAAATGCATCAGCGCATGTTTTTTTTGTGTTTTTTTTTTCCACCACAGAATTGACTGGCAGTGTGGATTTAATCAAACACCATCAGATAGTTTGTAATGATTAAAGAATCATACAATGTCTTTGTACAAATATTTTGAATGCCTGTGATGATTGCAAAATGTGTTCTATAGATAAATTCAATAAAAATAATACTTTAGGTAGAATCTAAGTGGATGTGTATAAAATAAAATGTAAAATGCAAAATCTTAAGCACCTATGGTTATTACTATTATTTAAAAAGAAATTATCTTCTCAGTAAGCATGGTGTTTGTATATACAGTGCCTTGCGAAAGTATTCGGCCCCTTTGTACTTTTCAAGCTTTTGCCACATTTCAGGCTTCAAAAATAAATATATAAAATTTAATTTTTTTGTGAAGAATCAACAACAAGTGGGACACAATCGTGAAGTGGAATAAAATTTATTGGATGTGTCAAACTTTTTTAACAAATAAAAAACTGTAAAGTGGGGCGTGCAATATTATTCGGCTCCTTTACTTTCAGTGCAGCAAACTCACTCCAGAACTTCAGTGAGGATCTCTGAATGACCCAATGTTGTCCCAAATGACTGATGATGATAAATAGAATCCACCTGTGTGTAATCAAGTCTTCGGTATAAATGCACCTGCTCTGCGATAGTCTCAGGGTTCTGTTCAAAGCGCAGAGAGCATCATGAAGACCAAGGAACACACCAGGCAGGTCTGAGATACTGTTGTGGAGAAGTTTAAAGTTGGATTTGGATACAAAAAGATTTCCCAAGCTTTAAACATCCCAAAGAGCACTGTGCAACAATCATATTGAAATGGAAGGAGTATCAGACCACTGCAAATCTACCAAGACCTGGCCGTCCCTCTAAACTTTCACCTCGAACAAGGAGAAGACTGATCAGAGATGCAGCCAAGAGGTCCATGATCACTCTGGATGAACTGCAGAGATCTATAGCTGAGGTGGGAGAGTCTGTCCATAAGACAACAATCAGTCGTACACTGCACAAATATGGCCTTCATGGAAAAGTGGCAAGAAGAAAACCATTTCTCAAAGATATACATAAAAAGTCTCGTTTAAAGTTTGCCACAAGCCACCTGTGAGACACCAAACATGTGGAAGAAGGTGCTCTGGTGAAACCAGATGAAACCAAAACCAACCTGTTTGGTCAGAATGCAAAACAATATGTTTGGCGTAAAAGCAACACAGCTCATCACCCTGAATACACCATCCCCACTGTCAAACATGGTGGTGGCAGCATCATGGTTTGGACCTGCTTTTCGTCAGCAGGGACAGGGAAGATGGTCAAAATGGATGGGAAGATGGATGGGGCCAAATACAGAACCATTCTGGAAGAAAACCTGTTGGAGTCTGCAAGAGACCTGAGACTGGGCCGGAGATATATCTTCCAACAAGACGATGATCCAAAACATAAAACCAAATCTACAATGGAATGGTTCACAAATAAACATATCTAGGTGTTGGAACGGCCAAGTCAAAGTCCTGAATGCAATCGAGAATCTGTGGAAAGAGCTGAAGACTGCTGTTCACAAACGCTCTCCATCCAACCTCTCCGAGCTCGAGCTGTTTTGCAAGGAAGAATGGGCAAGAATTTCAGTCTCTCGATGTGCAAAACTGAGAGACATACCCCAAGCGACTTGCAGTTGTAACCGCAGCAAAAGATGGTGCTACAAAGTATTAACGCAAGGGGCTCGAATAATATTGCATGCCCCACTTTTCAGTTTTTTATTTGTTAAAGTTTGACACATCCAATAAATTTCATTCCACTTCACGATTGTGTCCCACTTGTTGATTCTTCACAAAAAAAAATTAAATTTGACATCTTTATGTTTGAAGCCTGAAATGTGGCAAAAGGTTGAAAAGTTCAAGGGGGCAAAAACTTTTGCAAGGAACTGTAATTATATATCATTTAAATCAATACAAAAACATAAATGCAGTAAAAGGCTTTTCCCCCAAAAAAATGTATATCCAAAAAAGTAGCTGCCAAAAAAGATTTATGAACCTTTATTTTGAAGAATGCAAGCCCCATATCATAGGTCTGCCATGTTCAGTATCACAGTCATTTTACAGTCATTTTGACACTTAATGTACCATTCGAGAAGATTGAGGTTCTGCATAATTGCTGAGGGTGTCATTGCTCTTATTGAAAGAGGTTTCATGTTTATGTGAAGTCCATCTGTGCAGGGTGATAAAATTGTGTTTTGAAGAAGTCAGAAGAGGGGTTCGGGATGCTATTAACGAGTGTCTCCAGCCCTGAGAGGAGCATCACTAATACCAAGCCGAATCTATGCCAAAAGGAAAGCCATTACCTTTGGAGAGTTGGCTTAGCGCTGGGAATGGTAATGTAACAGCCATTTTCTGTGGCAGTTGTCCTGAGTCACCCATGGCCATGCATCTATTAGCCATAGCTGTTGAAAGAGCTTGGCAAAGCTCTGAAATCTATAGCACAGGCATGAACAGGGAGGGGGAAGTGGGGCTGCTCAGTTCAGTCTTAGAAATGACAGTTAGATGCTGATAATGTGACATCCAGACATCAGATTCTTCTCCTTATGAGGAGCTAGAAAATTGAGTGTCGGACATGAGACAAGTTCAATTGTCTTAAAAGGAAGTGAAGGAAAATAATAGGTATGTTTGCACCTTATGAATAATGCATATGGCGGCTTTCAAGCACTTTGAAGGCTTTCGTTTTTGTACTTTTCTCTCTCTCTCTCTCTCTCTCTCTCTCTCTCTCTCTCTATCTATCTCTCTCACTAAGTGGGGCTGCCATATTAAGTCAGGGTTTGGGCTGAAGGCAAACGTGGGTTGGTGTGATGTGTGTGAGGTTTTGGAGAAGTGGGTACGTCATGATGTGAAATGCCGGCATTGGCCCAGAAGTGATATGGCAAAAAGCTGTTAATAATCCCTGCCCACTGGGAGCTGGGCAGTTGAGGATAGACGATGTAATGGATGCTACGTAGGTCAGCACTCTTAAATAAAGTATCAGGCTAGATTAAAGTGCTAGCCAAAGCTTGCCTTTTTACCATTTCCCTCACCCTCTTTGATTCACTTCTTTTTTTTTTCTTGGCAATCATTGGAAAGCCCTGTAAAAAAAAAAAAAAAAAAAAAAAAAAAAAAAAAAAAGGAGCCGGTCCATTACGGGGAAGCGAGTGCATTTTGTACTCTACAGTGGATGCACAAATATAATAAACAACTCAGCCGCAGTTTGGGATGCACTGCAGTCGCAGGGAAAATGGACTAGATTGAAGATATATGCACACAGGTATTGAGATGGACAGAGTTCTAAATTACAGCCTACTGCACCAACTCCATAAACCACTCAAGCCTCAGTTTGCGCACACACACACACACACACACACACACACACACAGTTTATATTTGAAATGGGGCATTGTCTCAGGTATTTATTTTGCTCCTCCACTAAGTACAAATGGCACATTATGATATAATTGTGCATTCAGCTTTTAATAGAAGGGAGCTAACAACACAAATACAGCCAACTACCTCTAGAACTGTGGCAATGATCTTTTCACAACACAGAAAAACCCTACACCAATCTTCCCTTAAAGCATAACCTTTCCCACGCACAAAATAAATATTATTTGAAATCAATACCACTCTCACAATGGAGGTACTGTGAGGTGGTTGTGTGCTACACTTTCTCATTAGGTTGAATGGGATTTTTGCCAATGCTCTGTAAAGCTTGTCTGACCTGGCAACAGGTGCTACACAAGAATGTATTTATAGTCAGAGCATAGATAGGTCAATCCCTGCAGAGGGAAAGAACTCTACCACCAAGAAAGAAGAGAGAGAAAATCCATACAGGAATGGCCATCATCCATAGGCTGAGGTCATCACAAGAGCAGAGGGGAACTGAAATCCTGACACATGACAGAACCGATAGAAGAGTGATGTGAGTGGAAACCTGAAATATTTATTATATATGCTGTGCACACACACACACACACACACACAGATTCATGTTGTATTTTTGGATTTCTAAGGCAGGATGTTTCTTCCACCTTCTGTCTGACTGAAGACACTCATTTCTGCACCTCATTTTGTAGGTCACTTAGAGTTAATTAATCTAACATCAGGGATCTTATCCAAAGACTTTATTTTGTATTCTTCATGCAGTAAACCTTAACACTGCTAGAATACAGCAGTGTTATCCTCTGCATCATACCAACTATGATCTAAAGACCGCTGTTAGCTCAGTACATATTGAGACGTGGTTTGTATTCAATACAAATGGCAATAATAATACCAACACTTTTTTTTTATTATTCTAGGCATGTTACTTCTGTAATGTATTTTTTTTTCTTGGACATGTAGAGCATTCCATATTTTCTGTCAATAGATTCAACTGTAATGTTGGTTATTTTTCCCATTTAAAAATTCTCTATTGTGCTACATTCCGCATGATACCTTTGGCATTCAAAAATGTTCTCATTCCTACTCAGGATTACATTTCTTAAAAATATCCTACAAACTGTTAGTTAGACTGGGCATGGTCCGGAATTGCTGTCCTTAGTAAGATGGGTACCTTCAGAGTTATGGATTCAAAAGAACCGACCTTGGTACATCCTTGTGCCACTGCAACTGAAACTGTAATGTACGAATAAAGCTAAATTTAGCTGCAAATATCTAATTCAATCTACAGATCAACAGAATTAGCCAGGTGGCTATCCACATTTCAGAGTCATTTTGAACATGCTTTGCTAAAGTATACAAAAGCAGACATGCACAGAATCACAGTGTTACAGCAGCATTTGCACCTCAATTTTGTCCCTAAACACAACAAACAGGCAGCCATCTTTGAAAACCTGTTTTTATTTCTATTTCCTCAAATTTTACATC
The DNA here is from genome assembly GCF_029633855.1 of Hoplias malabaricus. Lineage (NCBI taxonomy): Eukaryota > Metazoa > Chordata > Actinopteri > Characiformes > Erythrinidae > Hoplias > Hoplias malabaricus. The sequence goes on along the minus strand of NC_089805.1, from coordinate 37,507,002 downwards.
TGTGAGGCCAAAAAACAGACAGTGTTTTGTTTATTTATTGTTATTATTATTATTATTATTATTATTATTAATATATATCCTTATGCACGTGGACAGTGTCTTAAGGATTCAGGCTTCAAAATTAATTAATTAATTAATTAATTCATTCATTCATTCATTCATTCATTCATTATCTGTAACCGCTTATCCAGTTCAGGGTCGCGGTGGGTCCAGAGCCTACCTGGAATCATTGGGCGCAAGGCAGGAACACACCCTGGAGGGGGCGGCTTCAAAATTAAGTAAATGAAAGCACTTTCTCAGAATATTCTGTGGTTTGGTTTTGCTTGTCAACTAATCATTGACTGTGTTGCATAGCGTTTACGTAAATAGAGTTCACCCAGCTGTATTATGCACGACGCTGTGAGTGAAGCCTCTGCACGACATCTGTGGGTGTTCATTTTCACCACAATTTTGTCACATTGTTTGCTGAAGCCAGGTGGAAGTTGTCTCTGCAGGAGCATGCTGAAGCCATTATTGTACCTGCTCTTTTTTTGTCTGGTTAAATCAAACTCTGGTTCATTTACACCTTTGCTGCAGTTTCTTTGGGAAGTGTGAAAGAAGTTATCGCACTCAGATGCAGACTAAAAACAACCGTATTGAGACCTTCACGATAAGGTGGTCTTGATCTGGTCCCAAACAAATGGTGCAGTTAGTTTCTGGAGAGAACATGGTCCGACCTCAATCCAACCAAACTATCAGGTGTACACAGCAGGTCTAAGCTAAACAGCTCCTGTAGCCAGGGGTGCTCTGGGTATTGGACACAGCAGAGCAGGTAAACAGAGAACTGGGTAAAGTTTAGCTGCTAATCACAAAACAACTGAAACATGCAGTAGTGCAAAACACAGGATCTTACTTTACACAATTAAAATAGATGGTACTACAATGGTTCTTTATTAAAGGAAATGGTTCCTGTATAGTTATGATGTCAAGCGTGTAACAATAGAGCAACCGCATCACCATCAATCTGACAAACCCTTTCCCAATGTAAAAAAAAAACCCTTTAATCATGTAGAATGGCCTTCAAGTGTTCAAGGTTCTATACAGAACCATTTATTTTAATAAAAAACCCTTGTAGAACCATCATTTTGAAGTGTGTACTGAAACACAAGAAAGGTATGAGGCCAGCGAGGGTGTACCTGCACCTGGTTTAGCAAGATTTAATGGTCTCGTGGAACTTGCAGAGCAGCCACAGCAAGTTTTAATCACTCTGCAGGGCTCACAAAGAGGGCACAGCAAGTTTTAATCACCTCACAATTAATGAATGAATTGTTTTTTTGTTTTTTTTTTTGAGCCAGTTCCTAGCACAGACTTAGCTGAGCAAAAGCAAGAGTCACAGAATAAACTGACTGGTTGTTATCAGTTAACTAGCATACATTCCTTCCTAAAACCACAGCACTGATTTTTTGGAAAACATTAAATAATAAAAATAAGGCAGGCTTTACTCTAAAATGTGCTCCTGAAATGTATGTGGCCCCCAAGATTTTTTCATTGTTCAAGTCTACTGTATTTTTACAAATAAACAACAACAACAACATAGCTAATTGCTAAGGAAGCTGTTAGCTATCTGTAAACTGCAAGCTAAATCATCAAGCACTAGTCCCAGAATGCACTGGGGTTTGAGTAACCTCACACTTGATAATGTGGTTCCTGATAGTATATGACATACTGTTATCTGTGAAAATGGACAAACGTGCAGAAAAGTATCTAGCTTTAAAATGGCTGCTACTGTGGATTTTAGCACCAGGATATATATATATTTCCATTATTTCAATTTCAATTTTAGGAGTGGTAAGATGTGACACATACTTGTCCCCATTAAACACACACACACACAAACACACACATATACATTAAAGGCCTCCTCCACTCATAAACACACTCACAGTTATGTCTTGTTCTGTACTCCTTTGAATTAGTTCACTCCTTCTGTGTGGACCGAGGCCTAATTAAAACACAGTCCTCAGAGACGGATAATTAAATACACAGCAATGTCATGGCCTGCTGAAATCACTCACAAAGTGGTCTCACACACACACACACACTCACACTCACACACATCCTAGAAAACACAGCAACATTGATGATTCTTTACTGAACACAGTCATGACTGTGTTTAATATGTCATCTGTCATGTCCTGTAATATTTTGTGGTGTAGCATTTCATCCAACAGCCTCATCAGTAAATTCACACATTTATGCCAGAGTTCTCCTACTGCCCAACAAATCCAGACTGTGTGCCTAGTCACTGATCTAGAGACTAATAGGTCTCACAGGGCCACATGTGATCTCAGAAGCAGGAAGATCAGGCGGCAATCATGAGATATTTTGTGTTAAATGTGGAAGGAAAGTTGATTTAATAGGGTTGGAAGCAAGTGAAATTTGTAATCCAATTGAATGTGATATAAAGGTGGGTGTCCTCTGGGCAAGCCTGTCAATGCTGCTTGTATGAAACATAAGTACACACACAGGCAATCAAATGTTCAGAAAAGAAACATAACATACACATCATTACTGTCCAGAGAAAAAAAAAACATGTAATTATGAGCTTTATATGAAGAAGGAATGGAATTCAATGTTAAAAATTTTATTCCAAGAAAATTTGGAGCATGCCCATCGAAGATGAAAGATAAAGTGTTTTTTACATTAGTGAAAGGCTTAGGGTTTGTTGAAGAGATAGGTCAACAGTTTTAATGAAACAGCCAAATGTAAGTCGCCACAAAAATAATGCAAGAATGGTATGGGTGCAAGAAAGATTTGGTCCCCACAATGTGAAATATTCCTGGTAAACACACATACACACACACACACACACACACACACACATGCACACACACACACACACACATACACACAAACACACACAGCCTCTGATTTTGATGGAGAGCAGGGTGGACTCAGATGTAAACAGTGTAGAGGGTATTAAGGTGCTGCTTTGGGCTGGCACACACTGCAGGAGGACAGTCATAAATCACTGACCAGTCCACAGCTTCCTGTCACTATAACATTATCAGCCAGTAGCAGCCTCATCCAGGGGGATGAAAGCATTTTATTACACTTCCCCCTACATATAACACACACACGCACACACACACATGCACACAGATATATAGAAACCTATATACACACATTTACAAAAGAGTTTTCTATGAGTCAGTGGACAAATACAAAAAATATTCTACAGTTTTTGTAGGCAATCCTCTCTCTCTCTCTCTCTCTCTCTCTCTCTCTCTCTCTCTCCTGTGTCAGGACTGCAGAGACGTCTTCAGCACACCTTCATTCTGCTCGCACTAAGCCCAAACAAAGGATTTAAATAACTGAAACACACACAAACACACTCATTCTTTAATCCACAGTCCGACTGTGCGCTCCTGAGAAAGTGTCCTGTGTGCTCCTGAGAAAAACTATTTTCCTGCTTCTTTTAATGTGATTACTCCAAAGTCCATTTGCACACTGCTGTAGCTGAGCCAGAACGCACCTGTCTGCAAAGATCATGTAAACATCTTCCACAGCAGCACACTGCTACTCAGAGACCTACAGGAAAAAAAATCAATGAGCAGCAAACTTTCAAAAGCAGTAGGAAAGTGGAGCTACACTTCAACTTGATGAACAAAATCAAGAGGCTACAATCACAGAGGAGCTTCAATCAATGAATTTATGGTATACTGAATATTATACACTAAGCCTAACTTGTATCTTCTCTCATCATCACTTTTATCAGCTCCATTGAACATACAGGAGCACTTTGTAGTTCTAAATTACAGATGGTAGTCCATCTGTATCTCTGCATATTTTCATATCCCAATTTCATCCTGCTCTTTAATGATCAGGACCCCCACAGGACCACCACAGAGCAGGTATGATTTGGGTGGTGTATCATTGTAAGGCCTGCAGTGACACTGACGTTGTGGTGAAGTATTAATTTGTGTGGTGCTGGAACGAGTGGATCAGACACAGCAGTGCTGCTGGAGTTTCTAAAGCCCTCAGTGTCACCGCTGAACTCAGTATAGTCCACCAACGAAAAACATCCAGTGAAGCGTCCTGTGTCTCCTGATGAAGGATTAAGAAACAGACGAACGACTGTCCCAGACTTTACATCTAAGGTGGCTAAACAAGGTAGATGTGTTTAACAGAGTGGTCGGTGAGTGGACACCTCTAGCAGCCCTGCTGTGTTTGACCCACTCGTATCAGCACAACACACACTAACACCACATCAGTGTCTGTGCAGTGCTGAGAATGATCAATCACTCTGATTGTATCGTGTAGATACATGGTTGGTTTTCCTAATCCAGTGATCATTCAGTGTATATCATTTGCCATTGTTGCCCTCGCTGGACAGAGGTGATGAATACAGGATGCAATTCACTCTTTCACTGTTATGTGATTTTACTGCTCAGGATTATATTGTACTACAATGCACTTCATATGTGAAAAGTCATATATATATTTGGTCATCATGGTGGTGCTACAGGTCGTGTTGCTACCACAGGTCACTGTTGTATTCTCCCTGTATTTGTGTGGGTTATCTGTGTGTGGGTTACCTCTGAATTCCTGTGCATACATTCATAAATATAGCAATTCTTAAAGTTACCCTGTAAATGTATCTTAAGCATCACTAGACTAAACCTAACCCTTAATCAATCCTAAAACAAGTCATAAAAATATAAATTAATTTACGTGGTGAAGACAAGGATTTGGTCCCCACATTGTGATATATTCCTGGCGCACAAACACACACACACACACCAATTCTGGTTGTATTTTCATGATCAAAGTCCTTTGCTCCCCCATCTGTCTAATTGAATGTGTTTTAGTCATTATTTTGTTGTTTGAGCTTGACCTGCTCGTGGAGAGAAGCGAGATTTCATTCAAAGGTGAGCTCAGATTTATTATTGCCAATCCGCTCTCCAAATCAGAGTGACATTTTCCAGAGCTTGATCCTGTTTCTTTGTTTTTTTTATTTTTTTTTTGGGCAGAGTGATGTTTAGACCTGTAATTACAGGCTGACCTTTTCCCAACCTGGCCACATAAACATTCCTGTGCTTTTTGTCCAAATAGCTTTCAACTGCCTCGCCCTCGTTGCGCACTTTCACACCCCGGCATTGTCCCCAGTGCTAACGCTCAGATACTTTACCCCATTTCTCTATTCGGTTACTCTGGGTTCTCTCATTCTGGGTGATTTATGCATCCGCAACCCAAATTAAAACTTGATTCTCACTTGGTCAGATAATTATTTCTGCCTGCTTTTTTTGGGCCTCATTAGCAATTTGTAAAACAAATAAAGTACATCACCCAGATCTTGGGTTTAATTGCCACAGCCCTTGCTTTCACTTCGGTGTTCACTTGATGAATTACTACAAATGAAGGCCTGTCCTCCAGGCTCACTGAGTCAACCACTTAGGTTTTCACAGCCCATACCAAACCAGTAATAAACGGCCCCTTTATCCTTTGTCAAACATAACACTAGCATGCAACATTATGTGGTGAAAGTAATCATTAGTTTCTGATAACCCCTAACTCCTCTGGAACTCTAGTAGTAGATGTTCCTCAATAACAAACAGATCTGAGAGAATATTGGCCTTGCCTTGGGCAGCACGCTGCTGGGGAATGCTACAGGAATGCACGCATGCTGCTGTGTGTAGATTCATGCAGAGCTGGCTGTCTCGCTCCTTCCCATTCTGCCTCTTTTTTCTCTTCTCAGAAGGCTATAATCTCAGCCGAGAGCCAAGTAAAAGACAAACACTCACAAATTGAGCGTTTCCTTCCTTCTGTCTACTTCTTTTTAACTGGGTTTAGTGCAGCTGCTCTCCTGGGGAAGTGTGTGGACAGGACAGGCCCAGTCTGTTTCACTGTTCCAATCTCTCTCTCTCTCTCTCTCTCTCTCTCTCTCTCTCTCTCTCGTGCTGATAGGAAATTGGACAAATGAGTCCACAGAGGTACTGATAGTAGTGAGGTCTGTAAGAGTCACTGGTGGACACTGAGCCACATGAGCAGCAGATTGATAAGAACAAAGAATATCAAAACAGTGAAGGAACAATAGGAATTTATAATGCCAAATATTATGTTGAAAACTGATTTGTAAGCAGTTTGATTGGTCAGATGTTCAGGATAAAAGGACTGTGTAAATTCCGCAAAAAAATCCACCTGATATCCAGATTGTCTTGTCTTAGACCAGATTTTCACTCATGTGTTAATCCTCAGGAGACACACAATAATAATAGCTTTAGGACTGTGTTATTAATAACATTAGGTGAATTTGAACAGGAATAATGATTCTGAGGAAACTTTATACACAGACATTCAGTCAAATTTCATTGTTCTTACATTCCAAACCTGAGGATACCTATATATTAAAGATACGAGTGTGTCTGTGATAACACAGTAAACACAAATTTAATTGAATTGGTCTCTTATTTCTATGACAATTTAAGGCCATGGCTTAATGGCCATGGAAAAAAATTAAATAAAATAAACAAAAAGAAAAAAAAAAGATTCCCAGAATAAAGTCAGAATTCTGAGAATAATCTCGGTGTCAGGACTGGGGCGGACACACACGCTATAACACAATGATTTTTATTTACACTAAATATAACAAAACAGAGACCGACTTGGATAACTAGACAGGAGACTAAGATAAAGAAAGACCTAGACATAGAGACTTGGAAAGAATGACCTAGACTAAAGAAACAGATACAGACTAAACCTGCACAGAGGGAACTAGACAGACAGAGATAGCTAAAGAGACTAACCTTGACAAAGAGAGCTTAAACAGAGACCTGAACAGGGAGAACTAATAGACTAGAGACAGAAACCACACAAGTACACAAAGCACAGGAAAGGAAACACTAACAAACCAGAGAAACAAACTAGAGAGTCACAAACTGACTGGTGAAAGAAGAGCAAAGTGAATGTCCAATAAAGAGGCACAAAGACAAGGGAACTTAAATGCACACCACAGACAAGGAACACCTGGGACAGATAATGAGAGGGAAGGATTACAAATGAGACATAGATGAGGAGGTGGAACTAAGGCAGGACCTGGGCAGAGACAGGAACCATAACAAACAGAGCCATGTGCAAGAGCATATGGTGGGGAAAACAGACAGGACAGGACCAGGGCATGACACTCGGAATAAATCTGAGAAAAACCCCAGAATATTTCTGTGTAAAAAAAACCCCAGAATATTTCTGTGAATAATCATTGAATAATATGCTGCACGTAATGGGGCAGACACACAGTGCAATTGTGGAAAGCAGTGTGTTGCTCAAGTCATACTATGGTATACAACCCCAATTATAATGAAGTTGGGATGTTGTGTAAAACATAGATAAAAACAGAATACAAAGATTTGCAAATCCTTTTCAACCTATATTCAGTTGAATACACTACGAAGACAAGGTATTAGCTCAATTCAAACGGATACATTTTATTGTTTTTTTGTTTTTTTTTACACATATTCACTCATTTTGAATTTGAGGCCTGTAACAAGTTCCAAAACAATTGGGACAGGGACAACAAAAGACTGGGAAAGTTGAGGAATGCTCCAAAAACACCTGTTTGGAACATTCCCCAGGTGAACAGGTTAATTGAAAACAAGTGAATGTCATGATTGGGTGTAAAGTGTAAAGTTTATAATATCATCAAAAGATTCAAAGAATCTGGAGAAATCTCTGCAATAAGCAGCAAGGCAGAAAACCAACATTGAATTCCCCTGACCTTTGATCCCCAAGCGTCACTGCATTAAAAACGATGCCATTCTGTAATGGATATTACCACATGGGCTCAGGAACACTTCAGAAAACCATTGTCAGTGAAAAAGTTTGTCGCTCCATCTACAAGTGCAAGTTAAAACTCAATGCAAAGTAAAAGCCATATATTAACAACATCCAGAAACACCGCTGGCTTCTCTGGGCCCGAGCTCATCTGAGATGGACTGACACAAAGTGGAAAAGTGTCCTGTGGTCTGACGAGTCCACATTTCAAAATGTTTTTGGAAATCATAGACGTTGTGTCCTCTGGGCCAAAAAGGAAAAGGACTGTCCACATTGTTATCAGCGCAAAGTTCAAAAGCCAGCATTTCTGATGGTATGGGGGTGTTTTAGTGCCCATGACAGGCACCATTAATGCTGACAGGTACGTACAGGTTTTGGAGCAACATATGCTGCCTCTTTTTCAGAGACGTCCCTGTTTATTTCAGCAAGACAATGCCAAGACAGATTGTGATTAGTATTTAATCCCTGAATTGGTGCAAAAACCGTTTATTCAGAAGAGGGCATGTAGTTTCACAGGATGCAAATCACAAAATGATCACAAAAATGATGGCTCCAGAGCAAGTGGAACTCCGGCGTGCCCACGTAGCTCCATCATGTTACGAATCATAGACTCGTACAATAAACTAAAGCCGTATGCATCACAGTCAGGGACTGCACTGACGGAGTTAGTCGTCATATCGTATATGCATTTAATAAATAATTCTGTTCACTTCACTGACTGTTTCTTTCACAACTCACTCTATGGTGCACAGACTGTGAGTCTGTCTGTCTACATATTATAATAAATAATAACCCAAACAGTGCTTCTCTAACTATATACTATTCTGACTATATTCTCATTTTTAATTATTCCAAGATTATTCTCATAATTATTCTGATATTTTTCTCAGAATTATTCAGAGATTATTCTCAGAATTCTGACTTTATTCTCGGAATCGTATTCATTATTTTTTTTTTTTTCAATGACATGGACCTAAAACTCCATTGTGTATTCTTGATTGTATATGCAGGTTATTATTATTTTAAGTTAATTTCAGGCCACTTTCAGTAAAGAGTAAAAACAAACGATTTGAAAAACACACCTTCTGGCCATCTGACACAATCCAAAATAACAAAACAACTCAAAGCAAAACAAACCAAACTCTGGTCTGTTAATTAAATACTTCTTAGTCAATTTCCAGAGCAACATCTTGGAAAATGGTCCCTTCTCTTTTGAATGGTTTCATCTTGATTTATTCATGTGTAACTTGTCATCTTCCTCTGTTCCAAACATACTTGCCTTTTAGAATGAATTGGTTCTCATAATACAATATAAGAAAAACATTTTGGTTATTGAAATGTTAGATTTTCTTGCCTCAATATAAAGGTTGAGAACTGTTGTATATTTCATGTCACCAAAAAGACTGAACAATTCTGTTTCTCTCTTTTTTTATTTATCATTTATTCATTAATTATATTTAAACAAGACTTAATGTTACTATGTTTTAACTACAATATGCCTATTTGTTAGCTAGGTCATATAGAGAAGTAACTACCTTGTAATCAGATGTAAATATTTACTTTTAAAATAAAATGGCCTTAAATAATACCCATTTTCTTTTAGAGAATATCCATTTAGACCCAGAATTTCTATATGAGAATGTACAATATGTAAGCTAGACATAAGTGTGACCAATGAGCACACACCACTGTTTGTTACCCATGTCCTGAATTCAGCAGCAGGTGAAAGCTATTAAGGATAAACACGACTGTTAAACTGACATTTAGTTGTGACCTTTTTATTGTCATTGGTCATTGGGTCCAACTAATAATTCAGGGTTTGTGTTATTATATAACATACTATTTGAGATGATATTGTTCATATTGAAGGCTGTGCATGAAATTGCAACCCTTGCACCCTTTAATTGCAATTTTAATAGAAAACCAGATGTTAGAAGAATGTAAGATATTATAACAAATCAATAATAATCCCAACAGAAAAAATATTGTGGCAGTATAAGATGAATATAAGTATGTGTATTTTTAATAATAGCTCAATTAAAAGTGACTGCTCTCTAACACCTTTAAAGCAAGCCAATAAATCTCTCTTGGCTAAAGCTAATGTTGTGCACACTGGGGAATTTTGAGACCCAAACTCTCTGGACAGTCATATATGTGGGACCTTCTTCAGAGAAAAATCTGACTGGAAGTGAGAAGAGCCATCTGCCTTATTGATGTCTGACTGAAGTATAAATTTCCTGTTAGCAAACATGTGCAGGGTATTGGGCAGCGAGACCACACATCACAATATAATGCAATAAGTGGGTGCACTTGACCCTGAGAAATGACTGCATGACAAACAAACAAACCTTACTGACATTGCCATAGTAACTAACCTGTCAAATTGAAATTACTCAAGACATGCTATGACTTTCACAAAAGACATGAAGAGTGGGCTAAAAATATACTGAAAAAAATTGATAGGCATGTACGGACATGCACGATCTGATATTGACTTTTTTCTATAGATTGTTCTAATAAAACCACCAGGGATTGTAAAAAAATAAGCTATGGATATAATTTCTATTCAGGCTGCTAACTGGCTTCAGAATGATCTTGTTTGACAAATATCAGAATAACATAGAGAGAAAATGTATTGCAAATGCATCATTTGGTTTTAGATTCAAAGGAGTAATTAGAATACATAATTGTGGTGAACATCATTAAATCTCATTGCCCATAACTGCTGTTTAATTTGATTTTATGTCTGTTAATCCCATCTCTGTAAGGATTACATTGTGACCTGTTCGATTTACATTACACTCATTTTGCTCTTGTTTTGGTTTATTTTCCCTTTGCTAGAGGTATCATCTTTAAATTATAAGTGAATTAGAGTTTTCTTTTGAGTAAATATACAGTACTAGACAATCAAGTAGATTAGTCTTCTAATGAGATTACATATAGTACATACCCAGTCATATCAGAAGCCACCTCCTTGTTACTACACTCACTGTCCATTCTGTCAACTCCACTGTCCATACAGAAGCAATTTGTAGTTACTTGCTATTACAATTTCATAGTGTTGCTCTGTATGCATTTTTTGCCCCTTTTACTCTGGACTCCCGTATGGCCACCGCAAAACAGACATTATTAGGGCAGTTAATCATTCTGAGCACTGCAATGACACTTGTGGTTGTGTGTTGTGTGTATATTAAAGAGGTATTAATGAGTAAACAAGGATGCTGTAGGATGGGCATTGCCACCCCAGTGGACAACGTCCTAGTAACACCTATGTCAGAAAAAGTAGCAATACAGCACAGAGCATGCCTCTGGTTTCCATATGTTGTCTTCACCAGATTATTAGGCACTAAAATTATCTATATTTGCAAAGGAGAAGGCCATGTGCAACATACACAGGCTTGCATAAGTGGGGGCAACAGGCTGAACTAGGAGATCCAGAGGTTGACCCTTGTGGTGATGAGGCAGTTAGCTCTTCAGATTCAACTATGCTATTTGATTATTAACTTTTATTTCTCAGAATACCTCTTACTCATTCATTCATTATCTGTAACCGCTTATCCATTTCAGGGTCGCGGTGGGTCCAGAGCCTACCTGGAATCATTGGGCGCAAGGCGGGAACACACCCTGGAGGGGGCGCCAGTCCTTCACAGGGCAAAACACACACATTCACTCACACTTACGGACACTTTTGAGTCGCCAATCCACCTACCAACGTGTGTTTTTGGATTGTGGGAGGAAACCGGAACACCCAGAGGAAACCCACGCGAACACGGGGAGAACACACCAACTCCTCACAGACAGTCACCCGGAGCGGGAACCTACAACCTCCAGGTCCCTGGAGCTGTGTGATTGCGACAGTACCTGCTCTGCCACCGTGCCGCCCAAATACCTCTTACTTTTATTTTTATTTATGATATTCTTCATTTTTTTGTCCAAGAATACAAGAAAATATTTTGACTGGAGCACACATAAAACTGTACCTCACCTAAAGTTTTTTTTCAAAGACTATTTTATTCCATCAAATCCTTCATTTGCCACTCCAAATATAAAGATACACTTTATGGGAAAGCAAACACTACATGCATCCAGCACTTCCACTGCTCTTTCTGAGTTTAGTGGACATGTGTGATGTCACATTACACTTAGCCCGTATCGTACCTAATGCTGTTGAAAATACCTTTTAATCTTGTATTTTAATGAGCTTAATATTTTGTTGTAGCATCTTTTCACAAACATAATGCTTATGAGTTTTAATAATCAGACAAATTCTGATTTTGAATCCTAAAAAAGCACTTTTTGACATCTTATTCTTTAAAAATGATACTGCTTGTGTTTTTCACTTTATTTCTGTCTGTACATAAATATTAATCCTGCAAACATTCTCCATTTTCAGGTTGTTTGGCTGTTTCTTCTTGGCCGATGGACCACGGGGCTTTTTCTACCAGATGTGATAACTAGAGGCCTCCATTTTCATTTAGAAAATGAGATGTCTCAAAATTTTCTGCAGGCATGTTCGTCAGTCATGAAAAGTGAGTGTCTGCCTACAAGGCACAATTGACACTCAGTAGTATTACTTTTAGCTCATGCTGCACTTGTTTTATTCTGTTCTTCAATAGCCAAGACACACAAAATAACCACAGGGCTGGTATTATCTGGGTGGTGGAACATTTTCATCACTGCTGTCACACAGTCTTGGTTGTATTTTAGTGTATGATGTGGTGGAACAAGTGGATATTGCAAAGCTACTATAATTGTTCAACATTACAGCAACACCACCAACGAACAGGGTAAAAGGGGGCTAACTACAGTCTGTAATTGCAGAACTACAAAATGCCCTTGTATTGTCAGGGAAGCTGGAAAAAAGAAGTCAATCAATGTAGAAACATGGAGATGGCTTTATCTTTCTGCCTGACAGGTTTCTATCTGGGGCTCTGGCTATAGGTATATTTCGCCAGTCTTTCCTCATGACTCAGATACGGTGTGGGCCCAAGACACACAGACAGACATTTCACGTTAGAGAAAAAAAAAAACAGATTCAGGAAGGGAATAAGGACAGTAAGGGAGGTATAGAAACAAAGGCCAATCAGTTTCACTCTGAAATTCCCCAGGCCTTTCATACAGCGACAAAATGAAGATAATAAAGTAAGACTTGCTGCTGGCACCTCGATAATGTTCATTCAGAATAATGCCCCGCGAAATAATTTCCCAGCACTGGCAGGGTGGAATGTGTGGCCGACTCTGCTTTTGTTCTGGCCTCTTTGTGGGTGGATGTGCTTGTGTTTGAACATGGCGTGTGAATCACAGCAAGAGGCGATGTGCTGCCCTACCACAAAAGACGAAGGCCATGTGTAGAGCCATCACGACGCTCCTTTCGAGCCTGGGACAGGAGTGTCCATGTCAGAGGAGTCGTATGTACGATTAGACTGTCAAGCGGTCGTTCACCCGGTGAAGAAATGGCAGTAGAAGCTGTCGTTCCTGCGCCTCGTTAGTGCCATTCACCTCCATCCTGCTCCTCAACACTGGTCAGATCCAGACTGCATAGAGCAGCAGGACGTCACAGAGAGCATGGTCTACTGGGGCCTAATGAGAAAGAAGACACAGGATGAGAGAGAGAAAGAGATATTGCATGGTCACTGTATGACAGGTGAAAATGCTGAAAAATTCAAAGAAATGTGAAATATTTACAAATAAATTCACACAGCTATGGCATACAGTTTTATTCTTGGAAAGGAACATACCAAGAATGGAGAGTTGTTGAATATGTATCAACATGTCATGCTTTACAACACATTCTGCATTCGTATAGACACTTTCCTCCTTCAAAAATATAATAATAATAATAATAATAATAATAATAATAATAATAATACATCAATTAGTACGTATTGATGTAGACACTGGTCAAATGCTCCAGTCGGTACACATCAAGCACATGAGGAACAACGTGATTTAAATGAAAAAAATAAATTATGTCAAAAAATGCCAACCCCAAGGGATTTTCTCACACAGAACTCACTTTTTCTGCAAAAGAACTTACACTCAGTGGCAGAAATACCCATGTGAGAGGTCAAAGGAGGATGACTAGTTTTTTCAAGCTGCCAGGAAGGACAGAAACTTAATTTTCCACTCTTCAACAGTGGTGGTTAGAAGAGCATTTATGAGCACATTACACTTAGGGCTACAACAGCAGAGGAATACATGGGGATTCACAACTGTAGACCTGAGATCAATATGACAAATTCAGCTACCTGAATTAAATATATGGTGCCCTAAAAATAATGAATGAGGGAATTAAATAAATAAATAAAAAATTTAATTAGTATTTTAATTATACATTTTAAAATAATAATAATAATAATAATAATACACATTTAATTTTCAGTTATAATGACTGAATGACATTATTAATTTGAACAATGCCACAAAGGCTGCACAGAGACTTATTCTTTTGTTGTTCTGAAGGATACAATACAATAAGTATACAGGTTACTGAAGGCTGGCACACAACTTCGAATGATTTTTTGCAGTTTTTTATCCATCAAAATTAATGTTGCCTACGACAACTGACAGATCCAGGTGTTCTACACATCTGTATGTTGCCATTGCACCATGAATAATCCTTTATGTACATCAGCTGTACTCTTCTCTTTAGGAGGCTTACACAGGCACCTCCAGATGTGCCTTAGAGGAAAATCCTGGCCCAGCAACTCCCACATCTCCAGTTTCTAACTACATGCGCACACACATGCACACACCCACCTCCCTGCCACACACCCAATCCCCACAATCTCTCTCTCTCTCTCTCTCTAGTGCAAGTCTAGTATTGGAGACTACTTGAAAGTCTCAGCTCTGGGATGTGTGACAGTGTTTCTACTGCAGTGTGTGGTGCAGCAATGGGGGTGAGCATAAAGAGGAAAGAGAGATACATTTAAACACAATGAAAAAGTGGAGAGGTAAAAGAAAGACACATAAAGAGATGGAAAGAGTCAGAGTGGACCACTGAAACAGAGAATATAAAAAGATAAAAGAAAATAAAGGATAAGAGAGTAAGAAAAGATGTGAGTGTGTGCGTGTGTTTTTGTGACAGACAGATAGGTACAGAGAGAGAGAGAGAGAGAGAGAGAGAGAGAGAGCATGCATTATAGTCTTTGCTCACCTGCTGCAATAGACAAGAGTGGCAGGGAAGCTTTGGCCAAAGTGCTGTATCTTTTAAGGCATAATATTCCTATTAAGCTTCTTTCATCCTGATGCAGTTAGTTATTGTGTGCAAGATTGCTTTTGATGTGCAGATTATGAATATCTTCTATATGTGTCTTCTAGCCTGAATGAATCATAGCATGTAGTAAGGTACATCATATAACCGGAAGGTAGGGCTTAGCAAAGGAAAGAAAGTAAAGCACACCACAGAGGAAGAACTTAAAAAAAGAAAGGATTATTATTATTTAACAAATTCTCTTTGACCAGATATATCTATATGTATAACAACCTGCAACATCCCATCTGTGCAATACTAGAGCTCTTTAGCCAATAGATCTTCACATTTCCCTGTGTATGTTACACCTACCAAAACAGTCTTTCATAGCAACTGTTGATAGATTGGGCACAGAACACTGACAAAAACTCCACACAACCTCATACATTTAGTCTGAAGGTGTAATGTATCTGTGAGTTTGCTGTTTGTTTGTTTACTTACTTGTTATTTTATAGAGACAGATTAGGCTGTTTTAGCTAAAACCAGTTTGGAAGCATCAGTACATTTGCTGTCAAGTTCTATTGGCTTGATTTAATCTTATTGATCTGCATCTTATCAAAGTGCTACTAACAAAATTGGATTACTAAAAATCAATATATGAACAATGATCCCTATAGTTATCCCTATCCATCATCTGGATTGACTAGACACGTGCTGAGTGATGAGGGAGGGACTCAGGTCCATAACCGGACCCCTAGATATGGATGGCTGTGGAATAAGTATTGATTGAACTCACGTAATTCTGACATTAGTATCAATACATAGGTGCCATGGGGCAAGAGATATTGCAAAGAATGTATGGGTAGAGCATCATCAGTTATATCTTGTATATCCCTTGGTTGATTCCTGATTCATTAGGTTCAGAACCAAAACGCCAAATAATAGCAAACATACATTTCTTTAAATAATTATATTTAAATATAATTCATTATCAGTTTTGTCAAATGGAATTGGAAAGGTGACTTGGGAACCTACTTACAGAGGAGCTTATGAGGGTACAGTTAGTTGTCAAATCAAGCCCAGCTTAATATCGTTTCATGTGTTCTCACTAATGCATAATTTAGCTCGTATTAGCTAAGCCAACAGTGCTGCAATGCCTGCGAGTGCCTCTCTAGTGAAGTTATTAGCAAGTTGTTAACACCGTAAGACAATTTACACTTCTTAATGTGTACATCCCGGAGACAGGGATGTGCTTGGATCAGACAGAATGTGGGAGCCGATCTTCCTCCTCCTCTCTGGAGTAGCCAGGGGGCTTCTGCTGATCCCCCTTCACTCCCCCGGCTCCACGCCACAAAACGAGTTAAAGCTACAGTTACACACTCAGCACATTTACTTAGGATTCAACACTGCAAACACTCTGAGCTGTGGTTAAACTAACCCCAGCCCACTGCCATTACTATAAATATATCAAGTTCCTCATTGGGACAAGGTATTCCTCTGGGTCAATGGCAAAACAATTTAAAGGCAGATTTATGCTTCTGTGTTGACTCAGTACAGAGTGTACACTGTAGCCTGCACAAGTACCCTATGCCATTATGGGGTTTTTTCTTGTGTGTTGGTGTCTGCATGCATCTTCACTAACAGTGCCAAAACACTAGGGCTGAATCACAAATCTTTCTCAATACTATGTGGTGCACAATGTAGTGCACATTTCTTAATTGTACCCCTACCCCTCATTTTGAGTGTTATCTTGCCCCTTGGAACTGAATTACAAGTTTGTTAAAAGCTTCCTCTACAAAATGGAACAACCCTTCAAGATCCTGAAATTATTTTTAATTATTATCAGAACACAAAACAGTGTGCTGCCAGTCTGCAGTGATATCAGAAAAATTAACTCTTTAAAGCCTGGCACATGAAATAATAAAACGATAAAGCTGTTTTTTTGTTTTTTTTTTTTTTTTTTTTTTTTTATAATAATACATATGTAGCCCTTTAACCAAAAATCTAAATGTTGTCCGTTTATAAATTTTGGATCATATCATTTCTGAATGCATCATGTTAAGGCATCTATCAATATTTTTTTTCTTTAATTGGTCTTACAGGGCGGCACGGTGGCGCAGCAGGTAGTGTCGCAGTCACACAGCTCCAGGGGCCTGGAGGTTGTGGGTTCGATTCCCGCTCCGGGTGACTGTCTGTGAGGAGTTGGTGTGTTCTCCCGTGTCCGCGTGG
Organism: Hoplias malabaricus; assembly: GCF_029633855.1. NCBI lineage: Eukaryota > Metazoa > Chordata > Actinopteri > Characiformes > Erythrinidae > Hoplias > Hoplias malabaricus. Next base: position 37,489,772 of record NC_089805.1, on the reverse strand, counting down.
GTTTCCTCCAGGTGCTCCGGTTTCCTCCCACAGTCCAAAAACACACGTTGCAGGTGGATTGGCGACTCGAAAGTGAATGTGTGTGTGTCTGTGTTGCCCTGTGAAGGACTGGCGTCCCCTCCAGGGTGTATTCCCGCCTTGCGCCCGATGATTCCAGGTAGGCTCTGGACCCTAAATTGGATAAGCGGTTACAGATGATGGATGGAATTGGTCTTACATTTTAGTTCACTACCTCAGTTACATTTTGATTGATTTCAATTAATCCTTGTATTGTCTTCACTTTGGGGGCCTTCTGGTATCCCTCGGGTCAAATTGAACATATTTGGGACATATTTGGGGACTTAAAAACAATTCTGATATATCACACTTTAAACAATAGAGATGCAGCAGGTAGTGTCACAGTCACACAGCTCCGGGGTGTTCTCCCCATGTCCGTGTGGATATCCTCCTGGTGCTCTGGTTTCTGTCCACAAACACATGTTGGTAGGTGGATTGGTGACACAAAAAGTGTGAGTGAATGTATGTGTTGCCCTGTAAAGGACTGGCACTCCCTCCAGGGCGTTTTCCTGCCTTACCTTGATTCTGGGTAGGCTCTGAACCCACTGTGGCCCAGAACTGAATAAGAAGTTACAGACAATGAATGAATGAAAGGTCTGCACCTGTTCTGACAGATCAGTTTTCCTTGTCACACGTTTGGCTTTTGCTGGAAATTTTTGTCTGCCATCAGCCCAAGGAGCATTTGTACCTCTTCAAAACACCTTGAGGTAAAGTTATGGGCTGCCATTGTGAGACCAATAAAATAAACATGAAAGCTGCTGTAATTTTAGAGATTTTACAAGTGGCGAGTTTCTGCTGGATTTGAATGAGCTCTGCATTTCATGGTGATTGACGTGTGTCTCTGGACAATCAGGGCTCTGCAGGGTCTACACATCACCATTTAGTACCTACTCAGCTCGGTTGGAACTGTAAGCGAGCAGGGACTGAAAAAAAAAAAGTGAACACACACACACACACAGAGCAACGAGCAGCCATTCGCAGCACCTGTGGGGTTAGGCCTCGCACAAGAGCACTTTAGCCATGGATGTTCCCGCTGGTCTTGGGGATCGAACCAGCAACAATTAGGCCACGGCTGCCCCTGCCACTTTTATCTAATGAAATGCTGATGAACAACTGAGGATTCTTTAGTGTGATTTAGAGGTATTTATCTCTTTTGTCAGACCCCATTGATGTGCAGGTGTGAGGCATATAATGAAAGATAACAGGTTCTCTGTGCTTAGAATATAATAGTGTAACATTATATGTCTCTGTTCTTTAGAACTTTTCAGAAAAACATAACATTTAACTGGTGGGAAACACTGCTACAGAGGTCCTTGACCCATGAGTACTTTGTTCTTCATTCTGACCTTTTTACATTTCAAACACTGGTGGTAATAAAAACACCAAAACCACAAAGGCTCTTTTTTGTTGATCTGCACAATTGTGTTTCTATATTTATAGAAACTGCTGTTGTTTCTGTTACTGTCTGAACCTTGGCTTGAGGTATGAGGTCATTCAACAGAGCTCCCACACTCCTCTGTGTCATCTTCTTCCTCTGAATCTGTCTCACAAAATCTATGTCAACAACTGAGCCAAACACATTTTGAACACAAAGGCATGTGGAAAACTAAAAATATATTTTTGTTTCGTAAAAATACTTTGTGTTATCCTGCTGTAAAGTAAAGATTCCATTTTCTGAATATTTATCATAATTAATGAGCATCTGACATGTACAATACACTATGAAATGGAACAAAAATGCATCATACAAATCGTACCTGGAATTTAGCAAAAAAAGCAGTCTTGGAATTTTCTCCTGTGTTTTCATGATGATGGCAACGGTTTTGTAACTGTTTGGTAAATGGAAAGTGGAAATGCTTCCACTTCATTCGTAGTTCAGAAGAGAACTCAGAACACCAAAAGGATGGAAGTTTTTGATATTTCTCTTCATTAGATGATGAAAGAGCCACCTCTAAAGATCATGTCTCTTATCTGATACCTTTGGCTTTATAGGGTTAAAGTAGTTAACTGAAACTTGTAGTTATTCCTTAAATGGTGCAGTAGTTAAAGGATTGAGGACTGATATTTGTGGCTTTCTTTGGCCATTGTGCAATCATCTTCCCAGAGATTCACAAGGCATTCATAGCCCTTTGTTTGAAGTGTGCCCCTGGAAATCACAGTTTCAAGGGGTATTTAGCATTACTCCTCTACCCCTTTTTTATCAAAAGAATTGAGACACCCTACCCCTGTGCAAAACCGAGTGGTGAAGGTAAGTGGTAGGGCTAAGGGTGAAAGGGGATTCAACCCACTTTTATAAATCTGTGAAGTGTAATATTTAGGTAATATTATATCATTTAGGTAAAAAAGTGGAACAGATCTTGTTTTACATGTAGTGTCAGTAATGCAACAAATGCACAACTGGCACTATTTTCCCACACTTTATAGTAAGGTCAATCACATATATAGTTACGACATATAATCTTGGGACCTAAATATTACTTACACCATAGGTTCAACATTCATTTATTAATTCATGCATTGTCTGTAACCGCTTATCCAGTTCATGTTTGCGGTGGGTCCGGAGCCTACACAGAATCACTGGGCGCAAGGCAGGAACACACCCTGGAGGGGGCGCTGGTCCTTCACAGGGATAGGTTCAACGCAGAAGCAAAATGGGCCTTAAGAATAAAAAATAGTCTGTTCTCCACGAAAGGCAATCCACTGCTAAGTCGGCAAGTTAAATCTCATATATAAAGCAAAAACAGTCCGAATCACATTCTCCTGAGGAAAGAATGTGCTCATGGAACCCTGAAGAATGTATAGACTTCCTCAAGACCGTAGATGTTTACATTAATTAAAACAAATTTTACTAGTTGCCAAATATTTGTCATCAGTGGCGGATGCTGGTCTTTCAAGGAGGGGAAGCTCAATTTCGGCCTACATCATAAAATGTGTCGGTTTATTTATACGTAAATTCTACCCTCCGTTCCTTTTCAAGAAAATGATCTGTGACCCTGTCGTACCAACAAGGCGTCTTTTCCAGGGACTTGACTAGTGTCCTCTCAATGGCCAGCAGAGCTAGGCTGCTTAAACGACCTTGGCTCATGTGAAGTGTGTCTGCCTGTGAGTGCTTTGTGACGGAGGAGGGACTCAGCAGCACCCGCTGGACAGAAACTGCGATAGAAATCAGAAAGAGTGATAGAAGTCAGTCTCCAAACACAAGCAGCTACATAAAACCCCACCAGAAATAGAAGCTCGATTTGTCGCTAGTCGTTTTTAACAAAGAAAATGCCGCTAAGAGGATTAAGAAAGTTTTTGGTTCAACTCAGAACAAAATAAAAAATTTTAAGCTCCCACGGATCTTTACACCAAAGGATCACTGATTTGCTCATTTTGCTGCCAATCAAAAAGGGATTCAGCCTCAGACAGATCGTCCAATCATCATGCAGAGGCTGAGCGTCCGGGCCAGCCGAGGCCGGCCCACTGCCCCATAGACCCCCACACTGTTTAAAGCACTGTGAAGCTGCGGGAATAATTAAGAGGAAAGCCTTTACCAGTGATAAGAAGCTGATTCTGAACAAAAGTTGAGCGCGTTGTAGCGCATATTTATTCAATGACATGTACACACAACAGTATATATTTGATCACTTATTTTTTTACATTATTGGGGAAGCTGAGCTTCCCTTGCTGTCTTAGAGCAATCACCTCTGATATATATATATATTATTATTTTTTTTTTTTTTTTTTTTTTTTTCCTGAGCTATAAATGTAATAAGAATCATGGTAAACTAATATTAAATATGTCTACCTTGAATTTTTAGAGATTACCACACTGAACTATTCTGAGGTGGTATGAGAAGACAATATTTCACATCACAACATTCCCATTGACCTAGATTATTCTTATAGGTAAATTTTAGAAAAAAATGACTTGTATTCCCTTTCTGTAAAATTACTTAAACATTTTATCAGTCTACACTGAAGAGGAGTTTCATCATTAGCTGAGTCAAGAGAAAGTGAATGTGGCATTTGTTAAAGTAGGTCCTGTTCTCAACATCTGCATTCTGGTTTTCATGATTTTCACTCAGCATGAGTTTGCAGCAGTGTAAACCATGCAACTAATCGATTTCAATTAGTCCAACGAAGCTAAACTCATCGCAGCACATGCAAAAGCAAGTCAAACTGACAGCTTACAAACAAAGCCATTTCACCACCAGTTTCCAATATGGAAGGGAAAATGGCAACAACAAAACACAACAGAAAAAAGGAGGCCACATTTTCAACCCTGTATGACAAAACCAAGGGGTTTAGTTTGTGTTTACCCAAATCTGTCAAGACGGAGCAGTGTTTATTTGTTGATGTCAGTTTTAATCACAAAAATCCTTGAAATACATACAACAAAACACAGAAAAAATAATCACTCAGTTAAAGTGTGTAAAAGTCCAATATGTGCCAATTATTCACAAACGCAAAGTACTGCAAAAGAAAACTTTTGTCTATTGTATTCTCCTAAAGAAATTAGCAGATAATTGCAATTCTAAGAAAAAGAAAAATTAATAATATACAAGCAGGTTTTTATGCACTACATTCATATTGGCAAACTGTCACCTTGGCCAGAGCTCTTACCTTAGTATGGCACTTTGATTTCTGAGTGAAAACCTCAAGGTTGCAGAGAAAGTTGATGTGTGTCAGTAAAAAAGAAAAAAAAATAATTGATTCAGAAAACATTCTTTAATCAAAGTGAATTTGTTCAGAGGTCTCAGCAGGACAAGGTAGCCTTGTATCTGAATGTGTACTGTATACACTTTTAAAGGCAAGTGAACCTTATGAGTTTGTGAAGACCATGTTCAAATATAGTTCCAAGGTAGCTGACTAAAGTTTGTGATTGAATCTGTATGTGTGTATGAATGCAGTGCGGTTTTTCTATATTTACAGCCTGGAGTCATTTAGCTCCGCCTTCACCTTCACCTTCCTATTGTTTCCGCCCTCTCCTCTTTGCTGAGAAGATAAATGACAATTGCCTGTGGAGCACAAGATTCAATTTGAATAGCATATGGGGAGTCAAGATATGAGCAGTATCTTGATGCAGAAGCTGAATTTGTAAAAGTCAACTGCAGATGCACTGCGTCTTCATCGTATGAGGATCCCAGTCAGATCACATTCATCAGAATTTAATGCAGAGCGTAAACAGCACTTGTATTTAAAGTGGCCTTTATATTCACAGTGAGCCATTTTAGGGGACCTCAAGCAATAGGGTAAACTAGCACAACTTACATTAACATTAATGTTTATTACTTGTTTTATAATCAGTTTCCATTCATTTTGCCTGAAGACTGTGGGTCATTAACATCCCCAATACCCTGAAAAGCATGTCCAAAAGGGTGCTTCTGCTGCAATTTCCATGTCGGACCAACTCCCACCTCCTCTCCATTTCCTTGCATTCTTTTGTATTCATCTATTCAACACATTCTGAAGCCACTCCAAACTGCTCAAAAATATATCTGAGTTCACCTTCCCATTTCAGCCTTCACAGGTATATGCTGTACTAGCAAACTGTGTTTTAAATAATACCAGTAAAGCACTGATAACACCTTACAGAGAGTGCCACATTCTGTATTGTGCTTGTTTACTGTATTGTGCACTTCCAACGAAATTTTTAACAGAATTATGCCTACTGTTACAAAAGAGAAAATGATATTGCACATTTAAGACTTACAAAGTCATTTCTGGCAGTCAGAGCAGGGAAACACAGTGGAGTCTAGGTGTAGTTTTACCTGTTTACGGCACGGTAGCGCAGCAGGTAGTGTCACAGTCACACAGCTCCAGGGACCTGGAGGTTGTGGGTTCAAGTCTGGCTCCTGGTGACTGTCTGTTAGGAGTTTGGTGTGTTCTCCCAGTGTCTGCGTGGGTTTCCTCCGGGTGCTCTGGTTTCCTCCCACAGTCCAAAGAACACACGTTGGTAGGTGGATTGGCGACTCAAATGTATCCGTAGGTATGAGTCAATATGTGTGTGTGTTTTGCCCTGTGAAGGACTGGCACCCCTACCAGTGTGTATTCCTGCCTTGCGCCCAATAATTCTGGCTAGGCTCTGGACTACCGCGACCCTGAACTGGGTACGCGGTTACAGACAATGAATGAAAACCACTGTATTGGAAAATCTCAGCCCGATGTGTGCTAACCATTTAGATTCATCCCCGACTTCTGGCTGATAACCAATAATAAAACCATAATAAAAAATGCCTTGAAGGCAGTGCTGCCTCCAGAACCATTCTGAGAAGTGATTTTGCACACAAGCTGAAACTGGTTGTTCTGAGCAGCATGGTTTAGACTGGGAAGAATGCTGAAGTGATGTTTGATACTTGTGATATTTTGATCAAAGTGTGAACCATGTTCACTTGTCGGAAATGTTTGAATATTCCTGGGGAAATGACAATTTTATGCAGATTTTCTCTCTTGGTGAAAGTTTACCTTGAAGAAAGTTTTTCTCTTCAGCCCTTAAAAAAGGTCCATGGACAAGTCTGTTCTGTGGTGATGCTCTGGCAGGCCTGTAAAGCTGCTATTTTCTGGTCCTGCTCATTTTGAGTGTTCTTTTTCTCTTTTGCAGTAAGTGAAAATGCTCATCAGGGTCTAGGTCAAGTGATTGACCTGCCAAATCAAGAGCTATCCATGCTTTGACCCTGAAAGAACTTTGCAGTGTCTGTAGTTTTAAGAATATTTTGCTGCAAGTAGAAATACCACATACTCCATTTTCATTCAGATAGTAAGACCTGAGCAGGTATGATATTAGTGTACATCAGTGAGGCCATTTTCTTTGGATCATGAACCGCATCTTTTTTTCTTCCACACTTTCCTTATTCCATGACTCAAGTGCAGGTCAGTCTCATCAGTCCATAAAATACTCTACAAGCCCTATAGCTTGTTTTAAGGCTTAGCATCTTCTGCCAATCCCTCAGATCATGCTGGCGTGTTCTTCTCTTCATAATAGTCTTTGATATGTCTATGCCAACATCTTGGATAGTGTTATTGATCTGTTCAGCATGCTAGTTCATGAAAGCATTCCACTGCTGTGTTCTTCTGTGTCCTCACAAGTGCATTCCCACTTCTCAACAACTGAAACAGAAGCATTTCTAAAACATAATGGTTTTGTCTGTTTTTTTTTTTTATTTATTATTTCGACTTCTTAGTCTTGCAATGATATATTTAATAGCAATGTTCATAGTTTTAATCCAATGCACTTTTCATAAAATTCAGAGAATGCTGCTTCATTATTTGTTAGCTCTCCGGTCTGTCTGCATGATGAAAAAATGTCTTGTGTTTGTACACATCCCTGGCTTTGTAAATGGGGAAAAAGCTAATTGTCTCAGTCAGATTGGCTCAGGCTTTCTCATTCTCACTTCACTGAAACAGCCATGGATGAGAAAAGGCAACTGGAGACTTATATTTGCTGTCACTGTTACATTACGTAATGTGAATCTGACAGCAAACATGCGAAACCATTATTGGTATGAAATTAAATGCTCAGAAATACTGTTACAAAACTAACAGTCACAAATGCCTTTCTGTGGTATTTCAAACAGTGAAAAAAACAGATAATTTAAACTTCAACTATGAACAAGCTACCGTTGGCTTCCTACTCTAACATACCATTCCACTTTAAAAAATGCTGAGCTTCTGAATGAACACAAAGAGTAGGGTGAATTTGTTTTGTGTGAGTAGAGTAGTTCTCCGGGATCTTTATGTTGCCTTTAAAGTTGAGTTTTCTAGCTGTCATTTTTCTAGATCTCCATTCAGTTTGCATGGTCAGAAATGGTCTGTATTTACAAAGCCCCAGCGTCTGTAAATGGGTAAAAAAAACTTAATAATAAAAAGTGTCTTGGTCCAGGCGGCACGGTGGCGCAGCAGGTAGTGTCACAGTCACACAGCTTCAGGGACCTGGAGGTTCTGGGTTCTAGTCCCGCTCCGGGTGACTGTCTATGAGGAGTTGATGTGTTCTCCCTGTGTCCGAGTAGGTTTCCTCCAGGTGCTCCGGTGTCCTCCCACAGTCCAAAAACACACGTTGCAGGTGGATTGATGACTCAAAAGTGTCCGTAGGAGTGAATGTCTGTGTTGCCCTGTGAAGGACTGGTGCCCCCTCCAGGGTGTTTTCCCGCCTTGCGTCCAATGATTCCAGGTAGGCTCTGGACCCAATTGGATTGGATAAGCGCTTACAGATAATGAATGAATGTCTTGGTCCAATATGCTAGGCTTTCTCTCTCTGACCATGGAGAAAAGGCATCTGGAGATTTTTTTAGACAATAGAGAGACAAATCATTGAAAAAACATGAACTAAGATGAGGATATTGCTATATTTCTGTGCCATAGGTGGGCAATATTGACATAATTTTGTTGTTTTGGATCACTTGATGTGGAAATGTCTCCAAAATGGTGAGACCTCTAACTGCATGAAAGTAAACATGGAGCAAAACTGCTACAAAACTAAACAGCTCAAATTACAAATGAGTTTCTGTGGTAATTCAAACTGTGAATAACAACATACACAAGTTCAACTTTAGCTACTTACAAACAACAGTAATTTTTTCCTTAAACATTCCATTCCACATTAAAAGACAAGGAGCTTCTAAACGAAATTAGAACAGCATTTCCCCACAATTTAAGACATCCCATTTAAGTGGTTTCTTTTTAATTCTTTGGTCTTTACATTGAGCAGAAATGCCAAATTGTTCATTTTTAACTTGCCTTTCCAAATTCAGCTCATACCTGTGTTGCGAAAGGGAGTTCTCTCAGCATGAGGAGAGAAGGCAACAGCAAGTGGGTATTACTGTGTTAGATTGCAGTTGCCCTCGGCTAGGTAACTCTGGAGAAGTTATTAGCGAGCCATGAAAACTTGGTAATGCTGAACACTTTGATGATGTGCTTTGATATGAAGCAATCGTAGCTGACTTGGCTTGTAGTTTACTCACTCAGACACTGACACATTTAGCAGGCCCAAGATGTTCAGTGCGGTGCCATTAGCACTTTGGTGCTTCAGCAGATATGCTTCTCATCAATGACACTGTACTGTGTGTCCTTGTTGTTGTTGTGTAGCTACTACAATCTGGTACTATATCAGCAGTCATGCAGAACTGTAGCGTATGAAAAAACCCAGTGATGGAGTGGATTCCCATTCAATGTGTGTTCCTGCCTTGCATCCAATGATTCTGGATAGACCCTTGACCCACCACAATCCCAAACAGGATGAAGTGGTTTCAGAATTTGAATGAATGTAAGCTCATGAACAATATTTTAGGTAAAAGGTATTTTTACCCAATCCTTCAAACCTTGACCCCTAAAGAAAACTTCACTTGTTTGATAGTTGATAGGCATTTGTGTAGAAAAGGTAGTAGAAGATGTTTTAAATCTGGAACCCTAATTATTCAGTGCAACTTTAGCAATTGTGCAGAGTCTAATCAAACAAACAAAAGTAATACCACTTACAGTATTGTAAGGGTGACTCCATTTCACCAAATAGCCCTACCCATTTATTTTGCTTAGTGGTAGGGGTGTCTCAATTCTAGTTGGGAAAGAGAGGTAGGGAGCAGGTCTAGGGCTACATACCCCTTGAAAATCAATTTATTCAAGGACACACTTAAAAAGGGACACAAAACAAATGACCAAAAATGTCCATATTTTCTCATTTAAAAACTATGATAATCACTGTATTATCTTAGATTAATGTGGTTTCAATGCATTTTGTCACTTTACATACATTGTTATTTACATAACAAGCATACAACATCACTAGTAGTACACCAAATCTAAATAGTTAGCTAGAAAATATTCAGTTCCACATTAAATGGTGAAGCAATTACATTCTAGCACTTGTGGCTACTGCAACATTTAAGGTGTAAATGGACATTTTAAACAAAAGGCTGCAGAATAAGCGGGTGAATTGAGATTCATATCACAGGGAGTTATGAGTGGGTGATAATATAGGATTGATGAACACTTTTGAATGCATATGATACCCTAAATGTAACTAAGCTAAAGACCAGTGGTACATCTCTGATATCTCTGTAGACCAGAGCAGAGCACAGCACTTTTTTTTGTTGTTGTTCTGGTGACATATCAGGCCCTTGACTGTTTGTCCTATTTTGCAGAGGAATATTTTAACCACTAAAACTTGTAACTTAGTTCCAAGGGACAAGGTGACACTGAAAAACAAGGGGTAGGGGCAAAATTACCCTAACTCTAACTGATGGTAGAGATTCTCTAGTTTTTTTTGTAACCATTGTCTATGCTAAATTTATTTATACATACCCACTCCAATCTGCCTGTGCTTAATGACATAAGGTGTTTGTGCTGCCTTCATGGGCCCCTCCACCACACGAGAGGTAAATTTAAACAGTCAGTGCAAAGTGAAAATACACAGTGAATAATAACAGCTTAGCACAATAACAGCTTAGCACTCTGCACTCAGCTGCTGTGTCAAAAAGACAGAGGGGAGAGAACTGTCCTCAGCTGCATTAATGATAGACTTAGCAAGCAGTAAAAGCATAAAGCTGTGTGTGGAGCGTGATGGCGAGAAAGGAAGAGTGTGTGCAGTCAGCTTGGAAATCACACTAGCTGTGGATGATGACATTTTCTGCAGCTCTGCAGGTAATGAGGGAGTCGTGGAGGACTAAAGGCCAGGGGAGGAGGATGAAAGGAAGGGCTGGATTACCACAGCGATGAGAGGGACACCCTGAGTCAAGAAGGGCAGCCCCTATAGCAGAGGGGGTCCTAATTAGTGTAGACCTTGTATCTGTCATCATCTCTCTCTCTCTCTCTCTCTCTCTCTATTAAAGGTATGTAGTCTATAAGTCTAACACACACTTAGGTTCACTCAGTACAACATACCACACTATACATCAAAGTGTAAATGAAACTCCCAACCACATAGAGACTTCTCTTCCTGTGTGGTAGAGAGAGCAGTGCTGCTGGAGTTTTTAAAGCCCTCAGTGTTACTGCTGGACTGAGCTTATTCCACCAACTAACAATATCCAGCCTGATACTGATCAGTCCACTGATGATGGACTAGGGGATAACAATATAAAATGTGCAACAACTGTCTCTGACTTTACATCTACATGGTGGATAAATGAGCTAGGTGTTTAATAGCATGGACTGTGAGCTGACACATGGACAGTGAGTGTTTAAAAACTCCTGCAGCACTGCTGTGTCTGATCCACTCATAACAACACAAAACACACTAATGTCAGTGTCACTGCTGCACTGGAAATGATCCACCACCCCAAAAACCTGCTCTGTGGTGGTCCAGTGAGAGTTCTTAGCATTAAAAATGGGATGAAATGAGACTAGAGGCTAGTAAGCAGAGCAAAAGATGGACACTATCTGTAGTTATAGCACTACAAAATGACCCTATATGTTGATAAAATTAACAATGAATTTAGAAACTACACAGTACTTCTAATGTGATTGCTGAATGATGCCTGTACAAACATATGTAGACATTTGTGTATTCAGCTAATATCAAGAGTCCCTACTGTGGACAAAACTTGTGCAATCTTGACTGAATGGCTTGAAACAAAACAGGATGCACTCGAGCCACTGGACATGAACCTAAGATATCTATGGCCTATGCCAAGAGTGAACAAGAGGGGTATAAATATGCCACCCCTCCCCAACCCCCCCAATCCATTCACCTGAGCATTGGATTATTTATCAATGGAATTGCATCATCCTGAGTAAGAAAGCAGCCTCCAGTACCTTTGGGATACGTTTGACTGTCATATAGAATCCAAAAATTCACATTCTTAGGATTCTGACAATATGTATGTCCATGTTAGGTGAAAATCCAGAGACTAGTTTATATTCAAATGTATGTGTTGCATTTTTAGAACTCTCCTCCTCTAACTCTTCAGCAGTGCATGAATAACTAATGTTAGAGGCCAACGTTTTTGGTCAAATAATATTACAGTTTAATGTGACAGTAATATTTTACTACAAAATGCTACAACATAAATTATTATTGTATATTTGTACAGGGGCAGCGCAGCAAGTAGTGTTGCTGTCACACAGCTCCAGGGTCCTGGGGTTGTTGGTCCGAGCCCTGCTCTGGGTGACTCTCTGTGAGGTGTTTGGTGTGTTCTCCTCGTGTCCACTTGGCTTTAATCCGGGTGATCTGGTTTCCTTCCACAGTCCAAAAACACACATTAGTACGTGGATTGGCGACTCAATAGTGTACATAGGTGTGAGTAAATGTGTGAGTGTATGTCACCCTGTGAAGGACTGGTGCCCCCTCCAGGGTGTGTTCCTGCCTTGCGCCCAGTGATTCCAGGTAGGCTCCGGACCCACAGCGACTTGTAACTTCACAAGCGGTTACAAACAATAAATGAATAAATGAATACGCTCAATGCCTGCTCATTGTTAAAAGATCTGCTCAGATATTATGAAAAATAAAAGTCTTTTGATATACTAAGAACTAATTGCAGTCATCATCCTCTATCTGTAAATTAGACTCAGACTACTTTAAGCCTTTGTAGGCCTAGTTGGTCCAAACTGCTGAAAGTGTCATTGTGCTGATTATATTTAATAGTATAATCTTCACTGACCAGGCTTAAGTTGTACTACTTTCAGTTCAGCAAGCTGAAGCTTCTGCAGGCAGGGTTATTAGGCCTAATTTTTCTACTTCATTGTTAGGGAAAGGGGTATGCATAAATAATAATTATGGAAAATAATTCAGTTATGATATGAGTAACATTCATTTCATTAGCTGGGTTGTGGATGACTGCAGGCAAAAAGCAGCAGGGCGCTATAGAAGACAGAAACCTGGTATTAGTAAAATTGTGGGTGTGTCTCGATTTGCTCACTTGTAGTTGTAGTGAATCAGCTCATAGTGAATATGAATGAGGGCACTTGGTAGGTCCCTGGAGCACTGGGACATTGATAACACCATTACCATACATTTAAGTGCTGAATACAGGAAAGCCGTGTATCCTTCCACCTCATATTCTTTCTCTCTCTCACTCACTCACTCACTCACTCACTCACTCACTCACTCACTCACTCACTCACTCACTCACTGTGACGATATTGGAAAGACTTCCTTTCATTCTGAAGACCTTACTTAATCCATAGAAACTAACCCTAACCTTAGATTTAAGATATGCCTTCATTTTAATATTGTCTAAACTTCCAAACAGTATGAGTGTATGCTGACAGAATTTGGTTCCTAGAACATTTATACCCAGTACATGCACACTAAATCAAAGGTGTAAGAACTGATGTAAAAATGTTTGATATTTTTGGCATTGTGGGAACTGTTGGTGATTTTAGCATTTTTTATGGCTCCAATTGTTTTCTTTTCTTTCTCCAATCATTGGCTGCAGCTGCTTGTCTCTGACTGCTGCCAATGCATTTATTTTAATGTTGACTTTGCTATGCTGTGTTTCTATGCTGTGTTTTTGACTTATGATTCAGGTTCTGATTTTCCTTCAGAAATTAAATGGCTTGTTTCATTTTCACAGGATGCAGGATAAATATGAATGCCAGAGAAGATCAAATACTAAATAAAACATTACATATTCATAGCTGTGTTATGTGTGTAGTCAGTGTAACAAGACACACCTTATAAATAAATAAAATATCTTATCCTGGAAACTGAACTTTTTTTTTAGCTTGTTCGCTAATCATGGCTTGACTTCTATTAGTGTGTATATAATGTGATTATGTAAATAATATGACTCACAAATTGGGAAAGCATGGGAAGGATATTAGACAGGAGAATGGGGAAAAATATCTTTAATATATCAAACTTTTGGAAATTAGTGTTAGGCTAAAGATATGAGTTCTGGCATAAAAGTAGTGTACCAGATCATAAAATAAGTATATGCAAGTTCTACCATATATATTTATATTCGGGTGGCACGGTGGTGCAGCAGGTAGTGTCACAGTCACACAGCTCCAGGGACCTGGAGGTTGTGGGTTTGATTCCTGCTCTGGGTGACTGTCCAAAAACACACATTGGTAGGTGGATTGGCAACTCAAAAGTGTCCTTGGATGTTAGTGTGTGAATGAATGTGTGAGTGTGTTACCCTGTGAAGTACTGGTGCCCCCTCCAGGGTGTGTTCCCGCCTTGCACCCAATGATTCCAGGTAGGCTCTGGACCCACCATGACCCTGAACTGGATAAGTGGTTACAGATAATGGATGGGTGGATGGATATTTATATTCATCAAAATCGTATTTGGCATATCTCTATGTCTAAATTATAATAATTATAATATTAAGAACAAAATAAAAAATAAATAAAATACTATTATGTAGGCCCACAACCCTTAAATGGATTAAGCGTCAGAGAAGATGACTATAATCTAGGCATATTTAACATATACCCTGATATGAAAAAAAAATACTGCTTCTAATCTATGTACCCTGGAAAGACATTTATTTTATATAAATGATACCAACTGAAAAATAAACCATAATCACAGCTAGTGCAGTAAAATCATTTAATACCCTCATTAATACACTCTTGTTATTTTAGAAAAATAATCTTGACACAATTGCATCAGTCTACAGTCTTAAATAAATTGAAATAAAATGTTTTGTTTATTTCACATTTTCCATCATTTTTTTCGGTTTAACACTGTAAAGTTAATTTAAGGTGCATGTACATTTCGTTAATTGGTTTTCCATTTCTATTCCTGGAATAGAAAAACCGAGCAGCACCCATTTCCCTATTTTGTATGTTATCAACTGTACCAGAGATTATGTAGATTTTATTTGTTTTTTCTTTTCTTCCAATTCATCAAAACACAAATACAGGGAATATTGTAATCAGATATTTTTAGATTTTAGCTCATAGAATATACATGTCACATAAAATTCACTGTTCTGCTGTGGTTTTGCAGACTTACTTACATTTGCCTTAGAACACCCTCTCTGGACACCCATGTCCCCAATGTGCATGGAAATCTCAGCATATGTTGCCCTGTCATTGACTGGCAACCACCCCCTCCCCAGGGTGTGTTCCTGCCTTGTGCCCAGTGATTCCAGGTACGCTCTGGACCCACCGTGACCCTAAACTGGATACGAGTTTTAAAAAAACAACAAATGAATATCTTCAGACTTTGGAATCACATCCAAGTGACTCATCACTTCATTTGCATTCATATCCCAATGACCTGTAACTTCCTATTATCCCAATAACACCTGAACTGACACAGATTCACATCGAAGTGACTTGTGACTACTCAGACTCTTTGATCATCTCTGATGTGTGTGTGTATGTATGTGTGTGCGCCATGCATTCAGTCTTGGCATTCTGTACTGTAGATGTGAGATCAGAAGAGGAATAGTGCAGAGGTAAAAGAAAATCATCACTAAAGTAAAATTCCTGGAAATACAAGGATAAATATGCAGAGAAATGTATTTGCTGCCAGCCTGCTCAGTGCAGATGGCTCAAAGTGGAGATGACAGGCGTGGAAAGAATCCTCCTCACGATTGATTTTCTTGTTTACCCATTCCTTCTTCTCCCCATATCCCTCTGCTTTTTTTTCTCCACAACAAACACATTTACTTGGTTTGTGCAGCTTGACATAAAGCCAAAGTAAAATACAGTGTAAACCCAGCTGAGCACCCTGGTGAGCTGTAACACACAGCAGAGCTGAAAACACAGGCAGGGATTGGAGAGACGAGCAGAAATGCTCTTTGATGAGAGTTTGAGGAGAAACACAGCAGCAAGCTCTGGAACAGTCACCTCTGATACCACTACTTGCTTTCTCTTAAAAACCTAAAGCACATTTTATCCGTTTTCTCACTCTTCTGAATGGGAAAAAGATGTGGGATGCTCCCCGGTGATGCTGATACTATTGTGGCTGTGTAATGTAAGAGCAATGTAGCAGTGAACACATTAGAAATAACCATCAGATAAGCCAACGATCAATGTCGATATTTAAGATGCTTCAGGCCCAATTTTTACCCTCTTGGTTAAGTCCCCCATGGCACACCCACCTTAATGTTTCTTCTGAGAAACATTAGAAACACCAAAAAACAAAACAGAGCATTCTGAGCAAAGTGTAGGGTCTAAACTAACAATCACTCCACACTTGTAAAAATAAAAGATTTTTACAATATATCCCATGAATCCTTTAAGGTTTTACTCATGCATTTATGATTACATTATATATGGCATGCATGTCTTAAATTATAGTTACGTCCATAAACACTTTATAAAACCAAAATATGTGACTTCATAAAGTCAAATTCATCATTCATAAAAACACTAGATCTGAACCATGTTAGTGCCTTTAAGTGTTAATAATGGCCCTATTAACAGAAGTTATAATACATTATGAAAGTTTAACTCATATGATCTTTTTATGACACTCTTTTTATACTCTTTTTTATTGGACATGTAATTATTACTCAGTATAAGCAACTATTCCATTTAATGACAAACACGAAATATTATGTATTCCATAGAACAGACTTATTAAGCTTTATGAACACAGGATTCATAAGAACATTTTACAATATTTATGTATTAAAGATTTGTTTTGCAAGTATTAAGAAAATACTAATATTTACATTTTTGACATAGAAACAAACTGAAAAGAAGTGCATGATGAACATGTGCAATATATATGTAGTTATGTAATTACATGAGTACCTTTTAATAAAGTATGATATATAAATCAAACATGTAGCAAATCACTAATAACAAACCAACAAGCAGATTCTGACTCAAAGTTTAACAATGATCTTAGCATGTAATTCTGAGAATACAAATAAAGAGTAGAACCCAATATGTTTATAAAATCACTTCAAAAAGTGAGGTTTATGTGTTCAGGTAACACATGAATGAGGTTTAATATTTCTTGTTTTGTTTTGAAATTGTATCACAGCTGTGACCTTGTGTCCATTTCCCCATGGCCAAAAACCTGAGGCTGTGAATACTATTTGAGTGTCCTCTTTACTTGTTTCACACTGAGACAGCTGACCGTCTTTTCTGCTAATTAAAAAAGCAAACTGACCGCAAGTTAGACCGGGCAGTTTTAGAATGCCCATTACAGATCTGTCAGAGATAAAACTCTGCTTGATATCTTAATGGTTCTGACCTTATCAGTGACACTGACAATCAGTGACAAAAGTTTTGTGGCTGCTTGTGTGCAATGCTAATGAATCTCTGAAGTTCTGAAGTCTAAGACTGATGTAGTGATACCTCATTTTCTTTCTGCAGTAGACTGTTTAACATGTTTTTTATCAAAAAACAGCACAGGTTTGATCTCATGAAATAGGAACCGTTCATAATCTGATTCATAAAACGTTCACACAACTTTGGAAACTTGTTGATATTCAAATCAAACAGTTGTAGATGGAATGATGGAATCATGAGTCAGTAAATGCTGCTGAAAGGCCTGTGTACCTTTCGTTTATTGGTTTTCCATTTTTAATCCTGCAATAGAGAAACAGATAATGACCTATTTCCCTATTTTGAACAATATAAATGTCATTGATTTAAGGAAATCAAAACGTTTCTACAACTTTCATTCATTGTCTGTGACCGCTTATCCAGTTTAGGGTCACGGTGGGTCCGGAATCTACCCGGAATCACTGTACTGAAGCGTGTGTCTTGACAGCGACACTACCCGTTTCACCATTGTGCCACCCAAGTCTGAAGTCACTTGTTATTCAGAATCATGTATCAAGTCACTGACCAGTGAATCCTTGTCCAGTCTTGAGTCTTGGGAATGCAATTCCAAGTCATGAGTCACTCAGATGTGAATCAAATGCCAAGTCACCAGGATACGATATGTGTCAGGTCAAGATTCATTGGGATGTGAATTTGAGTCAAGACACATTATTATTATTATCGTTACACTTATATAGCGCCTTTCTAGACACCCAAGGACGCTTTACAATCTACACTGCTCAGAACGCTCAATTCACACACACTGGTGAGAAGCGGCAGCCAAACGCGCACAGCGTACTCTCAACCAGAAACGACCGTCCACCTGGAGGACTGCATCGGGCACTAGGACTTCACCCAGGACAGAGCGCCAATCCATATCTGGGCACACACACATTCACTCACAAACCAGGACAGTTATTACAGAAGCCAATTCACCTACCCTCCATGTTTTTTGGACTGTGGGAGGAAACCGGAGACCCCGGAGGAAACCCACGCAGACACGGGGAGAACATGGAAACTCCACCCAGATGGGACTTGAACCCAAGATCCCAGTGCTGGGAGGCGAACGTGCTAACCACCAAGCTTTATTCATTTCACTCATGAGACATTGGGATGTAAATCTCATGCATTTTACAATTGAAAGGCTTAGTTGAATTGTAAGTGATAAGCTAGAGACTGGAACGTGACCTTGAGTTTCCATCTCTGAGAGACATACAAATGGCTGTTAAATTTATAACATCAACCTGCTCAGGGACTGCAGATGAAAATTAGCCATTTGGCTAAATCTGGCACATTTACGTTTTGAGATTATGATGTTGATTAATGGGTATTGTTCTGTTATCAGTTTATTGCAGGAACACATTCTGGAGGGGGCACCAGTCCATTGAAGGCAACACTCACTCACACATTGACTCCCACACTCAGACCTGTGGACACTTCTGAGTAGCCAATTCATCTACCAACGCAAACCCACACAGACATGGGGAGAATACAGCAAACTCCTCACAGCCTGTGACCCAAGGTGAGGCTTGAACCCACAGCCCCAGGGCCCTGAATCTGTGTGTCCCTAACTCTAAAACTTAGGGTACAGATTACATGCTCTAAAACAAATCCTATATATTTTGCAATGAAAATGTGCCTCTAGTGAATGCAATAGAACTGTAATGAATCAGTAAGGGGGTATTTTTTTTTTTTTTTTTACTGGAATGAAGATGGAAGGTGTATTTTTAACTGTTGTGAACCTTATAATTAATACTACGCACTGTTAATTGTGTTTTAAGTACATTTTATTATAGTCATTAACAAATGCCTAATGAATGTTTCAGAATAGTAAGTAATTGCACTGGAGGGTTGGATTTGTTGGATTTATTTTCAAGGGTATTATCTTAATATATTTTGTTTCAGCTCAAGAAAATTGTGAAGAAAATTAATCTATGTCATAATTAGTCATTAACAGTTAGTTCCTAATTTAATTCCATTCTGTTCAGTATCAGGGAGTCTTATATTTTATTTCTGAGACACCCCCATCCCCCAAAAAACCAAAATAATGACAATAAGAATAAATAAATAAATAAATAAAAAATGTTAAAATAAATAAAGAACTATCTCTCTTTATATATATATATATATATATATATATATATATATATATATATCCTATGTTTACAGATGCTGATGGCCCACTGCTGTTCTACAAGGAAAGAAGCGCTAATTACATTTTGGACCTGGAAATATTTTAATAAAGTGTGTTTTTGTTAGAAATTCACTTTTACTTCATTTCCATTTCACTGAATAACAACATTATGTGAGAAGTTTTCTGCTGCTATACACATCGATAACGCACTCTGAAATATTCTCAGCCCACTTCCCTCACCCCCATAGTTTCCATACTAATACATGCAGGATATACCAAGAAGTTCCAATGCAGTCCTATAGGGAACTCGGTACTCTGAAAGTTTTCTTGTCCTGATACTTTGTAACGTCTACTCAGGCTGTTTGGAGCAGTAATAAGAATCAGTGCCACAATGTCACTGCCTAACTTAATTTCCCAGTGTTTAATAAAGGTTATCTTACCAGTATAGTCCTTTGTGTGTTTAACATTTTTACTCTCAGAGCTACAAAGATCTACATCTTCCAGAGTTCCCCAGGGTTTCAGGTGAATTGGATGATGTTAAATTGGCAACTGCTGAAAGAAGGTAATAGAGGTAACAGTTTAAACATTGCTGTTGAAACAAACAGTACCATGGAGGAAAACAATATATTGTCTTACTTTAAATTAGTGTCTATAATAACTGTGTAATTACACATGAACAACTACGCAACGCCATTGTAACTGCTGGTGATCTATTTAGACCAGTGACACAAAGCCTTATTACACGTGTATCAACTTTAGTTTTGCCTGATATAATTACACAAGTTGAGACTTGTAACAGCATATTCTCCTAAGATCAGTTCTACAAGCATTTAGAGTTTGGACTTTTCTGGCTGCATCAGATCCAGATGGGAAAGCTTGGATTTGAACCAACATCAAACCAAATAGAAGAGTTTGAACTTTCTGAATCCAGACTGGAAAGCTAAGATTTTTGAATCAGTATTCAACCCAGAATGGAGACTTAGTATATTTGAAACAACATCAGATCCAAAAAATAATCATTTAAACCAGCACCAGATCCAAACAGATCAGATCCAGATGGCAAAGTTTAGAATTTAGGAACAGCATCAAAAGTTTGAACTTTCAAACCAATAACAAATCTGGACAGGAACTCAATATGTGTTTGGATACTGGACAGAAACAGAAAATCCAAGATGAATAGGCTGTCTGTAATAATTGAATTAACGCTGCTTTAGCTGCTGAGATAATGATCACTCCATCACTTTTTATTGCCTCAGCTTAGCACAGTTACCTTATGCACAGTGAAAAAAAATGGTTTTGAATTTATCAGCTACCTGCATCGACTGCATTTTATTTTAATGGAGCTGCCATCATGTCTTTTTCTCTTACCTCCAGTGTGAAGTAGGTTTAAAAATGATACAGTTTTATGTTGGCTTTGGATTCTGCTATATAACAATATTTGACCCCTACTGTGGCTAGAACTGTTTTTCTGTTTGGCATAGCTTGCTGTTCTGTGCCGTGAGATTGAAGGGGGTTGAGCAAGTGGATGGGAGACAGTTTCTTGTTTTTTTTATTTATTTGTGTGTGTGTGTGTGAGAGAGAGAGAAAGAGAGAGAGAGAGCTTGAAAGTTTGAATGTGTGGGTGGGGAGCGAGGCCACATTGTGCTGCCACAGTGATTCTTTGGAGTTCTTTGCAAGACCAAAACATCACAAAGACGTCTGTTTTTTTTTTTTCCTGTGAATTGGTTTTGATGGTCAAAACAGTGTAGTTTTTTTTTTTTTTTTTTTTAATTCAAACTTCAGGCATGAGCCAACATTTTATCACTTTAAAACAGGTTCTTAGGGACTATTTTCCTAGAACTGTGTCTCCAGTCCAATTACCACTTAGGAACTTTTTTTTCTGCAGTGTATGCTGTTTTAATGCTACTTAGGTTATTATTTCACTGGAGTAGAAATGCTGGTCTTTCAGTATGAGTTTAGGCCGGTTAACTCACCTGGACAAACTCAAAATTTCCCCGCCACGCTTGCCATTTTTTCTATAAAGGAATTTAATTCTGGTGCAGTAAACCAATGGGTACTGATGCGTCATGTTGTAGGAAAGAGACCTTGTCGTAGCTCTTCAGTGAAGCAGTGTGTGTGTGTGTGTGTGTGTGTGTGTGTGTGTGTGTGCGCGCGCACGTGTATGTGTGTGTGTGTGTGTGTGTGTGTGTCTTTAGCTGAAGAGAGAGAGCTGGAGAATGCCTCTTAATGGATTTGGATCAGGAGTGGCACTGCATTGCTCCCCGGGGCTCAGCACCACACATGGTGGAACTCTGCACTCAGCAGAAGGAGCAATGAAACATTAAATAAATCCTACTTCTCCCTCTCCTCTTTGGGGGATTGCTCCCTGAGCCCATCAGGGGAAATATGAGTGCCGCAATAATGTTACAGTCACCACAGTTTTACACTAACCTGCGGAGACAAAAGCACACGGCCGAGGAGAACGGCAGCCTCACTGTACCAGTGCTATACCCCAGGATTCAATCAGGCCAGAGAGAGAGACAGAGAGAGAGTGAGAGAGAGACACACAAACTCCCCACAGGCTCCCGTCCCTACACTTAATACAAGGGAACAGGTGCACACTAGTCAGAGTGGAAGAAAAGCCAGCTATGTGAACTGTATAAACATCATCTCCCCAGAGATATCGCACTGAGTGTAGGCAGCTGCCACAAGTGTTCACGTAAGATAAGAAGCAATGTGTCAAAACAGCAGAATGAGGAACATGAGGCAGCGAGGATTGGAGGGAGAACGCACATGGAATCACACACATGCAAATGATGCACACTTTACTCTTACATATATACATAAAATTTAACAAGAAGACAATAAACAAAAGATTCAACACTAACTTCCTTAACTGACTCTTCAGAATAAATTTGAAACTTTAGAGGTTAGCTTGCTAAAACTTCATTTTTTTGGTCACACATTCTACAAGTGTGGACACATATACCATGTAATAATGCATCCATAAGGCATGATAAATATGGCTATAAATACATGGCATCTCCCAAAGGCACCACTTCTAATAACTGATATGTAAAACTAACCCTAACCCTTGCTTGATCAACAGAATCAGATTAGTAGTCTCACATAAGGTTATAAGTCAGTTAGAGGAGTATAAACCCTCCCAGCATTGGGCTGTAGAGCAGTGGAATTGTATTCTCTAGAGTAGTGGACCTTCATCCAGTCTCTTTGGAATCTGCTGGAGCCATTCTTGGGTTCCATCCTTGACTCTTGACTTCTGAGAAAACATTTATCAAGTGCTTGTGTATTATCGCTTAGTCGTTGTCTTGTTTATAAATACTTAACATTAAAATGACTTGTGTTTCTACATTTATTGTCCATTTTACCAGCTCCACCAACCATGGAGATGCACTTTGTAGTTCTACAAATATAGAACATGGTCCATCTGTTCTACACATTAATGCCATTTTATGCTGTTCTTGGAGAATGAGCCCTCGGCCAATTCATAACTTTTCTATGATCCCGAGGGGGTACTAATAAAGGAGGCTAACAAAGTATATACAGCAACTGAAGAACTAGAGTCTGTACTACAAAGGTTCCTGTATTGTTAGCAAAGATGAAAAAACTGATGTATTCTTAATGTTACTGTTGATTGCTATATAATGCCTCTCTCTTAATCTACAGCTGAAACAAGGGACATTTTTTTATACACTTACTTACTGGTATGTATTAGTTTTTTGGTGCTAGGTTTTACCAGTATGTAGACACATGTCTCAGTGGATTGTTTTAGTCTTTTCTGATTTTCTCACCTGCACATCTCACCTGAGACTGGATAGGGTGCCAGGGAGTATTGATTTGTAATGCGTAATGAAAATGGATTATATGTCTCTATAGAGTGCCATTATTTCTATTAAATCGGGTCTAATCTTTGCCAGCACTCCTACGCAGAGCAACGTGTCCTTGCGGTTTGCGCCAAACTGAACAGAAAATACATTTCAGCGATTGTTCTTATGCCCCAGACTCTCTAATGACTGTTGTTGGATTCGAGAGCAATTTGTAGAAAATGAGACAAGGCACTCTGCTCCTTGAGAAATGACAGAACACACCTTATTTTGCAAAGCACCAGCAATTACTGGCTCCTAAATGAGCAGGTTCTCAGGAGGACCACACTCCCTCATGCTCCGCTTGGAGTTTATCAGCCTCAGGTAAATTATCAAGTTTGGAGAGCTCAAAAAGGGTTGGGGAGGACTTTTGATTGATGAGTACTAGCCTGAAGCACCACTCCGAAACTTTCAATGCATGAGAACACAAAATCTACAGGGCATGGAAAACTAATTATAGCTGGACATTGTCAGCTTCAATTTTATTCGTTTAACGGTGCCATTTTTCAGGTTTTCATTAATCTACAGCATTTAATCACGTCAAATGCTCTTGCAATGTGCACATTTCCTGACGAAAGGGCCTGTTGAAATGTTTTACATTATTTTTATATTAATTTAATTACATTTATATTCATTACATTTAATTAAATTTGTATATTTATGTTATAATCTGCATAAAATATCTTTATATTAACCATTAAAATTAACAATATATACTGTTTTGGACTGCAATCAAATCATTTAATCAATTTCTTAATACTTATGGTCTCTTCTGTCAATCAACATGACCAATTCTAAGAGAAATGTTTATAGAATTAAACTATTAATAATAATTAATTTACTATACCTTTACTTGATATGATGACTCTATGCTATTGGATTTTGCCTATTTTTTGTAATTTCAACAAATGCAGAACCGCCTGTAGTTCTAGAGTTGGTGGATTCATACCAACACATGTTGCATACCAAAACAAAATCCGATATATCATGATATCAATAAAAAAAGCCTAAAAATAAATATATGAAATTCAGTATTACAGTGTGAACAGAGGACTTCATTTCCACTCATAGATGGATAATGTCTGTTGTTCTCTAGTTGATTCCATTAAGTGGATCCAGGTGCTGAAGTTCGTAAGGAAGCTTCATGCTTGGAAGCTACTGGGTTTCGATTTGATTCATCCTCTTGGGTTAATTACTCAATGATACCTGACATTGTGACTAGAGTGATTAGAGCTGTAGATGGAGATGGGAACAATTCACTGATGGAAGTCAGTAAAGCTGTAGGAACTCAACTAGTATGATGACTCAGCTGTAGTATGATGTTGTGAAAAGTCACAAATTATGTTTTATTCAAAGACTTGCAAAACAGGCTTTTTAACCATGTGTTTAGCTTTATTTATTGGCTAAAGCTACACTGGCAACAAAGGAAGTAAATCAGATGAAACAAAAGAAGAAGAATGGAAAATCAAAGGGTGAAGAAAGGAAGGAAGGATGGAAAAAATGAAGGAAAGCAAAAAGTTAGAAAAAAGGTTATAGATGAAAAATAAACTCAGAAGAAAGGAAGGTAGGAAGGGTTGGAGAATGGTAATAGGAAGGGGGGGGGAGAGAAGGATCAGAAAGAATTGAGGAAGTTTGAGAAGGGAAAGGAGGAAGAAACGAAGGCTAATGGAAGTTAGAAAGGACAGTCAGAACAAAGAAGAGAAGGAATGATTAAACTTCTGTCAGGACAGAAGAAGGAAGTAAGGTTAGAGTAGAAAGGAAGAAGGTAGGAAGGACAGACTGGCATGTCTAAACTTAAAGTTAAAAGGCTTGTATCACTGAAAATTGAATTCTCCTCAAGAGCTTGAGATAAAAGTGTTTCATATAATGTAACGAGGTATATATTTTAAAACTCTTCACTCTGCTGTCCATACCCTTGAATCTGTGATGGTGGTTTAGAGTCACTGCACTGAAAGAGAAAAACAATTCAGAGAATAAAGTCAGAATTCTGAGAATAAAGTTAGAATTTTTCTGAAATTTAAGTTGAAATAACTTAGGGAAAAAAAGATTCTCAGCATTATTCTGGCTTTAATCTTAGAATTATTCTGACTTTAACCTCTGAATTAATCTGATTTTACATAATTCAGATTTTATTCCTGAAATATTCTGATATTATTCTCTAATCTTTGTCTTTTTCTTTTTTTTTTTTCAATACCATGGCTATAAAATTCTGTCATGGGAAACTAAGCTACTTATTGTCATTTTAATTTCACAAACAAAACAATAAACAAACCAACAAATAAATAAACAAACAACCCAACACATTTACAAGTGTTCGCCCCCCAGTATGGAGTTGTTTATCTCTGCCTACTCATGCTTAAGATATAAAATGTCTATCAATCTGGACTGGTTTTTGAATGAGGTTCAATACAGAGCAGCCAAATCACAACATAGTTCATGTCCTTAAGCCAGTAAAACACATGGTTTGAATCTAAGGCATAGCAACAGATTGGAAAATTGAATAAATGGAATTAAGTGTGTGATACGTAAATGTTTACAAATGCTCGAAGTGAACCTCAGAGACAGGATTGAAAAACAAGGTAAATGTGAAACACAGGCCCTTTCGGGGTGTTTGTTTGACTCTGTGGAGACAGATTTCCATTGCCATGATGTTACAATCTGTGTTGAAGTGTGTGGGAGCAGGTGGTCGTATGAAACGAAGAGGATCAAGTTTGTGAATGTGTGTGTGTGTGTGTCTTTGAGAGAGAGAGAGAGAGAGAGAGCGTTTGCATTGCACTGAGATTGGTGTCTGAGACTTCAAAGCAGGAGCACATCTGGCTACGAATGAATAGTGAGTGGATGTGTTTTCTCAGGGAATAGAGCGCATTCAGTGCTCTTTGTTCACCTGCTCATCTCCACTGAGTGACAGGTTGATCTGCCCTCTCCTCTTTTATGTTTATTTCATTTGTTTCTTTTTCACCATAGCTGACCCCTGTCTTGTATGTGCCTGGAAGTGTCATTACAAAAGCGAGAGATAGGGGACACACATCAGACACAAAGCAGGAGCCAGCAGCAATCTCACGCCTTATTGCCAAGAAAGCAATCAATAACAACAATAAAGAGACGGCTGGAGTCATGTGGATACAAAGATTTTTTGCTCCAATGACCACACAGGCAGCATTTTAAGGTCTTTAAATACAGAATGTAGTCCATCTAGTGCTCTGCATACTTTTAGCCCATGTTCACCCTTTTTTTAGCTGGTTTTCAGTAGACAGCACCACAGAATCAATTCACCAGCACAATAGCTTCACTAATGACTGCATGCCCTCAAATCTTCACAAATGTTTTCCAACCACTACCACCCCAACAAGACAAGAAACAATGGGCCACAAACCTTTGTGTATTTTACAGTCACTCTTTTTCACCTCTCAAAAACTACATTGAATAATCATTGGATTATTGTTAATTGCAGAGATACCTGAAGACTACAGTCTGTAATTGTAGAACTACACAGTGTTCCTGCATGGTCAGTGGATAAATAAAGGCTGATAAAATAGACAGTAAGTGTAGATACAAGGTAGGTGTTCCTAATACAGTGATCCTTCAGTGCATAGTGCCATACATTGAACATTGTGTAATTTATTTTACTTATTTATGTCATTTATCACAGAAAAACAGCCTTCTCCAGAGGTGCGGTCTTCCTCAGATTAACTCAGCACTGAGCAAGAGGAGAGCAAAAAAAAGCTCTTGGTCCTGGTGGATGTTAGTGATAAGTATTCCATGCCGAGTCGGCCATACATCTTCAGATAATGCTGATGGCTTTTCTCCCCCATTGGGGACCTTCCTTCCTCCCCCACAAGAAATGCAAAGCTTGTTCAAAATGGGTCAAAACATCAAAGCAGAAACCAAAGGGGGGCTTTGCGTGATGCTTTAGGAGAAAGTAAACTTTTCTTTACCCTACACACTTACAAACAAGAGTGCCAAATAGTTTTTTTTTTTTTTTTTTTGGTGAAGTGTTTGGTGAAGCCTGTTGGGAATCACCACTGCCTCCTTCACAGATAACTAGGATTAGCATAACGACTCGTGCACTACACCAATAAGAGTCCTGGGGTGAGATCTCTAATACTGTATTAGACTACATCTGTAACATGACTCCAATAAAAAGTCTGTTTTACAAGAGCATCTGCCAAATGCCTCGCAACCCACGGAATTCAACACACAATCACGAGAAACAACCATCAACTTGCCAGATGATGTGGTATATGAACCGAGCTTGAAGTGCAGTTTTTATACTACTTTTTGCAAGTTGATGGTTGTTTCTTGGGTTTGCAATTTCGGGTTCAATGTGAGCCATTCCCTCACTAAAGTGCAAGGGCATATCATTCTTCCAAGTTGTCCCCCTTCTGAGTTTCCCACTTTCAGGAGATCCTCAGAGTTGAAGGAGCTGACACTGTGGTAGTGTGACACTAATGTTTTGTTATGATGTGTGTATTTCTTTTTATTAACATGAGGTATGCCTAATTTGTGCTAACAAAATAACATCATGCTTTTCTTAAAGAGTGTTGGCTAAATGTATTATATTGACAAGTAGGCAAATGCAATTTTGAAAAACCAAGATTATCAATTAACATGTTGAAATCAATCACACACCAATTTTCCTCCACATTGGAAAATTGACTGAGTTTTCATATTGATTTTTCAGCTGGGGTTTAAAATGTAAACAACAAAAGGGCTTTTTCATTCATGTGTTTCGCTCCACAGACCCCAATGAAAAGAAGCAAGAGATGTTAAAAAAATGTGTGAACATACCTTCATCCACTATTCTGTAGAACAGGACAGCATTTCCTCTTTAACCAAATTTATTCTGTTTTTGTTTGAGTTCATCTGTGTTCTCTCACTACAACCACACAACATGTTTAGAACAAACACATCACATAATCAATGGGAATCAATGTGGTGTCAACAAGTCCTGCTTGCTAGCCTTTCCACTGATCAATAAGCTAATACATACAAGCACACTAACATTAGCAAAACTCGTCTTTTTAATGAGCCACGTTTGTTAATGAAGGTTGTGATTGTTTACCAAAGACAATATTGTTGTTGACAATAAAACCCAGGATGATTGAATAGTGTAGTGGATAACACTTTTGCCTTACATGTGGGAGGCAGGAGGTCAGTTTCTCATACAGACAGGGTCTAAAAGTGAGACAGCTCCAGGTCTTTTCTCTCTAAACTATAGTATCTTATATAAACTCTAATTTGGAACGAGAAAAGCAAACAAAAGGCTACCAAAACTGTTGGCCTTGAATTCACAGAACTACTGGAGAGATTTGAATGCTGTATTATTAGCAAATAATATGAAAAAAATTATAATAAAATAAAAATAAATAAAGCAGGAACACACCCCAGAGGGGGCGCCAGTCCCTTCGCATTCACTCACACCTATTGGGACACTTTTAAGTTGCCCATCTACTTACCAGCATGTGTTTTTGGACTGGGGGAGGAAACCTATGTGGACATGGGGAGAACACACCAAACTCCTCACAGCCAGTCACCCGGAGCAGGACTCAAAACCACAACCCCAGGACCCTGGAGCTGTGTGACAGCGACACTACCTGCTGCGCCACCATACTGCCCCTTCTGTGTGTATTCAGAACAAAATAAATGACAGAAACCCACTGTCTCACACTTTCAGAGAAAAGTAGCTAACCATAGATAAAACCTCCAAAGGCAGGAACAATGCTAGAAGATCTTTCTGGGTATGTGTACACTGTGTGCGTTTGTTGCTGCTGCTTCTCGCTGCAATATTTACCTATTTTCTACCCGCTTTTCATTTCCTCCACTAACATTGTCTTTTTTTCCCCTGCTTTTTTTGGACTTTTTATTGTTGCGTGTTGCGTCTACCGCTACTCCTGTGAATTACCTTTGTCTCTGCTTGTTCAGATCACCCCTGTTAGCTTCTGTGTGCTGTGTGCATGCTCTCCTCTGCTTCTGCTGCAAGCCCTTTGTCCTCTGTTCTACACTTCTAGCTGTTTCTTTGTTGGGTGAGGCTCCACTCATTTTTTATGGTTCTAGCTGCCAGTTATAGATCTGTATGGTTGCTTAGAGCATCCGTACTGCATCATTGTGCATGCTTGATGCTTAGATTAGCAGGATGGCTAATGTAGCACAGTTAGGTTACTGAGCATTTAAAGCTAGAGCTCTCACTAACTTTTTTAAATGCTTTGATGAGCTGCCTTAGTAGTAAGCTGACATGGCTGCTGTTCAGTCTCTGATATTGTTTTCTTCTTTTTACTCAGGAGTAGTTGTGGTGGGTTTTCTTGCCCATCATTGCTGGACTGTGGTGTTTTGGCTTATGGCAACACAAAAACTCTTATCTGGACAGTCCTGCATATATTTTATGCCAATCATTGTGAGAGAGCAATGATATAATTAGAAGAAGCTTTTCAAAATAGATTTCTTAGAGGATGTTAAAGGGGTTGTCTACAATTATGGGGAAACACTGCTCTCTGGTTTGTTACTGTTCTGAAGCTCAGCCCCTTTTAAGGTGGAATGGTATGTTTGAGGATGCACACGACTCTTGTTTACCTTCCTGTAGTTTAACTTGTCTGTAGGTTTTTAGTCACTGTTTGTATCACTGCAGAAACACTTTTGGTAATGCAGTTACAGGTGAATTTGAACAATTTAAAACAGTAAAAAAAAAAAAAAAAAAAGGTACCCATCTATGGAGCAGGAATATAGCAATATACTCATAATCAGTTCATGCTTTTATACTTTTTAAGACAATGCAGTTATCTCCATTGTCTAAAAACATCCTTGTGCAATTTATCTGCCAGGAGCAGACAGAGACTAGCATACTTTAACCCTTTACAGACACCAGGGCTTCTGGAGAGCTAGCAAATGGTAAAGAAAATCCTCAGAATTGTATTCAAATGTTTTTTGATTAAAATTGTTAAGGCTGCCTTTAAGGCTGTCATCAAAACTCTTTTTTTGTTGTTGCCTAAGAGTTACGTCATCCCCTAATAATAGTGTCTGTTAATCTCTAGACACTCAGTTCAAATTCTCAGCTGTAGGCTGACCCTACAACAAATGCTAAATTTATCTTTTGCCTTCATCATTTGATGAGACATTTCTGTAACTCATTCTGTCCGTTAGAATGATTATTTTGACACAAACAGTAGTTTTATGCTTGCAGTCTAATGTACAGCTTCTTGACAGTAACATCTCAATTCAGCTATTGAATACAGAATTAAAACCTATTACCAAACACACACACATCAAAGCAGTTTTAGGTTTTTAACAGTTTCTCTTCAGGACATGATAAGGCATATTTACAAGAGCTATATCGATGGTTTAAAAAGCCCATTGGAAACCACTGAACCAAGAGGCTATTTAAGGCTTCGGAAATGGCTCTTCTCTGGCATCACTCCCAAATATGCCAAACCTTTCAGAGGTTCTTGTGCCAGCCAGACTCCTCTTAGACATGAAGGAGTGATCCCAGAACAGCACGGGTCAGTACAGTGGCCCACTCGCCCTTCATCTTTGACATGGTGTTAAATCAAGGGCACAGGAGGTGGGAGAAAAGGAGGGGCAAGAGAGTAAAAGAGAGAGAGAGAAGGTTGAAGGAGAAAGGCACTTGACATTCACATGAGCAGTCTTGACACTGACTGCTCTGGGAGCATTTATCTGGCCTAAACTCAGTGTTTATACACCAAAACCACTGCTCTTACACTGTCCCGCTTGACCTTTCACTCCCACCACACTCATCAGGGCTTTAAATGTCACTGGCACAATGGCTCAAAGGCTCAAAGGCTTCTCTTCCTCTCTCCCTCTTGCTCTCTCTCACTCTCCATCTCTCGCTCTCCTTCTCTCTCACAGTTACTCATATTCTTGTCACTTTTTTCCACTGTTTTGTGTTTTTTATTTATTCCCCTCTCTCTCTCTCCCCACCCCCCTCCCCCTTCTGCCACACACACACACAGCACCTGTGTACCTGGGACCTGTATGCTTGGCCATGAACCATCTTTCACTTTCCACTCTTTACACCCACCTGCTTGCTGTCCGGTACTGGGGATGTGTTGAGCGGGTGTGGGGCTGTGGTGGATGTGACCACAGAGACGAGGGCTGGAGTTTTAGAGAGTGGTGAGGTTGAACCATAGTCATAACCCAATTAATGAGCTGTACATAAGTAAGGGTCAAAGTAGTAAATTACTGCCGGAAAACTACAAGCAAAGAGACAGAAAGAGAGCAGGATACGAGAGAGAGAGAGAGAGAGAGAGAGAGAGAGAGAGAGAGAGAGAGAGAGAGAGAGAGAGAGAGAAGAGAGAGAGAGAGAGAGAGAGAGAGAGAGAGAGAGAGAGAGAGAGAGAGAGAAATGGCTAGAGAACAGAAAAACAGATTTAGAGAGTATAAATAACCAGGCTTGCTGAAGAAGAGCAGTGTTTCAATACAGAACATAAAAACCAATGCAAATTAATTTTATATGCCTCTAAAATCGGCAAAGTGTTAAGAGAAGGAAACATCTTCATCCAGACAGAGGCTTAAAGTGAATTAGTGGCTGTGATGAGAGAGTCTGATAAGGATTGTAATAACTGATAATCACACGCAATGTTTAATTAATTTCTGACAAGTGGGCTTGGCTAGTCAGAGGCATATTTATACATCTACCTGCAGACACAACTGGTGAATTTTTTTTACCCACAACATATGCCACAGACAACAGGGCTAGGCATGTTTTACAGTCAAATCTGCTTAACTTCACATCTAATAGAATCATCATGTAATGTATTTATTAAATATGCCCAAAAATATGCCTGAAAAACACTATGGTCTTTATTTATTTATTTAACTTATGTTTTATGTAGAATTTCTGAACATGTCATATTCCATGTCTTCAGATGGCTTCTGCATGCTACCAAAGATGGAGCACAAAATCTGAACTGCTTGTTTTACCCCATGTTTTCAGACTCCCAAAAGTGACTGACTTGTTTTATTTCACAGTGTGGGTCGGTAGGAGCTCGAAATTCCCAAAGTGTCCCCTTTAACATTAAGCTAAATGTCTCGGAATGCATATTCTTAGAAACTATAATATTTCACATACTTTCATCTTATATCAGTGTCTGCCAAGTTAACATATGGCTCATTCTGAGAAATTAACCTGTTATTTGCTCTTTCACTAAATGCCCATAATTATGTTTTATGATCAGTTTGTTTGAAGTGTAAATATTAAAGCTGTGTTGATGAAGGTAGATCCAGCAGAGTTCAAAGTCAGGTTGCGCTGCCGTACAACAAGACGTTAGCTTTACAGTCTGTTCTAAATCTCAGACACATTGTGAGCACAAGGGTTCATATTTTCCTCAGTGGTCCTTCATCAGAATTTGAGTCATAAACATAAACTGTTTGGCCTGAGAATTCTCAGCCATGCCGACACTCTGCGGTAAGTTAGATGTATTTGTAAATATTAGGCACTTCCTTTTTTTTTTGTCCGATCAGTTTGAGCTGATAATATTATGTTGATTCCCCAGTTTTCACAGAAAACTTTCTTTAATTCTTTGTGAAGACGATCCTTTGTGTTTTCAGTAAAACCCGTCTTTAAAACAAAACCATTTGTGAAGATACATTTCTAAATGGACAAAAGTAAGCATTCTCTGTTGTGTAATTTTAACTGTCAATGGGGTGCGTGTGTGTGTGTTGTGGTTGTGGGGCAATGTGGGAGTAGGCACAGGCTAAAATTTATAATGATGAAAACAATGTAAAATCTTAAATCAACTTGTTTTCATCAAACTGACAGTGGCATATAGTTTTTTGTTTTGTTCAATAATGTCATATATGGTGTTGTTATGGATTTCTTAAAATCCACATCATGTGCATAGATCTATGATTATAAATTAGACTCCACCTCCACTTATAACTTCCACCACTTGACTGCCACAAGCCCAACACTGAATGTTTACTGGATTGAGTCCTTAGGTTTAATAATTATTAATTATGTTGTAAACACATTAAAAATCCAACAGTCATTTATAACATACAGAAAACATAATATACAGATTAAAACCATGTATAAACCAAGTGTAGTCTTTTTTTTAAGTGCCACTGAGAACCTATAAAAACAGAATGCTGTGAAGACGAGTAAGGATAACATGAAATAAACCTCACCCTCACATATGTATTCTTCTGGATCACTTTTAGCTTGTAAGATTAGCTTCATAAATGCAGAAGTGTTATTGATTACTACAACTATAGAATAAGAAGTGGACTCAATTTTTCTTGTCACATACATTCATTAATTCATTCTTCCTCTGCAACCACTTTCATCCCATTCAATGTCTCAGTGTCTCTAGGGCCCACCCCAAATCACTGGGACTGAGGCAGGAACAAAACGCATCAGTTCATAACAGAGCATCCCGTATTCACTTGTTCCTTTAGCCACTCACCACTTGCTATAGGGGCAAATCTAACTGCCAACTTGTGTATGCTGAATGTTGGAAGAAACCCTCACAGTCATGGGGAGTACACACCAAAATCCTCCCAGACAGTGACCAGCAGCAGGAATTGATATCAGGACCTGAGCAACTGTGTGACCTGCTATCTTTCACCTAAAGAAAATTCGAACTGAATTGCTCTGTTCAAACTCATGGCTTCACTGGTGTAACTGACATGTTCTCTTCTGAAAATTGCATTCACTGACTAAAAAAATGACAGTGTAATGGAAGAAAAATGGTGCGATATGTTGTTTAGAACATGAACCTTCCTGTGAGGAAAGGGTGTTCCATTGAGTCAGTTTCTGTATGAGGAATACAAATTAGCTTTTCGGGAGCCTGGTTCCCATTGGTCCCTGGAGTATAGCTTGCATCTGTTGTAGTGTTTATGACGGGAATGAGGGAGGAATGGCAGAATGCATGGTCAAGACAATAGAGACACAGAGGAAATGAGGAAGCATTGTAAGCCATCTTGTCCAAATGAATTCCCACAATAGCTAATGGCTACAGGCAGTTTATGCTCTCGTCCACTGGCACTGGCTCTGGGAGAGAGAGAGAGAGAGAGAGAGAGAGAGAGAGAGAGAGAGAGAGAGAGAGAAAGAGAAATAGAGAGAGACAGACAGAGAGAGAGAAAGAGAGACAAAGAGACAAAGAGAGAGAGAGAGATGGCATTGCCTTGTGCGCATGCCCCAGGGACAGTTGCAAGTGGAGATGTTATGTAAAGCAGTTCATAAGAGGGCAATTTGGGCAGCTGAGCACGAACACAGCTGATAAATACACCATTAGGGACCTCTCAGCCCATACAGACGTGCAAACTCACAGATACACACTCACACACTCACAACTGCCAATTTATGGGCAGGGTCATGCTTGCTGTCAGATGCTAACCTACTCGCCCCCCCCCCCCCCCCTCACACACACACACACACCCCTCCAAAGTCTGTCCGTCAAACAGAAACATTCAAACGCACTAGGGTCTGTAACCCTTTAATATCTTTAGCGTAGTCAGACATTTAAATAATGGTGATTCAATAGCACAGTGACAGTGAGTATAGATTGCCATTTACATAAATCTATATACACATTTATAACAGTATACCCCAATAAGTGACAATTGTCATAAAGACTGATTTCTTCAGTTTGATAAATCTTAAGCAATTTATATAACAACTGACACTAAACTGACATAAATGATGCCTTTCTGTGTAGTGTAATCAGCAGTATACTAAAGCAGAGCACATTAAACTAACCACTTAACTAACTAACTAACTAAATATGTCATATGAAGCAGGAGAATGTAACTGATACATTATTACTATTACTGCTTCCAACTAAAATGAGCAGTATACTGGGAAATTAAATATCGTGTTAGAACAAATGAAATTTTTAAATTTTCAAAGTGCCTTTCTTTAAACCTCTTCAAATTAATTTGTGCAGATTTTTATATTTAATATGAAATGTCATTATTCTTAATAAAATAAAAAAATAATCATGTACGTATTCCCTGAAGTGGCCAGAAATAAATCAGTATTCCGCCTCATCTGTTAATCTTTGATCTTAACTTTGAATATTCATCAAAACAAACAGTTCTGACTTCTCTGTCTAAGTACGTTTTTTTCAGGGCACTGTATTTTAACAGCCTTAACTACAGCAGGATGTATTTTGTTTGCATATAAATGAGTGTGCTGAGCTTTCTCTCACGCCTTTGAAGAAATCAAAGAGTTGCATACTTTCACCAAAAACGCAAACATAGCTAATCATTCATTCAATTATTTTCTGTAACTGCTTATCCAGTTCAGGGTTGTGGTGTCTCCGATGCTTAAACGGAACCACTGGTTGCGAGGTGGGAACACATCCTGGAGGGGGCGCCAGTCCATTGCAGGGAGACACACACTCCCACAGTCAATTTTAATTGAATTTTAGCTGAAAATATCAACCGCTATAAAATGATACAAAACAGTGTTACTTATTGTAGAAAGGTTTGCTGAAGACACAGGGAATTCACTTAGATCTGTACAACTCCAAAAAAATTAGATATTTTATCTAATTAATTGGATTTGTTTGTTTACAAATTATTATTATTTCAGTTGTGCTTTTTGCCCAAAGGAAACTTGGACATTAAGGCATTCACCACTTTGAAATGTGTTACACAGGACTAATGGAGTCTTCTTATCACACATCTTCATATATTCACTTCTAATTGCACTTGATCCCTGTATTTTTCATATCAAAATGATCAGAACAGTTTCAGCGCTCTGTATTTGGCCCCATGTTGAACTAGAGCACAGTAAAGAACAGATTATTGAGCCCTAAAGCTGAAAAGTTGAAGTCTGATTTCAGAAATTGTTTTTATCATCATAATTTTATGTGTCAATACAAAATGTAGATGAGACTTCCCAACCAGCAAATATGTAAGTGCTGAACAAAGCAGTAACAAGCAGATTGTATAAATGCACATCATTCCAAAGATTTTCAAAAGACCCTTTTTTTAAACACCAGCCACATTGTGATGGTCATTATGTATGCGTCCCAGCAATACCAGGTCTTATGAAGTGTTGCTGGAATGAGGTGCTTAGTGTCTATAAGAAGTGGTCCAATTAAGGAGAACCAGTGAATCGATAACAGGGCCATGGACCCCAAGGTTCACTGATACACAAAGGAACAAAGAGTTCCTCAAGTGTCCTTCTTTGGAGCACTTTTGTTACTAACCACTGCATACCAGGAGCACCATTTTGTAAAGGCTCTGAACAAAACATGTTGGCCCTTATCCGAGTTAATCAGATCCACTTTTCCTGCTGAACACAAACACTAACTTAAAGAGCTGACGGTTCAGTTGTTATTCTTTTTTCAAGATGTCTCTGCACAGGTATACGTACCTGTTGTTCATTTCACTACTCAGTGGTTGTAATTTTGTGGCTGACTGGTGTAGAGTAGAAGCAGACATCTATAATATGTCCACAGTGTCTGATAAAGATACGCCTGTTTTGTAGCATGAATCCACATGAGACCCCCCCAAAAAAGTCACACTGATTTTTTTTTCAACTTCCCAAAATCAACAGTCAGCAATTTTGTGACTAAATGTTGTTTTGTAGCACATGTTGCCTGTCATTTGCATCAAAATAATTACTCCATCAGGACAGCACCAGCAGAATCAAAGCCAAGCTTAATTATTCTCTGCTGAGCACTGCAGAGGAATTTAAATTGTAGATTCAGGAATCCCCAGTTCATGTCTCTCTAGAGCAGTGACACACGCTAAGCTTCCATTACACAGCCATGAAACCTGACTGGCGCCTTTTCTCTCTGCTTTTCTTTCTTTTCACAGATGACAGTTCTATCCCTACTTTATATTCATCCTTAAACATCAGTGCTTTCCATTCCCAAGGCACATGGCTATGCATTTTTTGCAAGCTTGCAAAATCTCCTTCTAATTTTAGGCTTACATTACCTTTGTACACTTTCGTTTACTAATGGCCAGCCAATAGCAAGGTCAACATAAAGGATCTACTGCAGGCCTATACTAGCATTGTATAGTACTGATTTAAAAGCCCTTGCTTATATATATACCTACTCTATGGCTATGTATAGAGTAAGATGTACATGTAGCCAGCTTACTTATGCATTGTGTTGTTGGTTTGCTCAGCCAATGGACGGAAGATGACCACACAGAAGCATTTATTTTTCTTGCCTGCGCAAAGTGCACAGAAGATAGTTAAACAGGCCTCATGATCTCTCTCTCTCTCTGTTGTGCCAGGTAAACGCTGCATACTCTTGTTACAAAAGGACTAATACAAGTCCCTCCTCCTCCTCCACCCCTCAAAAAAAAAAAAAAGAACCCTAATTGCCACATATAAATATCCCCTGCTAAAGTGATACATAAATGAATTTCCTTTGTCTCATCAGATTTATGAAATAAAATGTTGCACTCTGATGCTTCTCATAAATTGAAGAACAGCAGTGAAATTCATGTGGAGTTGGGGACAATACGGGACCATATTTCCCCAAAAAGTAATAAAAATGCCATTTTATGACCCATTTATTGCTCTATAAATTCCCACGTGCCTTTGTCATTACAGCGGACGCCTTGAAACTATGCCAAGTGCAAAAAAAAAAAAAAAAAAAAAGCAACAAAGAGAAGCAATTTCACTGTGACACGCTGTTTGGAGGCCCAATCAGTGGCATTACAAAGAAAATTATATCAGAGGAGTGGCAGTACTACAAAAATATCCTGATTTTTGCCTTTGGTCACTGTCTATGTGGAGTTTTCTATATTCACCCTGTGTCTGCCACCCAGCTGGGGTTTGTGCTGGTCACTGCAATTCTAGCCTTGGTCCTAAGCCCAGGTGGAATGGGAAGTTTGTGTCAGGAAGAGCATTCAGCATACAACCCCAATTCCAGTGAAGTTGGGATGTTGTGTAAAACTTAAATTAAAACAGAATACGAAAATTTGCAAATCCTTTTCAACCTCTATTCAATTTAATGCACTACAAAGACAAGATATTTAATGATCAAAAAGATAAAATGTATTGTTTTTTTGCAAATATTCACTCATTTTGAACTTGAAGCCTGCAACACGTTAAATATCTTGTCTTTGTTGTGTTTTCAATTGAATATGGGTTGAAAAGGATTTGCCAGTCACCGTATTCTGTTTTAATTTAAGTTTTTCACAACGTCCGAACTTAATTGGAAGTTGACTTTGCAGATAAGTTGATCGTCTGTGGCAAACCCTCATAGGGGAAGCCAAAGTGGGACAACAATAACAGCATCAGAATTAGTCTCTTAGTAACTCAACATCTTGGGGACATAAATGTTTCCCCAAATAAGAATAAAGTCATTATTTAGAGGTGAGAAGTGCATTCAAATATCAAGCTTAATTTTCATATAATAGTAATAATAATAAGTACAATTAAAACCTTCAAGTTAGTTTTTCCTAAAAAGGAGAGACATGTCACTGATTCTGGGTGAGGTGTCATGATCCCTCAGGACATGTGTATCACTGTGAATTGTGTTTTTAACCTTATCCCTTACTGACGGAACATTGTTTAAAGTCTGTGTTCGTCTAACAGAAAGTCTTGGTTCATTAATTCTACTCTTTTATTCCATGAATATAAAGATGCCTAACCTAAATTATAGGCCTGCTGAGTTTGTCTGCATCACAATCAATGCAATAATAAATAATAGCCTGAACACTAGCTCTGCTTCCTCGGTTTAATTCTCCACTGATTTAAATTAAACAGATTGCTCTTTGTAAACAGTGTCAAATTCTCTGAAAACTCTGGGAGCAGTTTTAATGGAATTGTATTCAGTGAGTGACTGCTATTAAATAAAAGTATGACGCGAGGCAATTTGTAGATGTCCTTTAAAGTATATAGGAGGAGTAAAAAAAAAAGCTCTCCTCTTTTCAACCTGTATCTCAGCTGCAATTGCTTTTATGCATGCATAATTTCTCTTTAATAAAACGGACTAATGCTCCACAAACAGCCACTTTGTCATCCAATGAGGCCATTGGAACTGGCCCAGCATCTTAACACTGGCCATAATGAGTGTGTGCAGAAATAAAAAAGTCCGATTAGCCATTCAGCGGAATCTCAGCCCCCCTTGTGTGCCTCGTGCGTCTTACAATGGCAAAGAATCTCATTATCACAAAGACCCAGAGCAATAAACACACAGCCTGAAAGGCAACAGGACCCAAGAAAACAATGCTTCATTATTTTAATGAAGATCCACCACTGCGCTTATCTCAAAGCTTGTGATTTTAAAACCACAAGCGATTTGTGGAAGGAAGTCAAAGGGATTGAAAATGTGATGATTGAGCAAAGCTTCACAATAGAAACCACAGGAGGGAAATGAAAAACTAAATGATAAATATATGCATTCATTTACTGTAACTGCTACATCATTGTCAGGGTCGCGGTGGGTCCAGAGCTTACCCAGAGTCATGGGAGTGAGAGTCCATCGCTGGGCATCAAACACTCCCCCAATCATACTCTCACACCTATCATTAACAATAATAATAATAAAAACACTAATGATAATAATAATAATAATAATAATAATAATAACAATAATAATGCCTTCATTCCTGAAATAGATTAAAGTTTTCAGGAAATGTTTGTGTAGTTGTATATTTGTTTGTTAAAATATATTACTACGCTGTGGTTGTATGGATAGACACAACTTTTTATTTTTTAAAGTAAACACACATATTTGGGACAAGACACCCTCTCGGACATGGATTGAAATGCAATTACAAATGTGCATTTATTGGTCACTGTGCAGCATG
The DNA here is from genome assembly GCF_029633855.1 of Hoplias malabaricus. NCBI lineage: Eukaryota > Metazoa > Chordata > Actinopteri > Characiformes > Erythrinidae > Hoplias > Hoplias malabaricus. The sequence goes on along the minus strand of NC_089805.1, from coordinate 37,449,827 downwards.
CAACAAAATGTGTCTTCTACATTTAACCCATCCGTGGAAGTGAACACACACACAAACTAGAGCACAATGGGCAGTGAACACACACCCGGAGCATCAGGCAACTGATGGGTGCAGTTGGGGGTTTGGTGCCTTGCTCAAGGACACCTTAGCTGTGGATTGAGGAAGGTGGACAGCAAAAACCTCTAAAACTAACCTTTTTGGGGTGTGTTTTTTTTTTTTTTTTTATGTCACATAGAAGTGTTGACAACTCAACCCATAATTGCCAAACTGACCAAAAAATAGCTAAAATTATGGAGCCACATGTCCTTGGTCCTTCTGAAAGCAATCAAAATGAATCATGTTCGTCCTTTATTGCCTTATTCAACAAATATATTTTATAAATATTGTAAATTAAATGAATGCATTATAGATTCAGATCCACTGCATCCTGATCAGGGTTGTGGTGGGTATGAAACCCAACCGGAATCACTGAGCTCAAACAGGAAAACACCCTGGACACGGCACCACACACTCAAATCTGTGAATCATTTCACACAACCTATCCACCTACCAATATGTGGCAGGAAACCAGAGCACACAGAAAGTGAGACCACACTAATCTCCTCAATGACAGTTATCTGAAGCAGGGGGATTGATCCCAGGACCCCGAGACCCCGGAGCTGTAGCAGTGACACTATCCGCAGCACCACCGTGCCACTCCTCAGATACAGCTTCAGAAATTTTAGCATGATAAATGTTGTCCCTGATGTTATGGACATGTTCCAACATATCTATAAATCCATAACACATTCATAATTCATGAATGTCCTGTGGTTGTGATCTGGCCTCTGTCACCTTGCCTCCTGCATCTGCTCTAAACACACTAATAACAAGCAGAAATATAGGCATTATTATGGGAAAATATTTCTTGGACAGTAGCTTGCTCATGTAACGGAAACACACACACACACACACATATTTCTGTCAGCATAAAGCACAGCTGCGTGTGCTGATGAGTGTTGTTGATGTAGGCGGAGTGGACAGCTGGGTGTCCTGTGCTGCCTCTGTCACACCTGCTCCCCACAATGAGAGTCCAGCATTTGGACAGGTCACTGCACACACCCCGCTAACAAGCAGCGGCTCACAGCCAAAGCTGACAGCGAGTCTCCGTCCACATCCAAATCTCCATTCAAACATCCACCACCCTTAGCTGCTCCAGTGCCTCTCCTAGCGTGTGCTAGTAAATAAATAAATACATACATAAATACATGCAATACATAGGTTGTAAATAGCAGGATTATACTTCTTCACCCTGAAAAATTTACATATTCATGTGTTTATGTTTGCATATTTTATTATCTTGTTTTATGGTCTGTACAAGATCTCTGAAAAAAACAGCTTTTTCAAAATTAAACATGCTCATCCATCACGGCTCCTGAAATGAAGACTTTTTAAAGATTGTTGATTCTGATCATCTGGTCTTTACACGATTAAAAAAAATTGTTGAAGGTTTGATGGCATTCAGCGATAACAGCATTAGCAAGGACAGGTAGCACCACTGGATGATTATCACTCCAGATCATACATGATGCTCAATCCCTGTTGAGAATGCTGCATATACCCCTCTAGTTGATGCTTAGCACTGGGCATGGTGACGAATTTCACTCATTAAAAGGAGTGTTTGTGACCTTGTGGACTCAAAGTAAAAGTCAATGATTCTTTTTTTATATATTTTTAGTCTTCATTATTATTAAACTGTGTTTGTGCTACAATATGTACTGCGTTGGCAAGAGGTTTAAATTTAAAAGATTTTATGAAAACTTTGTTTTGTGGGAGGGGATTTTGTGTTTTGTTTGTGTGTGTGTGTGTGTGTGTGTGTGTGTGTGTGTGTGTGTGTGTTGGCCATATAGACATGGACAGAGCATTATCCACCATCAGGAAGTTTTGGGGGATGGTGGAAAGGCTATGCTAGTTTTGCCATACAACAAAACCCAAATTATTGCTCATTTACTTGCTTCTTTTCACAGTTACCCCTAATAGGGCTCAATAAATGTAGGTAAATTTGCATGAACGGTGCAGGGTTATTTCCCCAACTTCAATGACATCACAGTAAATTACACTCTATGAAAAATGACTGGCGTGGAGCTTACTTTGGGAAATACACCTGACTCTAATAATAATTGGAATCCAAAATCGGTTTTCTGAGGGGCTAACTGACTGAGACAGCATGTCTTCCTCATAGCAGCCAGGTATCTTACAGTACTGACGTTTCTCTGTGGAGTCGGAATGGACCTCATGACCCTGCCGGCAGGGGCCTTCCAGAGATTTAGCGCCTCGCTGTTATTAGAGCAAATAAGCAGCAAGAGTGTTCCATTCAGTCATCTTTCCATCCTATTATGCGCTGAAGCTGAGCTGGCCTGAGCCCTTGTGGAGTAACGGATGGGTTTATTAACTTATTCCTGCGGTGCTGCATGCGGCATGCAGTTAGAAAAAAAAATGGCAGGAAGCTAGCAGTTCTTCTGTAGACACACCTACGGATCTCCATCAGCTGGAAATGACAATCAACCATGGAGAAGTGCAGAGCTCATATGCCCCACAGCACAGTATATCAATCCAATTTCAAGGTCATGTGCTCATAACCAACAAATACCATTTTAAATGGGATTTTTTGGGAGTTTGGTAAACTGTATGGGATACACAGCCTAAAGGAGTTTGTGAACTGATTCCCACCACCCCCCTCCCTCTTCCTCTCAATTTCATGCACACCAGTTTCCCATAGGCAGCGTGGGACTGGGCTTGCGACAAGTATGGGCTTGGCACAGAGGATTACAGAATAATCCTTTAGAGAAGTGTGAGCAGAGGACAGCGGTGTCAAGGGGATGTGTAGCGCAGAACGGAGCAGGGGCAACCTTCGCAAAAAAAAAAGGCCTTGGCACAAAAACAAGTAAGTGGCAGAGCAGCAAGCAGAAGTGACTAAGCAAATCCTGGGGAAAATAAGACGGCACGTCCTCAGTTGGGCCAGCTCGAATACGACAGAGCAGAAAGTAATAAGCGTCAAATGACATCTCACCTCGAGGAGCTCCTGCGGTGGTTTAGAAACTGCTGAACCTGTGGTTTCAAGGGGAAGAGAAAGAAGGAGAAAAGCTCAATGAATTCTTCCCACTCGCTGTGGCACAGAGTCGTTTTGTTCAATAGGAAGACACAATATTCTCTCTCTCTCTCTCTCTCTCTCTCTCTCTCTCTCTCACTCTCTCTCTCTCTCTCACACACACACACACGGAGAGAGACACAAATTATGACAAAAATAACAGGGTACACATATCAGAACGATTTCTTGGTAGATATCATTTCAGAGTTGAAGAAGACCGCTGGGATAGAGGGATAGAGGATTGGAAGAATGGAAGAATGGGGCGGGGGAGGTTGTGTAGAGGTCCCATCACAGTCTCAGGTGCACTACATCTTTGAATATATAAAAAACGGAAATGAAAATGAAAAGGAGAATATGAAAGGAAAGGTTGTCAAGGAGAAGCATCTGCTCCGCCTGATGGAACATTAATAATGTATCCTTGTAAATCTGCAGTGTTATTGTGGAGCTTCAGCCAGAGCCATAGGGAAAGCTCACAAGCCTGAAGGAGGAGCAGGGTGCTGTTGAGTTTTTTTCAGGTGAATAAAGCCCTCTAGGACCACCTCCTTATAATATATCTTAATAACCTGCTACATAGCTGCAATATGTGCACATCTACCTACAGTCTAGCTCACTGCATGCTGTATGTGGCTGTATTCCTAATGGTCTAGTGGTTACACATTGTGTTTAGAGGATATACCCCTCTGTGCGAATACTGGGAATTAGCTAGTCTACAACAAAAGTTCTAGTTATTAATATAGGTGAAAATTATTCAGCAATTCAAAATGTGTGAGGACGCCACTCTCTTCCATAGCACACATTCAGAAGAATGTCTGTAAACGCATTGTTTTTTAAAAGAAAAGCCAATCCAGAAGTTTATTAAGTTCCATTCCATCATACGCGCCCACTGATGTGACCTCAGTGCCAAGAATTGTTGACGGTCTACATATTGTTTGAAACACAACACACACTCAAACAGTGCAGCCCTCTATAACACATTAGCACTGTTTTATAACACAGCTGGAGGCTCCAGAATGTGGTCACATCACTCATGCGACTCACACATGAGAAATAAACACCTTCGCATAAAGTGAACAGCCGTACTCATACCACGCCTACTGCTCCCTCATGGCCATTACTTAAGCTCCCGATTTAAAAGCCCTCGGTGTGCAGTAGGATATGGCTGGGCAGCGCTGAGGTCACTTCTCATTGCTCCAGTAATGTCCTGTAGCCTTTTCCGTTAAAGACAAGCACAACACTCACACACCCAGATCAATTTCATGGCTGGCTTCAACTCAGGCATTTAACAGAAGCAACAGCAAGCAGTGTTAATCATTCTGGTACCCTTTGTGTGTGTGTGTGTGTGAACAAGGAGAATGAATGTGTGCATGCATAAGAGAGAGAAAGAGAGAATGTAAAGGAAATGAAAGTGTACGCATGCCTGGTCGCATGACAGAGTGAGAGTGAGTGAAGCAGAGTGTGTGTTCATGTGTGCATTCATGAGAGAGAGAGAGGGAGAATGTGAGGGTATGAAGTTTGCATCTGTGTGAAGCAGAGCAAGAGAGTGGGAGAATGTAAGGAAAAGGGGGAGTGTGTGTGTGTGCGCGTGGTGTATTGCTTTGCATTCTAATGCAGCGGCAGGGAAATGGACAAGTAATTTATTGCTTGTTTCAGAGCTCCTGAGGAACCTTTGAAGATTCTTTTGATGATTCATCCACAGCTCTGCTTTAACACGGGCAACTGCACTTAAGGTTAAAACATGTCACTCAGCTTCGCACAAACACAGCTACTGGGATTTGGTGCATTGCTGTATCTCCTCAAACACAAAAATGAATGTGTTTAGATGTTTTTGGGGGACAGTAAACTTGATACTGGAATATATGCTTACAAGACAGCATTGTCTTTTTGTATAATTGTATTGTTATTCTTTTATTTCTTACTTTTTTATCATTCATTCATTGTCTGTAACCTTTCCTCCAGTTCAGGGTCGCAACGTGTCTGGAGCCTACTGGCCATCACTGGACGCAAGGCCGGGACACACCCCGGACAGGGTGCCAGTCCATCACAGGGCACCACTCACTCACACACTCACACACTCACACAAGTTAAACAGTTTCACGCAGTCAGTCCACCTACCAACCTTTCAGAAAGAGGCTCCAGAATGCTGAAATAAATTCTGAAATAACTTCCACTAGCTGAGATTCTAAATGACAGGTGATGTCTGTGATAACGGCTGCGATTTTGGACTTTGAAGTGGAGTCAGATAATGAGTCGGGTCTTGTCTTTCTTGTGCGTGAAATATTGCGACACATTATAACAACTCTGTGAAGATTAGAGCACATCAACAACATCATGATCATGACTAATTAAGTGTTGAATAAGGTACCTAAGGAACACCAAAAAAAAATCTTACTTTTGTTAATCCATGTCTGACTTGGCAAGCTATGTCATATTAGAGTTATGTCACCCCAGTAAATGTGACATAACTGTCATTTACAGTACTGTGTCAGAGGGCAAAGGAGTTGTAGCCTCATCAACACTGCCCTGTGATCAAGTCTTACCACGACTTTTAAAGCCCACGTTCTAAACATACCAAAAAACAACATTTCCAGTCAGTTCCTTCACATTACCAGATGCTGAGTGATACATTTTAATATTTTCATTTCAGAATTTCTAGGTAATAAAGTAGGTCCTATCATAGACTTGGGTCAAACAAAACAAAGCTTGATTAATTTAGTTTTACATTAAATTGTTACATTCCAATGTCCTTTCCCTGTTCAAACATAATGTTTGTAGATTTGACTTTCTGTTGAATATTATATTTCTAAGGCAAATAAGTAAATAACAGGTGATAGTGAGAGAGGAAAATCATTAAAACTGAGGTGAGAGTCTGAAAAACCATGAGAGAGAGAGCAAGAATGTCAGTGTAAGGCAGGTTATATTTGCAGTTTCTCCTTCAAATCCTCTTTGCTGCCCCCATTAGCTGCAAACTCATTGATTCTACATAACCTCGCGAGGAAAGGCAAGACATCTCGGCGCGTGATCAGCAATTCTCTTTTACATTTACAACATGCGCCGTACACAGGTCAAGATCAGAGCTCTGCTTTAGAGTGTGAAGGAATGACTGCAAAAATGAAAGCACACACTGTTTAAACAAATGATACAGTGACATGACTTTGAAGGAAACTACCATGAAACTAATTTAGCCCCAGGGTGTGAGGGTTTAAAGGGTGGTGGGAGTTGGCTTTTTATAAATCAGTAAAATCCTGATTAAAGTATTTTCAGTGAATGACAGACTAACCCTTAGACTGTCACTGACCACTTCACAACAATGAACATTTTCTTTAAAAATCATAACAATATGAACAGCGCATAATGCACCAATGAAGTGTGGACTATTTAATATGTGTTTATATGGCTATGGTCCACACTTTATAGCCATTTTTATTAAGCACTCTATTATGATTAAAAATCAATATCATCCATTATATATGATGTTCATCCAAAGCATTGTTTTATTAATAAACTCTGATCACTTTGTGCATTTTTACTTGAGTTTCAAATTTATCTCCTAATTTAGCTTACAAGTTAAATGACTTTTTTATATAACATGCCACTCAACAGCAATCCAGTCCATACCCAAGCAATAATTTCAAAGATATGCTATTGTTTATTAAACATTCATTCATTTCCTATATATGTCCATTTTCTGTAACAGTTATTCAGTCCAGAGTCTACCCTGAATCATTGTTGCACGAGGCAGGAACAGCCCCTGGTTAGAGTGCCAGTCAAGCAGAGGACACCACACACATTTACTCACACATTCATGCCTGCGGACACTGTGAGGATGTTGGTGTGTTCATCCTGTGTCTGTGTGGGTTTCCTCCCACAGTCCAAAAATGCATATTGGTATGTGGACTGGCTAAACTAAACATGTCTAACATATTATTCACGGGTTCAGTGTTTAAAAATAAGCAGGTCATTACGCATTGTTCAAAGTTGGATGTTGTTTTTTTCTCATTTTATAAACCCAATCTATAAATGCTTTAGGGTTAGAATCCATAATTCATAACAAATATCGTCATAAGAAATAGTACAGCTATTTAAAGCTATGTGTTATTATGCAATATGGATGCATTATTACATGCCATTACGTATGCATTCACAGAAAGTGTCACCTGTCAGCCCTATCATAAGTACATTCAGTCTGTGATAATGGCGTTGCCGTCCATGACCAAGAGTTAGGTGGCAAAATTGTCTTCTCTCTCTTTCTCTCTCTCAGCAAACTCCTAGACGGGGGGCGGGCATCAGTCAGCTGATATAACAGATCAGGGCAGTTAGTTTTCTCCTCAAAGTGCATTGAGCTGCCCAGGGAAATGTAGTAGTGCCTGGCTTCACATATCAGGCCCTCTGAGAGCAGTATTGTGTGATAGTTTAAGCTCAATCAGCGGAAGTTACTGGTGATAAAACTGAGTTGCAAATCAGGCTTTATTATTTCTGCAAACAAAACCTTAATGACCTAATTGATAACAGACAAGGTTAAAAAGTAATCCTTTGATAATCTTCCTTTTTTTGCCCGCAAGGCTGCAGCTCTAATGAAAACAAGCAACATTTTTGTTTTAAAAGAATACGACCACAGATCAACTGACCACAGATCATATTATTTCTCCTGGCATTACATCACTGTCTGTAGCAGCAGTGAAACAGACCAGATGAGGGAGAAGCATTATCCTTATTCACTGCAACTGGATAGAAACGTATGACCAAAACCAATATCTCCACTCCCAGCTGACAAAACACAGAACTGTTTCTTCAATTGTTCCACATCATTAGAAAATCTCCGCTGCTCTTTACACAATGTGAAAAAATATCACAACAAACCCATGGATAAGGTTGAAATTTACTGTATCTTTATACTTTTATTCTGCTTGCTGCATCTAGTAGGACACAATCTATAGCACGTCTTTGAGTCAGCTGAGGTCTAGGATAATCCCCGAATTATCCTGTAAGCACAGTTTGTTTCATGGATGTGATTTCAACTACATCAATAATTATCAGCCTAAAATCCTTCAGAGTGAACTCTACATCCTTAATAAGATTTGTAGGCCTAGATCTGTCGACATCTGTCAAGAGGACGAGGGAAAATGCTGCATGCTGTTTGTTGAAAGATGGAATTCAACAATGAAATGCCCTCAAGTGTGAGTGTGTGAGTGACCAGGTGAGTGTATGATGCCCTGACCCACCACAACACTAATTAAAAGAAAATAATTAAAGGAGATTCATTAATGATTAAATAAATGAATAGAGTGCTACACAAAATACAGTGGACGTTGTATGGGTTACACTTGTTTGTGTAGACATATATATTCCTGATCCAAATTATTCAAGTGTTTTATGCACTTACTAATTTACAGGAATCCATCTAAATTATACATTTGTTTAATTCACAGCTTGGAAGATGTGCAGGTAGTCAAAGAAAACATTGTCTGTGTAGAAGAGTTCTCTTGTACTGTAATATTTCAACAGACGGATATACCTATTATAATGTAGAACCAAAGAAGCAAAGTTAAACATACGCAGCTTCAAGTCTCCAGTGAAATATTTCAAAAATCAAACAGTTACTAAACTCAACTAGTGACAATTCTCAAGAAAAGAAAATCCACCATGTTAAGGGAAGCGTGTCTGTCAGATTCAGTTTAATCTTTCATACGGCTGGCGATACTAATCCCAGAGACTGAGGATGGAATGGTGGGACAGAGAGTGTGTGACCCAGTGGACAATATTGTTAGCACCAGTTCACACTCTCTGAAGACATGACAACTGAACTACATGACACTTACCCTGCAGTCCATTAGCGATTGGACAGAGTTTATGTTGTTGTTGTTTGTGGGTATTATTTTGCATGTTTGTTTGTTTATCATTTGTAGTGCACAGATTGGAATCAAAACTAAACCTGAGGTTATGATAAAATGCAGTTTTACTTCTCTGTGTGGTGTATACTAATTCCAGTGCTTTCACATGTCACTATTTGAGAATATGTAATGCAATTTATTCATTTAAGTTCAGCAAATTAAGGAATAATCCTAAATGAAATCGATTAGCAGCATCTTCATATTTAATTCCTGCCTGAAGTCTGAGGTGGAACTTTTCTGTACAATGGAAGTATTTTTTATCTCACTGTAGGCCTTTATAGTTTACCAAGTTGGGTATTAGCAACAGAATTCAAACTTCTTTTATTTTAATCACCCACTCTGCAGCTGTAATACAGCACTGTTTTAAAGCATATAACAACTCACAGTGAGACCTCGTCAGGTTAAACTATAGCCTCCACATGGCATGGATAGTTTTAATAGTTTTACAGCAAAGCTGCTCATGGTAAATGAAAGGACACCATAGCGTATATTTTTGTCAATTTTTGCAAACTTTTTAATTTGTCTGAAACCCATCATCAACAAAGAAGCATTGTTACAGTGGGCATAACTCTAGCCCCTCATTCATCAGCTCCATTACAGGAAGATATTACTCAAGCTATTCTTGACTATACCAGAGCCTCTACTTCCATTTATTTTGACCACTTTAACTCTCCCTTCAAAAACTAACTTATGAAAATGCAAAATACTGCAGCATGTGCATAAAAAGGCAGCTCAATTCATCCCATTTTTCCAAACCTCCATTTGTGTATTGTTAACTGGCAAGCAAAGAAACAAATGAACAAACAAGCACAGGATAACAACAGCCCTTTTCAGCAAATAAGGACCTGTATGGGGTCTGGGTTTTTAGCTGAGATAAGTAGGTTGCCTTCTTAAATACTTTTAAAGTTATTTAGTCCCATCATACGGCGGCACTGTAGCGCTGCAGGGAGTGTTGCTGTCACACAGCCCGAGGGACCGACCTGGGTAGGCTCTGGGGATGGTGAGTGATGTACCTCTTCCCTGGGTCTTTGTTGGGCTAGTACTTGGCTGGGGACTTCTCTCAAGCCTTTGTAGATGCTTAAGCTGAATTATTTGTTCAATAAAGAGAATTCTGTTATCCTCAGCTTTTTGAAATTTTATTATATCCTTATATTTTTCAGACTCATGTTTACAGACAAAAACAGCAGCAGCAACAGAATTAATGCTAGACTCAATGTTACACCTTTCATTGGCTTTCTGTTTATAAACAAATGATGCAACAACATCCAGCTAAGTAAGAAATATTAGACAGCCAATTACTGGTCTCCTAGAAAGGGACACCATGAATAAAGTGGGCTGCGTTTCTTATATGCTTACCTACCCCTAAAAGGAATGTAAATACACGCACTGTGAGGCTGATTTTTGTGTTTTCACCTCATAGTTAGTGTTTCACTTCAAGTTTGCGGTGGAGTACAAAGCCAAAATAAACCATGTCACTTTTTAATGAATCTTTTTAATTGAAACTATTAGCAAAACATTCAAAGCTAAGTCCGCCACCCAAAGCTCAATACGTATATACAGCATTTGCTGCTGCTACTTTTCTCGGCCTCCCACTTTCTTCCCGATCTTGATCCAAAGAAAGCTCTTGCTCCAGAATGGAATTAAGGAGAAGCTAATCTTTTAGTCATCCTCCCAGGATCAGCGCTCTGTTCTTGGGCCAGAGCACTTGGCCCATTCCCCGGATATCTCAATAGCCCTCCTCCAAAGGAGCAGCTCCTTGGCTGAGAGCAAGGGCACAACAGGCTCATGAGGCTGACAGAGCAGAGCCCTGGATGGGCTTTGAGAAGCATGACAAGACCCCTCGAGAATGCACTCGCAAATCAAATGAACTGGATGAGCACAGTCAGCGTTTAGCTGAGAACACACTCCGAGATTAGAAAGAAAATGGAACTGCATTGGCTCAGTCTTCCATATCTGCTTGTGTATGTGGAGTATGTCTTGTCTTGGAGGCTAGAAACATGCGGTAGGCAACCACAGCTGGCTCTGGACCCCTGGATTCAGCGACTGTGGGCTTTCAAAGACCAAAAGGAGAGGCATTGTTGCAGAAAGAGTCCTATCTGTTAAAGCCTTTCTGTGAGCTCTTTGTCAGTGTGTGAGGAGCAGTGCAGTATTATTTAGCTGTACCACAATGAGGAAAGTTTCCAACCTTGAGATCTCAGGAGGTAGCACATGGGACACCATGCCAAGAAGACAGAAGGGAAGAACTAGAAAAAAGGCACATGAAAGAAAAGGATGACAACTTAGAATGAATGGGCCTAAGAATAACATATGAGATGATAACAACTGGAAAGCTCTCCCGCACCGAGGAGACATCGTGAAGGAGGAATGAATCAGATATGAAACAACACTGAGGCTTAACATAAGAAATGAATAATGTGATGGAAAATACCAGTTGCGTTGGGATGACAAGTGATAAATGGAGGGGTTACAGAAACCAAGAAGAGCTCAGGGATCAGAGCTATAGGTGAAAGGTAGGAAACAAGACCTCACGCTGTTCCAGGCCTTTTGTGATGTCTGTCAAAGCAGAAAGGAGCGAGGAGAGAACGCCCTCTATTAAAGTGGAAGCGTTTTTATCAAAGTAGTAGAAGAGGGTTTTTTTTCATTTTTTTTCACAAGTGGTGAAGAAAGATGGCTTCAGAATTTCTCCCATCTATTCTTCTCTTCAGGCAAAAAAATAAAAAAAAGTAATTACTAGCTGCAGCTTCAAAAATGAGTGTGATGAATGGAATTCTCATTGGGGAAGAGGTATCACAAAACGCTTCTCAAGGAAAAAAGAAAAGGGGGAAAGAATCAAATGACTATTAATACAGGACATAATAGTGAACCGCTTGGCAGATTATAGCTTTTGCAGTTACTGAGCTTCTAGCAATCAGCAGTGGATGCTGCAGATGTGGAGACAGATGTTCAGGGAGATGCTATTAGTTTATTTCTTTATTTCTGACAGTGCTGAGGCTACTAGCACAGAGACAGGCATGCACTCGCATACATTACCAGTGTTAGGACACTGAATATTGAGAACTGTCTATGCTGATAACACAACTGATACCACACTGGGCTTATTTTGACACTTAAAAGAAATTAAACTTTAATTTTAATTATTTTAAGATGGCTCCTGTAAAATATGCTCTAGTAATATGCATTATTCCTGCTGCAATAAAACCTCAGCACATCTATTATGGACCATAAGGGTGGAGTCGATGGGTGGATGGGTGAGTGTAGGTACTAGATGACTTGGGAGCACATTACCTTGGTCTGCCTTCTGGGCTCATGCTCATCTATAAAACCATGTCATGATGCTAAGTACATCATACATACGTTCCATAAACTAAGCCGTCTCATCATTCAGATTAGATTTTGCTCCTATTCCAGAGCCTATGATTTATTGAACAACTGTCACAGACAATAAGCTAACAGAGAGTTTCATGAAGCATGAAGCACTGGTTTGAAATGCTCTGTGAACCTCAGAGTGACTGGAGCAGTAACTGGAGCTCAATATTGATTATGTCATTTACAGGAACTTTGACAGTGCATTTGCACCTTATACAAAGACAGAGACAAGAATGTAATGAAATGGGTACCATACAGATGGTCTTTAATAAAATGTAAAAGGGTTCTTCACATTTTCACATCATATTTATAAAGATTTTTTTTAAAGAACCATTGTTAAAAGGTTCTGTTGGGAGCCATTTTTTATTTATTTTATTTTTTTTGTAGGATTTCTCAAAGAATGCTTACTGCTCAGTTTATATTTTATATTTGGAAATCCACTGTTGAGTCCAAGACAGCACAATTGGCCTGAGGGGCCTGAGTGTGTGGGATGGCCCTTCATCTCTCCACATCACAAGGAGAATTATAGCCTGCGTGGGTGTCTGTTAGGTGGCGTAGCAAAACTGGGCAGTTAGAATTGTTTAGGATTAAAACGAATTCTCCTATGACATTGTTAATGTTATAAAGAAAGCCTTTTTGGCATCTCTTAAAAATGTAGAGGTGGTTGCAATAAAGCCAATCATCAAGTTAAATGAAGCCAAAGTTGTGTTGCTCTCCGAGACTTTCTGTACAACTTCTCTATGTTTGGATGTGTTCCAGTAATTACACCTATGAGGGTGGCATCATCTGCAAAACCTGAGATTGGAACCGCAGTCTTTGGTGAGTTGGGCTAATAGACACAGCTTTGTTTGCACCTGTCCATTTAATCAGTCTGAGAGGTAAGATCCCATCCTGAGACGCTGTTTATTTATCAGTAAGTTGTGGCTCCAGTTGCAGATGGAGTGATCTATGTTCATTTGCAACAGTTTGTTTAGTAGCCAATCAGGGATGATGGTGTTGAATGGCACCAAAATGAACCTGGCATATGTGCCTCTGCAGCCCAGATGTTGTAGGATGAAGTGAAGGCCCATGTTTACAGCCTCCTCGACTAATCTGTTTTTCTGTGTGGAAACTGGAAGGAGGCCAGCGGAGGAACAGTGAGTGATTTTAGTTGGAGAGAAACAGGCATTCCCAAATGTTTTCATTACTACAGATTCAACAGGCCTCCAGTCAAGATGACAGGGAGTGCTGCCCTTTTTTTAAAACTGGGATAATCATGGACATGTTGAAACAGTCAAAAATGTGTGAAAGGTTTGGGTCCAGCTGTCGTCAGATTTGCAGTTTTATACTAAATAGTCTGCAGAGACCTTGTTCTCTGGTTGACGACAGGTGAGTGTGAAAGGGCCCTTCAGAACACTGATGCTGGATTATTGGGGCAATTTGTAGGGTTATTTCCACAGGGCAATTTTGTGAAGCTCAGCTGCTGATAACAAAACCACCCCTCTATCTTCCCCTAATTCCAGATGTAACTATCCATCCTCTGGGTCACTTTAACCTAGATACTGGTTTGTCTCAGAAAGAAGAAATAGTTGCTCTGGTCTGTTAGTAATCCAGGCGTTTCTGCTCTTCCTTTCTCTTTGACACAAAAAAATGAAAATTCTAGGGACCAATCATGAGACTATTCTTTCTCCACCTCATGACAATCCTTGATTAATTAACTTATTCTGGGATAAAATGTAATACTTTCAAACTGCCGAGTGTCAGAGCGTTGTGCATAGGTATGAGGCACCTGAGAAAGTGAGATATAAAAAGCTATTTATTTGCTTTAGAATCCAAAAACAATTAAAAACAAATAACATTATTACAGTGAGTGATACTCTGTGTGTGAATGTGTTGTTTTAAACCCTTCCAAATCTCTCCTCATAGCAGTCCAGTATTAATTAAGTTAATTAAGTTTATCATGCAATACCTAGATTTATTGAAAATAAACACTTTGTTATTTTAAATCTAGTTTTAATTTAACGATTCCATATGATCAAGTAGAATATCTGGAATTAAACTTTGTACTATACACTAGCCTACAACACATCTTCTTTTTATATATTCATTTGTGTTTTTTTACTTATATAAAGAAGCACCACACCTATTGACCAAATAAATGATTTTAAACAACAACAATAATAATAATAATAATAATTTGCAAATTACTGTATCTCTTCTTCCCTTCCGCATTTATGTCCAATGACAACAGAATAGCTAACAATAAAAGTTATAATTATTATAATATATAATTAATATATTTTCATAATATGTGCATAATGTGGATAATGTGCAATTAAATGCATGCCATCTGTGGCAGTGAACACACACACTTAGTGCTAGGGGCTGTGAACAGAGCGGCGGGCAGCCATTCACGGTGCCTGGGTAGCAGTGCCTTGCTAAAGGGCATCTCAGCCATAGATTGAGGGAGGAGGACAATGCTGTTTCCTCAATCGCACCGCCCCGATTTTTCTCGCTGCAGTGACATTTATGTAGTGATGATGTGCTAGTGTGTGTTGTGCTGGTAGGAGTGGATCAGACACAGCAAAGTTGCTGAAGTTTTTAAAGCCCACAGTGCCACTGCTGGACTAAGAATAGCCAAAAAGCAAACAGGGTCCATTGATGAAGGACCAGACAATGACCAACACACTCTGTACAGAAACAGATCAGCTACTCTTTCTGACTTTACATCTACAAGGTGGACCAATGAGGCTGGTGTGTCTAATCTCATTGGTTTAAAAACTCCAGCAGCACTGTTGTGTCTGATCACAACACACACTATCACACCATCACCACATCAGTGTCATGGCATCCTTGAGAATGATGTGCTTTGGGGTGGTCTTGTGGGGGTCCTGACCATTGAATAACAGAGTGGGATGGGGAAAACTGTAAAATATGCAGAGAAAAGGTGGACTGAACCTGTGTGATGAGTGGAATTGATAAAATGGAAAATAAGTGTGGAAATAAGGAGGTGGCTTTAATATCATGGCTGATCAGTGTACATCAGTCGTTGTATGCACTTTTGTTTAGAAGCCAAGAGGGGCTTGAAAATGGGTTTGAATATTTATCTCAGCTTGCTAGTTTATAACATGAGCCCATTTATCTGGCTTAGATCAACCTAGTGTGTGATCTGTCCAATAGTGACCCAGGCGTGTGTTTGAAACCTACTCAAGTTGGGCTGTTTTCAAGCCAGCGCTTTGTAGAATGTAGCCATCCTTTGTGATACAAATCTGTGGTGTTTGTGTGTGATCACGTTCATTTCTTGGTTGATCTTCCAAGATCATTACACGTAGAGACGTGTGTGTTAACACCTTTAACAAGTCCGCTCAATCAAACCGGTACGCTTTCATTTAGAGACGTCTTGCAGGGCACACTTGCAAGAAAAAGCTTTTCCAAACCCTGTAGGAACCCATGGCATTGGCTGATAATTGACACTCCACACAGTTTGTCTGTGCTAAACAAGCACACGATGAAGTATCTTCTCTGTATGCTGTTCCAGCTGTGAGCTATAGAGAGCCATGGCTCCAGAGAGTAGCAGAATGCATGAGAAGCCTGCTAATGGCATGGCTGAGAGTGTGCCACTGCCAAGTATTAGCATATGCACACGCACACACACACACACACACACACACACCCCAGCACTAACTTCAACAGACACCGAGTCCATATTTAGACAAAGAGGTATCTGTACCATGTGATAAAATAACATGATACAGGGCACCACACACATTGAAACACACACACACACAGCTTGAGAAACCTGTCAGATTCGACAGTTTTGGACCAGTGGGCTGTTAGACTAGGCCATTAGTTCAGTAACTAATAGAGTTGAGGACTGTCCAATAGGAAGGCACTATAGCTGAGGAACAGCTCTTTTTCTATTAAACACATCTGACTTCAGGTTTACGTAATCTGTCTAAACTATGAAATCCTGCTGTGTAGAAGAGAGAAACAGGAGGACTACAGTCTGTAATTGTACAGGGTATCCCAAACCAAAGAAGACAGAAAAGAAAGGAAACACGCATAAATAAAAAATATATGACGCTCCCATTTTAGAAACAAGCTCTGAGTTAAAGGGGAACCATGGCCTAACAGGTTTTTGCTCTTCCCTTACATTTTGTGTCAACAATTGTATCTCTGTTGTATTGTGTGTACCCTTTAGATCCTGTTCCTTTACAGGGACACACTGTAGAAGTGCTTCTGTGTGGTGGCGGAACTAATACAATGGAAAATGAGTGTAGATACTAAGTAGGTGTTCCTAATCTAGTGATCATTCAGTGTATATGATTTAAATGTACTGCTTCAAAATAAGCCTACACTTATAAAATGTTTATAAATTGTTTATAAATGGTTTAAAATATGTATATTAATAGTGATGTTGTTAATACAGTAATAGACCTTTTACAATTGCCATTGTGTAAAAAAGGTGCTCTATACATAAACTTGCCTCGCCGTGCCTTGATATTTTCAGTATTAGACAATTAAAGAGGTCACCGTCACACTTCCTATCTCTGTGTCACAAATGATTTATAATGACTTTTCAGGTGTTTATAACTTAATTAATAACCATATAATAAACATGCATTTAAACATTTATTAAGTGCAGTCTTATGTTAAAGTAGTACCTACATAATGAAAGAACTATACATTTGTGTGTGTGTGTGTGTGTGTGTGTGTGTGTGTGTGTGTAAGTGTTTGCAAGCTTATTCAGTGGCCATTTTGACTGCTATCTGTTTCGATTTTTGTTTCCATTGTGGCTCCATTGATGCAGTGACAACTCCATCTTGCACTGGCTAAGAGTAGGCGACTGTACGAGCCCTCGAAAACAAATCAGCTGACAAACACAACCATGAAATATGGAACAGACAAAAGAGAGCACCATCCCAATCCTAGAAGGGTAGCAGAGGTCTGGCGTCTCTATTTACTATTATGGTACTCTGTTGTTGAGGCAACATGGTTTAGCTTTGTTTTCAGAACTTAAGGACATGTCTGAAACTTTTCAAACTTTGATTTGTTAAATAAACACACAAACAAAAACAAACTGGGTTTATCTTTGTTCCCTCATAAATTGTGGGATGGATGTCAGAGATCAGGAGCAAAATCGAGTGATTGACAGCTTCGGGTTCGTGCATCACTAATTCGTGGGTAGAGGAACAGATGGTCCTTCATCTAACTCTCTTTAGTAAAGGAGTTAACTTCAACATCTCCACTGTCAGGTTTTAAAATAACTACAGTACCTCACCGTCTGCAGCTCACACACAAAGATCGATATCCAACAATGTACCAGCTGATAGGATAGATTTTGTGCTCACCCTGCTCTGCAGGTAAAACTTCACATCTTTTGTAGAGATTTCTTCTCCACAGTGATGGGAAAATGGCTGTTCATCATTCCATGTGTTAAATATACCACATATATTTATGTATTTGAGACTATTGAGCAATAAGAACCAAATGTACAATGAAATTTCACTACAGCTTCAGAACCCTTCTGAGCAATCTTTGTAAATTCAGTCTCTCAGTACCTTCCAAAGTGCTAACATTAAGGTCAGGCTTAAACAGTCCATGTCATTCTTCAAAAAGCACATGTACTCCATATTAATATAACACATGGTCAGGTTTATTTGGCACAGAAGTGTTCCTGGTTTGATCCCACTACCAGTAGAAAAATTGAGGTTGAGGGGCATGAAGGAGCAGCGAGGTCTCCTCCCACAGCATTTACAGCTGATGTGCCTTTAGCACCCCAACTGCTCTCTGGGACCTGGGAACGGTGTCCACTGCTCTGGATGTGTGCATGCTCATTGACTCTCAGATTTTGTCTTTCCTCTACTATATGCAAGTGGAGTATCTCAGATAATCTAATCAAAATAATATATCTTTAAAACAATGTACTATCTGACTATTTTGACTAGAAATGAAACAAAAGAAAAAGGTGGTCTCTGATTCTGAATATGTTTTATTTCTGAAGCAAAAGGTACAATATTTCCTTCCAGAAATTGAAAAAAAAAAAAACAATGAGAACAAATGTCCATGGTGGTAATGATGGTGAATTAGTTGTTACTGGAGGCCCAGGACTCCCAAATATATTGTGCACCATCTTTAAGCCATGCCTGGCACTGCAGTATTAATTTGTGTCATTCTCAGCTCTTAAGGGAAGAGGCAATCAATTTTCTAAATGCATTAACTTTCCACAAGCTGTTTAATAGTATATTAAAGTAACATGGTACATCGAGTATATACCTAATTAATCAGAAATACATTCTTCCCTTTAGTCTGAAACATTTTAACAGCAGTTGGGCTCTAGACACAGTGATTACTTGGGTAAAATGGTCAAAAGGCCAGTGTCTAGGGCTCCAATTTCTGGGAAATAGCTTGAACACTATCAGCATGCATACAGAAGAAGTGGCTTTAAATACCCTATTTTGACAAGGTCACTGTGAGCGCACGTTGTTTAATCATAAGTTTAACCCATGTGTCATAGCGATTGAACCCAAACTGGATAATTAAATCACACCAAACACAGTAGAGGTGTTCTCTCCTCTGACTCCGGAATGTACCTTTTTTTTTTTCAAAAAGGAGCACATAAAATGACTATTATGAGCCTGCATATTGATCATTCATAACAATAAAACTGCCTCTTTATTCTGTACTCATTGTACACTTTATAGAGGCACATTGTAGTTGTTCTACTACAGACTGTCCATATGTTGCCATCTAAAGGACCATTTTGTTGGTCCAGCTTGTAGATGTAAAGTCAGAGACAGTAGCTGAACTGTTGCTGCAAATTTGTGATGGGTGGCCTCTAGTCCTTCATCAGTGGACACAGGACACTCTTGCCTGGAAATATTTGCTTGGTGAACTATTTTCAGTCCAGCAATTACGCTGCTGTGTCTGATCCACTCATACCAGCACAACACAAGCCCACAGAAATGCATCAGTGACACTGCAGAGCAACTGACCCACCACCCAACAAAATATAATAATAATAATAATAATAATAATAATAATAATAAATACATGCTAACAAAGCATGCAGAGCCAAAGGTGGACTACACTAGATTTGCAGTGTACACCTTTATGGACACTGGACCTGAAAATATAGACAATGCATGAAGATCAAGGAGTTAATGATGCGGCTCAAAAATAATTTGGCAACACAAAGGAACACTACATACTATTTTTATCTTAAAATTACAGCTTCAAAATCATGGTGATGCTCCATTGACTTGTAAAAGGAAGTGTAAAGTCACTGACGTTGCTACTCTGAGCTCAGAATTGCAGAAACTGCACTGAGTAACTTTTGGGAGAGGGAAGGAAACCTCCCCTCAAATTGTGTAATTACACTAGGGGGCGCTTCAGGAGCAAAATAAACAAATCCTGCCTATTGTTCATCTAAGGCATATAAAAGTATAATAAATGATCATGTTTTGAAAGCATAGACACACACAATAGTTAAAAACAAGGGTAAAAACCCTTTCAAAGCATCAATGCTCAATAATCTGGGGTTCTGCAGCCCACCAACCCACAAACAGAAAACAAGACCACCCATCAGTTTTTGTTTGTTTTTCTTTTGTTTGGTTGCTGCCTAAATCTAAAAACATGGATGTTAAAGGCAAAATTCAGATTTGGTCTTCATCTTACATAATGTACATATAGTTTAGAAGTCAGGTCAAGTGGATTTTGCCATTCCAAACATGTGTACAGCACACAACAAAACAAAACAAACTTCCTCCTGGACCAAGGTGCTACATAAAATAACCTGCACAGACAACAGAGTGAACAAGTGCAAACACGAGTAACAGTGCAAGTGCAGTAACAATAAACAATATACAATACATACTACGGAGGTGTTACTGTGCAGCTCACAGTGTGGGTGATGTACAGTAAAATAAAGTGCAGAACAGAAATGTAAACAGAGCACTGGACATGAGTGCAAAGAGGAGGACAAATAGAGCATAGTACACATCTAAGATGTGACCAAAAACATAGATAGAAAGACTAAAATCCCAGAGCTTCTGCTCCTCCCACCTCACTTCTGGGCTCTCACACTGAACTGACCTGTGGCTCATTCTCATTTAAAGGAACAGACACTGAAATGGGTCGTTCTGAACAGGGCCATTTAGACAAAGTCAGAATGGTGCTGTGTTGTTTTGACCAACGCATGTCACAGAAATTTCATCAAGAGCATAAAACTGTGTCCACATACAGAACGGTACCTCAGTTAACCAACATATGTAGATCTTTAGTGCAATCTTTCTAATGCACCTTAATGGGCATATGTGAGTAAGCAACATTCAGACTAGTAGTTTCTAGTCTGAATATTTAATGAGCAAGCACCAGCATTTTTCCAGTTTAACATTAGCATGAATTACACTGAAACTAAACCTACACCACTGCTGACTGGTTCACTATGTGCACCACAATCTAAATGTAAATAAAAATGTGATCCCACACAGACAGCTTCGTGTGTATTGTGTCAGATGCAGTTGTGTAGCATTATTTCCATTCTACTGTACATAACGATCTAATAAGCACTGATTTAAACCCACTTAATCCAGCTAAATTAAAGTTTAAGTGGACAACTGAAACAAATTACCACAGGTCTCTTAATTACCCTTAATGAATGCTTGTTTGGAATGCCGATGGGACAAACCCAGTTCAGGCTGTAATTATGTCAATAGCAGGGCAACTCAGTTATCAGTAGGCTGAATCTGTTATAATTCATAAAGGACCTATTTGGCATGAAGAATGTGCTCGGACTAAGCACCTCTGTTGTGGTGAAACAGACAGGACTGAAATGCATTCAGCTCCAAAAAGAGGCATAGTCTGTTTGACATTTTAAAGCACCTTTAACAGCATGCTCCACATATGATTGCTGTCCAAATAAAACCAGGTATTTACATTTTCACCAGTAATTTTTTTTATGTTTATCCCTCAATTAAAAACAGCTCCCTTTTGTCTGTGATAAAGAGTTTACATTAAAACAAATAGTTCAAAAGAGTCCAAAATTAACTGGAAAAGTTTCCATTAACTCCTACTCCAATTTAGTCATTTTATTTACTTTTCTTGTAAAGCTGCCATTTTGGAGTTTGGAGAGGTTTTGATCTGACAGGGTTATGTTACTTTATGTAGAATACAAGCATAATCATATCCCCAAGGACATGTTAATATTATTTAGAATCATGAACCAAGTAATTATTTACACCCTAAATTAGTGACTGATGTTATTCAAATCCTAAATCCTACTTCTGCCTGAAGCTCTGTTAATTACAGGATCACATGTGATCTTGCCATAAGATATAGGTCTGAGGATTCAGGTAATCATATTTGCTTCAACCTGCTTATACAAAAATTATTCTTAAAGGAATGATATTAAAGGGTATCTTTTCCTGTTTTGCAGCAGTAAGAGCCTTAACGTTGGGGTTGGGCTTATTTTGGACTTGGGAATATTGTTGTATAGATCTCATGGCCTTCAGAACATTTGTGGGTTTAGAAGGTGAATTAAAATGATTAGTTCTGGATCACAAACTACAGTCTAAATTGTCTTGAAGGCAAAGGATGGAGCTGAAGCACTCAAGAGAACACAGTTCCACTGCTCCTCAGCCCTATGCTGATGGCTTTATACCACTAAGAGAATAGAGCATTTAGTCTCGTTTGTTCACTCACTGTCCAGTCTATTAGACACTAGACACACCTACCTTGTTGGCCCAGCTTGTAGATGTAAATGCAGAGGCAGTAGCTCACCTGTTGCTGCACAGATTGTGTTGGTCATTCTCTAGTCCTTCATCAGTGGACACAGGACACTGACTGATGCTGTTGGCTGGATACTTTCTCAGGCCAGCAGTGACAACGAGGGGTTTAAAAACTCCAGCAGCACTGCTTTGTCTGATCCATTCATACCTGCACAACACACAACAACACACCATCACCACATTAGTGTCACTGCAGCACTGAGAATGATCCACCACCCAAATCATATCTGCTCTGTGGTGGTCCTGTGGGCATCCTGATCATTGGAGAACAAGGTGACATGGGCATAAGGTGTACATACAAGGTTTACTACATCATTTGGACACATCAGCTGTTCTTCACATTGTGTGAAAATGACTTGATGAGAGGACCAAGAGAAATGCTCCAAAATTACATGAAAAAATATATATATTTACCTCCACTGATAGTTTAAAAGGATTTTACCTTTTCCTTTACAGTTACCGTTTTTGGAGCTATATGCTGTTGAGGGGCTTTGAAATTCATCTGAGACCTTTCACATGTGGACCTAACCTGATATAAACAGTTGCCATGCCTACCTGAGGTCTGAGGATTAGTGAATTCTTCCCATACTCAGCTATATACTCTCAATCTCTATCCACTGACACTCAGCTGTATGTCACCTTTGGACCTACACATGCCGTGCAGTGTATAACATAGTCTGCCGCTCTTTAAGTAACTGACACATTAACCTTTGATCATGACAAGCATAATTAATAGTAACATGCTTGATCTCAGAATAAGTAAACACACGAGAGGTGACAGGAAGATGACAAAGGATGAGACAGAACCAGAGGTCTCTTGGCACTATTTCCTTTGTGATCAACTGCAGAATAATGAAAATAGAATTTCTCCTGGGAAGGTATTCTCAAGGTGATCAAAGGAAAGAATTATGTCAGAGGATAAAAATAATGGTGAGGGGCTAAAGAAGTATGTTTTCCTCCTGGAGTGTAATCTCTATCTTTTTTTGTCTCTCTCACACACACATCGAATCCGGAGAGACTTGAGTAGTCCGTCTTTTTTACACAGAACCAAAGTTGGAGGACGTGCCGTAGTTATATTTTTATCTATTTTCTACTATGAGGTTTCTGGCACACAGATACAAAACACACTAAAGTGCTGATTCCTAGCTTAAAGAGTGACGATGCTGCCAATTCTAGAGGTGCATTGTAGTAAAATGAAAAGAGGCAGAAGTTGATTTGAAGTGGTTTTGAGGCTTTATTGATCTCAACTGAACTTCAATTTTACTTCATATTGGCTGATTTAAAGTCTCTGAGTGAAATGAGCCCAGTGAGACTGCTTGTTATCACATGAAACACTGATGAGCCATGTTCTCCCAGTGCACACTGTAAATCATGGAGTGTTTTTGGGATTTGAATTGATGGAATATGGCTTTGTTCATCTAAACTATTTTTCTATCTGTTGATTCAATCAACATATTTGAGCTGAATAAACTCTGTTAAATTGCTTCTTACCATGAGGTACTCAGTTTTTTCCAAACACTATTTGAGCTTTGTGAATAAAGGCAGCATCAGACAGAGAGTAGACATGCTTACTGCTCATCTTTCCTGCATGTGCAGCCATGATGACTGGGCCCTCCATACCCTCGATGCCTGGAAGCCCTTCTCTGTCCTCATTCATCTCCTCGGCTCTCTGCAGCATGCTGTCAGTGCTGGGTATAAAACACTGCGCTGCTCAAGGCAAGCTACTGCTGTGAATCGATCTTTAAACAGAAGGGGAAAGATTGAGATGAGATTCTATTTCGCCACACTGTGTTGCAGGACAGAGAAACAGCAGAAATTCTAGATGGACTAGGATGTCTAGGGATGTGTGAGGAAGGGGAAAGGAGATAATAACATTCCTCTCTATTCAGAAAGTAGGACTGAGCCGGTGCACTTTGGTGGCACAGATGTCAATGCATTTCAAAAGGTTTGGAGGTTTCAGATGCAGGCAAGTCAGGGGTCTCTCAGTCACATATGTTCTCATTGTATATATATAGACATTCATTTGGAGGTAGCTTTACATTTCTAGCACATTTCACACAGAAAAATCCAGTTAATTTTTTAGAGCAAATGCCAATAAATAAATAAAATGCATTTGATCCCAAAATGTTAATGCGATGCCATGAAAATCAAGGCAAAATCAAAATAGAACTGGTTGTGTACATATGGAATTGGGGACAAGGGGCGAGCATTGTCTCCATCCTCAAACTTCACAGCTAAGGTATCTTTGAACAAGTAACCTAAGCCCCAACTACTCCACAGGCACTGGGGTGGCTTCCTGCCGCTCTGCGTATGTGCACTTACTGCTTCTAGTTCACCAGTCTCTTTTTATGTATTTACAGTGATGGATAAGATGAACACAAAAGCACAATTCCACTCTACATATGTGCACTGACAATTAAAGCATGTTTTAGCTTTAAAAGTTTTGGTGCTAAAAGGAACAGACTGCTTTACAGTCCTAAGACACGTCTTGGAGGGGACTAAGAACATAATGTGCATTTCTAAAATACACACTTCATATATCATCACTGCCCAAAGAAAATTATGCATCCCCAAAAAAGTAAATTTTAGTAAAAGAGAAAGAAAAACTTTATTAATGTTTGTCAATGTAAAATAAATAAATAAATAAATGAAATACTCTCACCCAAGTACTTATGGAGAATTTCAATTAATCAATTCATGAAATTTTCACACAGTGTAAATGACAACTGCTGTGTTCAAAAGAGTTAGCAAACTAAAGATAATTAAAAATGGAGATACATGTTTTCCTTTAGAGAGCAGTGACATGCTGCTACAAAGCCAAGCCTTTTGAGCTTTGTACTGTGGGAGCATTGTTGGCTTCCTGGTTCAGAAGGCATGGGTATGCATGAGTGAAGGCATGGGTATGCAATAGTTCCCACCATGTCCTGTTCCCCCATCCTAGAGAAAAAGCTTTTTTATTATTGTTATTTGCTATTTTTGTTGTTTTTTCTAGATTTGTTTTCAACATGTATTTTTGTTGTTGTGCTTGGCGTGCAAGAACCTTTGTTTTAAATCTGTTTGGTAGCCACCATACAGAATTTTTTTGAATAATCACCCGACTGTGTTTTGAGGGTGTCTTTAGACACTGAGTTGTAAATGCTCGTCTCCATCTCAGAACACTACAGCATCATTCTAAATCATGTTTGCCATTGAGCATGGTGACTAAGTTCATTTCAGCATTGTAACACAATTTTATACTGCACAGAGCCATTGTGTCAGAATCTGCAAGTACTCAAGATTTTTATAGACTAAAAGTCCATCCATCCATTATCTGTAAGCGCTTATCCAGTTCAGGGTCACGGTGGGTCCAGAGCCTACCTGGAATCATTGGGCGCAAGGCAGGAATACACCCTGGAGGGGGCGCCAGTCCTTCACAGGGCAACACACACACACACACATTCATTCACACACTCACACCTACGAACACTTTTTTGAGTCGCCAATCTACCTACCAACATGTGTTTTTGGACTGTGGGAGGAAACCGGAGCACCCGGAGGAAACCCACGCGGACACGATGGGAACACACCAAACTCCTCACAGACAGTCACCCGGAGCAGGAATCGAACCCACAATCTCCAGGTCCCTGGAGCTGTGTGACTGCGACACTACCTGCTGTGCCACCGTGCCATTAGACTAAAAGTAATTTGTTTTATTTTATGTTTTTAGTGTCCACTTTATTCTTAGGTCATACAAGTAAAAAATTGATATAAACTGTAGACTTACGGCTGAACACTAGTGGTTTCTTTATTTATTTATTAAATAATGCAAACCTTTTATACATAGAGGAATATGCCACAACAAAGAGATCAGTCTGAAAGTTGATCAGTAGTAAGATAAATGTATGCATTGCTGTTTTTAGTATTAATTACTGAGAAACATTTTGCTTCCCAGTGCATCTTATTAAAGATAGTGTGTCTTTAAAGGCCCTTTGCTGAATGATTAATTTATTTTTTCTCCATGCACATTCAGCTTTTTTGAAACTTTTTGAAGCCAATATAAAAGCTTTCTCCAAAAGGCCTACTTTTCTGAAGGAGCCTTCGTTCATTTTACTTTAAGTGCAAATATATCTAAAGCAGATCTTACACAGGCGATAAAGCTATGAATATTTTTAGGCTGTTAAAGGCCCCTGGGAGACAGGCATCTCTTTCAAAACATTAGCAAAAATGTCAGCAACTGGTGCACAGACAAAACACTCTTTAAAGGGGATGTTCACGATTGTAATAACAACAAAAAATAAATAAAAAATCAGATGTTTCCTCACCATTTACTGGCTCCCAAGGCTGTTTGGGTGTGCTGGAAACCAGTCTCAGTTTGATATGCTAGATTTTCTCTCTCTCTGCTCACAGGAGAGAACAAGCCTAGTTTAGCCAGACTGCCATTAGCCATATAGCCATTGTCACAGAGGTGTTTCTGGCATTTCAAAATCAGGAAAGCCAAAAATACATACCCTTGTCATTGGAAGGTCTGGAGAAGCTTTGGTGCTTCATATCAATGTCTTTGTTTACATGTAGGTTTTTTTTTTTTTCTGTGAGTGTGTTGTACAAAAAATACGAAGGGCAGGACTAATACACGCAGAATTGAATAAAGGAGCACAAAGTTTTGTTCATAATATATAACACAGGCATCAGTGTTTTTCTTATTTTATTTAAAAATAAACACTAGATGATCTACCACCAAACAACAAAGAAGACCAAGAACAATCAACATTATTGACTGTAAGAATTACAATTACTTATTTATTCAATGAGTGTTAGAGTAAAACATGTGAAGTTTACAGGCTGTGCACAGCTATAAAGATTTTTATACACACTAATACCTCAAAATGTCTCCCCACCACTTCCCTTTACAATATTTCAGGCAAAGACACACACTCACGTGAAATAAGAAATTCAGCAGTCCTCCTCTCTCTGTGAGATATAATACATGTGTAAATGTTGCCGTGTTTCGTGATGTCCTGCTGAGCTTGTGAACCGACCAACGCCAAGCCGAGGTTCTGGCCAACGCACATGGGGTCGTACCAAACACAGCATTAGGAGTCAGTCAGTCAGTAAGTTAAAATGCCTCTTCTAGGCCGGCCTGGTAGGTGGTCCGGCAAAAAGCATGTTTTGTTATATCAGATGATGGAAAGAACTCTCAAACCCACAAACTTTAATGAGGTTATAGCTCTATTTCTGATCCATATGTGTGTAATATTGACTTATTTTTGCTGTTATTAATCACTTAAATTGAAAATGTATCCAAATTCAGGAGACGGCTATAACTGCATTAGCAAACTGGTATAAGCCTAAACAAACAAATGGGTTTCTGTGGTAATTCAAAAAAGTGAATAAACCATTCCACCTGAGCTTCTGAAAGTAAACCAGAGAGAACTGTGTCCCTGCATAGTTGTAAATGTCCCCTTTAACACAGACATTTCTTGACAATGAGAATAATTTTGACATTCAAGTTTCCTGGACATCATCCGAAAGTGAGAACTGTATAAATCCCTCAGCTTTGCATTCAGTGGTGTCTTCAATACATTAATTTATTGAACAATAGTAATTTTTATTTGTAGAAAATAGCATGCTTATTTATTAATGCTAACTATATACCAGAAGAATTAAAAAGTCTGAAATGTCTTTTAAAACACTAAAGTCTGACACTCTCTCAAATCCAAAAACAAAGTCACTGAGTTCTAGTAACAGACTGATTTTGTAAAGACAGAGAAACGTATTGCACATTGTGATAATATTAAACCCCGTTGATGTTATCAGAACTTTAAGATGAAAAAACGTTAAGAGTTAGGAGGGGTATTCTGGACACCTTACACAAAACGATTGAGATAACAAGAGCAAGCTGCAACTCTGCTGCAAGATACACATGATTGTATTATGCCATTGGACATTTGTCTGCATCAGTGAAGTAGCTTGAAACATATTAGGTTTAAGGCAGACATTAGTGTTAAGAAACAAATTGCTTAGTTGTCCCTGAGAGAATCAGGTTATACAATGGGTCTCCAACATGAGAGCAGCCTTAAAATATTTAGTACAGAACATCTGATACATCCAGGGCACTAGTATTTTTAAAGTGTAACACAGAATCTTTTAAGAAATCCAATTTTTGTATTAAATTATTAATTTAAAAGCATATAATCATAGCAGGGAACCCTTAAAAACATTCAAGAGAAGGTTCAATGTTTAGATCACAGGTGTCCACATAAGTTTCTGGAGATCTATGATCTCACAGAGTTAACTTCCAACCTTGCTTTAACAACATCTGTTCCAGTTAATCAATGCCTTTTTTTAGCATGTGAGCATTAATGCCAGGTGGGAAATGTGCTTGCACAAGACCCAGCAGGGTAATACACTGTGAGGAAAAACTGTGGCTGTACCGTCAAGCGTACATTTTCTTACCTTTATTTAGGGAACATAATTATACCTTATTTCATTATAATTCATTATTTCATTCAGTCAGTTTATGTAACTGCTCATCCAGTTCAGGGTCACAGTGGGTCCGGAGTCCAAGGATCCCAAGGATTGGAAGAATAACCCCAGGATCTTGGAGCTGTGTTACTGTAACACTACCTGCTGTGTGCCATCATGCTGTTCTTTTATTATAATTATAGATTTTTAAACAGTGTTTATTTCATGTGCCCCAGGAATTATATTATGACCCTTTGTTTTAGACAGTCCTATAATGACAGATTACAAATATTTACCTCTTCTGAAGAGAATGTATTTAATTTTTAGGGAACAAAATTGGACTTAAAATTAGAACTTGTAGTACATTTAGTGACCAATAATGTCACTACCATACCTTTTTCTCTGAGTGTAGCTCTCCAGGTATGGGAGTGGATAACTGTGTTTAAGCCAATAAACTGATCTTCACAAATTGATTTCACCCTTCTGTACAATAGCCAGGACTCAAAAGAGGAAAAGGTACAGTCTTACAGTCATAAAACCATCTAGTTTTCACCCAAGTGAAACTTGGCAGACCCACTTTACTTATGAATACTGTTCTATCAAAAGTGGATTGCTAAACTCCATTGCACTGTGATCTTCTAAGACAGAAATCTGTCACATGTGTGTAGGGGTCACCCTGACCAGGGCACTATTCAATGATTCGATCTAAGGAGCCTTATTCAACTGCCAGTCTCCAGGCAAATCTTCAAAAAATGTGATGGTTAGAAACAAGGATGAAAACAAGGAGAAACAAACTGACCACCAGGAGTGAAAGAACAATGCTTCATCTGGCACATTCATCCGGATGTCAAGTCAAGGCCTGTTTTAATAGCTATCTAAATTATCATCCAGGTCATGTCACACACACACACACACACACACATACACATACATACATACATACATACATATATATATATATATATATATATAATAATTGCAATTTCCCCCTGGGATCAATAAAGTATTTCTGATTCTGATATATATATATATATATATATATATATATATATATATATGAAATGTGTTATTTATCAATCACTCCGTATTAGTTTGATATGTTTGTATAATTTGTATCTGTATAAAGGCAGCTTGAAATGTGCAGCATCTAAAATGTTAAACTCATTTTGTCCATTCTCCTGTTCCCTGTAGAAAGCCCATGTTTTCAAGACACCCCGTGCAATTACCACTTTGAATGAAGGAAAATTTCATGCCTCCATCTTGCCCATGGATA